>NC_140591.1:638109558-638371046 GCF_964204655.1 Triturus cristatus
TACTGATAGTTATTGAGGCCAAGTTGCACTAATGTTTCCTTTCAGATGTCAGTATCTCTGCAATGTACACCCGATCACTGTGTGAAAAAATGACCTTTTGTGTCATGATACACATTGCAACACAGTTACACAGCTTGCTTGGCTGCCATGTCTGTGCATGTAAGTTGAGGAAATGTCCACATCTGGCTTGGTGATATCCTAACCCTTATATGATGGCTATACTGATTGTGGTTTCACATATTCATACCACTACTGTGCATACTGCAGCAAGTCCCCAGGGTGCCTGCATTCCCTATGGCCACAACTCAGCACACAGCACCTGGGAAGGTGATGTGGGTTTGGTCATGGATTTGATTTGATCCAGCAGTCTGCCTTTCACACAAGTACACTATAGCACTCTGCCTTGTTGTGCTGTCATGCAAGCACAGTGTACATTCATGTAGCCAAGGGCTTATTTTTCAACCACATCCAAACACCTGTACACCACTAACAACCTTGCTACACTGCAGGTATGTGTGAAGGTATGTACTCACCATGTGTTTCCTATTTGTGTACACCCATGTGATTTCATTGCACACACAGTTAGCCCCATAGTTGGGGACATTGGGTACTGTGTACCAACTCTAAGGGAATGGGCACTGTCAAACTAGGTTGATTCCTAGCACTGATGCTAATCCATTTTCATCATCGCCAGAGATGGTTATCTGCAGAGTAACACAAAATGTTTGACTCAGGCCTGCTCACTTGTACATGTACATGACTCCTCCGGTAATCCTCATATAGGCCCAGGAACTCAACTTACTGACACATACTGATGGAACCCAATTCATACATTGGCTCTCATGTGACTACAACACCAACAATATTCATGAACATATCCAATTGACTGACATGACTGCCTGCATTTGAGGGTGAGGGTCAAGCTGCAGCCCACATGCTAGTAGCTGGAATATGTGACATGTACCTACCCAGATATGCCACACTACTGGGCCCAAATACCTCACCCTTCAACCATCCCTGAATCCTGGCCTTCATGGTGGCAATCTAATTCATCCTGTCACTTCACAAATCCCTGTTTCACTCCCTCCTACTTTGACATATGTGGCATGATACGACTTTTCTTTCTGGACTCCCTTCTACCACATGTTACACCTTCACGCAGGTCAACATTACATGTAGGATGTAGTACACCAATGGGCTCTTCTCTGTCATCCCTTCCCAGCTGTGACACAAGTGCAACACTGACAGACACAGCAAAGTATGATGTATTGGTCAGGCTACCTTGTAATGCACATGTCCCTTCTCACCTCCTTGCTCAGCAATGGCTTCTCATTCAGAAACAGTACTAGTTCAATGTGCTCATCCACAACCTACAATGTACTTCACTACCAGATGCCCACTGGGCTCACACACCATGATTTTTTTAAACACACACGGGCTTCTGATGTTCATCACTTACATTCACCCCCACCCCAGGATGAACTGTTACATTAAAGGATTTCGGGTGGTTCCTACCATGGCATGCAACACCTGTGTGCTCTCACCCTGCATGTCGGGCCAGCGACGTCAAATCTAGTTTCATGCTACTGACTATACACATGGTTCTTCGCATGGTCCTATGTGATCAAATTTCACATGCCCCACAACTGAGACCTCTCTCAGGTGAGGATTTTATCCTCTGATAAGCCCATTGCATTGCTTTACAGTCCTGCTTTAGGTGCACGGGACAAAGTAAGACACACTAGACTCATGGTGCAAGGTGGCCTGCATTGTCACAGTCAGGTTGGGCAGGGTTCAAGTATCCGTGCGTGAGGTGTTATTCTGTTCCATATTTTTTGCTTTGTAATGTGGGTCTTAGTAGTTCTGATGACTCATGTTAAACATTCCACTTCAAGTCACAGTGTAGAAAAATGAACCTGGCCTGGTGCTGCAGATCACACATGGAATGGACAAACTTGATGGAGCTGGATTGAGCTGAGCAACATGTTTTTAGGCAGTGTGACTTACATTTATGTGATGTTTAACTGTACATGAGAAATATTCCTACCCTTTCCCTTGCACACAGAGCAGTGGAATGTAGGAACCGAGTTTGGTGCAATGCACTACATGGTCTTTTTGCCCATATTGCCCCTTGTTGCTACTTACCCTGTGGGTGTTGCTGGTGCTCGTAGCCAGCACTGTCCAGACTGGGAACTCCTGCAACCAACTCCCCTGGAATGACAGCTGCCACCTGCTCCTCAAAAAGGTCTACAACTTCCTGGTTTGCAGGTCCTCCTCTTCCGTTCCCTATGTCTGCCTTCAGGTTGTTGACTAGTTTCCCCTTCGTTCTGCCCTTAAAATTATGCCAGCACTTCTTGTAGTCGGTCACCATCTTCTAAGCTTTTCTAACACTGTTAATCCTGGCAACTAATGACTGCCAAATGGCCTGTTTCTTACCTAATGGCAATTTGGAGGTGACAAAGAGCTGATGCTCGTGCTTTGTCAACTCTGTGATCAAGAAGTCATTCTTCTCCTCACTAAGTTACACTTCCTGTTCCTCTTCCCCTGTAATTCTGTCTGGACATCCTGGCTGCAGCTGGAGATGTTGGAGTTGTTGCACTGGCTTCTTTTCTCTGCTCCCTGCTCCAATATCTGCCTTCTGTGAGTTGTCTTTTTTCTCTTCTAAAGTGTCATTTTTATTGGTTTTGTGGCGTTTGACACACTCAAAAGTGACACAAAACTGGTTGACAAAAACAAAAATGAGGAGGGCCCCTGTAATCAGATGTACCAGCAGATTCAAGTGGCAAAGACACCAGTAAACAAGACAGAAACAAAACCCTGCCTGGTAACCAAACCTAAACATTGTATTAAATAATCTATACAAAAGGGCATAACATCACAGAAATAGCCCAAAGAATCTTGCGGTTCTCAAAATAGATCCTTCTCATCCAGTACATAACATGTTTATTTGTTCATTTCTTTTAGTAATGTAACAACATATGATCATATATTAATTTTATACAGTTTATACAAAAAAAGAAACACATAAATATTACAATATAAGTGTCACTATACAGACACTTCTCAAGGAACCCCCAAAAGGCATAATAACCTGTAGCTCAACTCACGTAAACTAACCATTCATTCAAACCATACAAACCAGACCAACTTCACATTTCAATCGTTCGAACATGTCAAATATCACTAAAAAACAACAACAAATGTTTTCCAATGGACCGGAGAAGAATCAATTAAATACTAACAAATTATACTGAAAATTCCTTAATTATCAAATAATACATGACCAAAAATTCCTCTTTACAGTGGTGCTCAAATGAAACAAATGTCCTGTCGTAAGTGGTTGTAGAAACAGCGCTGACTCTGAGGTCAACCTTCTTCAGGGCACAGAGGGACTTGATGAAAGTTAACCCCACAATAGGTAAAACCTTTTTACCAGGGGTAGTAAGGGGGTTCAGCGATAAACAATGCTAAACAGTCCAGTTCTTAACCAAAAGGGAGTCAAGGACAGAGGCAACCAAAGAATACTAGATTCATGGACAGCAGAAGGACTTTCAAAAAGCCGGAGGATTAAGAGAATAAGGGCTAATGGATAATTATCGAGTTTAGCTGGTTCACCATAATGAAGGGAAGATGTCTTGATATCAATGTTGATGAAAGGAGACAGACCCCTAAACAAGTTCTATATTACACACAATACCGTCGTCTGATAGTTTTGTGGGATAGCGTGCTCACTAGAGTCCCCAAAAAGTGGTGAACGTCACTTTACGTGTCGCACACTAGCCTTGCGTCACTTTGTCTGCACATGCATCTGTTTTCACAACGGCAGCCTCACCACGGAAGCATACATTCTTTTGACGCACCATCTAACCTACGACATGGTGCGCGATCCCGTAAATATGACTCATCCACAGCATTTAAAAATGATGTACCAAGATCCACTTTTTCAGACACATTCGCTGCTTTGCCGTAGCAATGCATCAGTTCTTGTAAATCAGGCCTAAAATGTTTATTTCTAGATTTTTTAGGTGAAGTAATAAACCAGAGATTAGATGCCAAGCTGTCTAGTTCCATGACTAAAACATAGTCACTGAACCCCATTGATTTATGTTATCGGCCCACCCCAGTAATTGTCAAACTTATTAAGGGTTCAGTCAATACATTTTTTAATTACACTCACTTAAGGCTATTTCATTCAATTTGGATAACAGAATCAATCATTTTCTTTAACTTGACTCCCAAAGTGGCAGTAGCTGTCAGTCAAGACTTACTGCATGAAGTGGAAAAGGAATTGGAATTCAAATATACTTTGAATCGCAATCCTGATTGACAAGCTCAATATCTAGTGGACAAATTTCCTCTAAGCTGGCTTGATTTAGAGGAGAGCTATATACAATAAAACCCTGAAAATGTGTACATGAATCATACAATGACCCAGATTGTCAAAACTTTCATGCAATGCAGCACAGCACCCAATCTTGCTATGCGGCGTTGCATGAGAGGGAGAGAGAAGGAAAGCACCATATCTACAAAGAAATGCCTCTCTCCTTAGCTCTGGTGCACAATTATGCTGCTGAGCACTACTCACGCACCTTTGTGCCATAGTGCAAGGGTGTCTGTGCAAGTCTAACATTGTTTTGTACTGGGATGCTGTTCTTCTAATACAAAATACTATGCCTAGACAAACTGTAAAACTTTTCCGACTTCACGTGTGTGCTGTACAGTGCAGAACAAATGCTAAGTGGAAAATGGTAGGGGAAAAAAAGTACTCTTTTTTATTAATGCCTGCTTTCAAGAGCCATTATTTGTTGGTGCAAAAGGAACACCCATGTAACACCCATGGAACAGCCCCATGCAGAATAACGCAAAGCAATTCACTTTTGATGTCTCTGCACCTGCAAAATGTCCTCCAGATTTATAATGGAAAGTTGACCACACTACTGTTCTTTTTTAAAATTCTGAAGTGAAAACTGCCTCACACAGAGGTTGCAAAATAACACTTTTATCCAGAACGTGTAAGCAGTGCCCGGTGATCCCTAGCCTGCTCAGCCACCAATAGAGCATGCAGTCCAAATTCGAAGCAGTGATTAAGAATGCATGATGTATGCGCCTCATGCCCAGTGTCATCTTATTTTGACGACCCTTGTAGAGAAGACATTTGAATTTTAAGATCTATTTCCTGCTAATTCAAGCCTGGATGAAGGCAAACAATAGTGAATGAAATGTTACATTTTAATAGGATCACAGAAAAAGATTGAAACAGTCCTTGTCCAGAACCCCGAACACACGTCGATGACACTGGTTAGAGACAAAAGTCAAACATAAAGTTTACTTTCGGGGGGGGGGGGGGGGGGATGGGTGGAGGACCCTTGGAAGGTGGCCGCCCTGTGCTAATGCCCATTTAGCCCATGCCTTAAAACGTCTCTGCGTACGCCTGCCAAAGCCTGCGAACAGACAATTAAAGAACCTTCGCTGCGGATTAAGTATAGACACAATGGGATTTTATTCCGGCGAAAGGTAGACCAATACTCTGTGCAAATGTTTAAGCTTCACCTCCCGGATGATTTCACTTCCGTTTCCGCCAGCGCCAAATCAATTACTTTCTGAAGAGTGAAGACCGTCTGACAGAGCACATATTATTAAACCAATCACAATGCTGCAGACCCCAAAAGCTATGGTCGACAATAACGTTTTCAAATACAAATATGTCAATCCGGATCGGGGCTTTTGTTTTCTGCCAAGACGTGGGTGTGTGTAATTGGTATGTGAACACAACGAGATGGCAAGTAAAATACGTAAATTGATGCAGAGTGCATCTTTGTATTTTGTGATCTCGATGAAATGGCGGGAAACATCAAGAGATGCTGCTGTCCGGGACGGTTGCAAAGCATTGTTCGCATTATTGATATAGGAATTACAGCATTCGAAAAATTATAGATGTCTCTAGGATAGGAGGAAGCCTAAAAATTCGGAATGCGCAGAGCAATCTTCTTTTATGAATACATCCAATTGCATACAAACACGCGCTGTATCACGTGCAGGCCATTGTCGCCAGGCGCATTGTGGCGCCTCAGCTCAGCTTCGATTCTAAAACCGGTATATGAGACAGTTATTGTGTATCACAAAAGAGGCATTCCGCTAAGCACACAATAGCTTACATGTGGCGTGTGGGCAGGTATCAGATTTACAATCCAATAGAAGATTAGGTTTGAAGAACGGCCTCATTCGTGCCGTCATTCAGCTGCAAAGTTGTGGTTTTTCATGCTCACCCAGGAGCAAGGCTGACGTGGAGGTATAGAGCAGTGCTATGGAGTACTCTAGCTTGTGGTTTTTTTTAGCGTTATTGCAAAATTGAACAAAACAATATACCGAAAACTTGCATTAATCACTTGTGCCACATTCCAGTCCATTGTTTTTTGCCCACTGCGTCACAGCAAGCTCTCTTTCGAGAGTAGCATAATAGGCAACAAGTGGATGGATCGGAATCCAGTGGCTGAGATGAGTTCAGACATTCCACCCATGACTTGATTTATTTTCTTAGCGTTAATACAAAGACTCTGATATTTAAATGTTCAGATGGTGAGTAAGAGTGACATAAATTGTGTGCCAAAATAGGATCCAATTTTACATCAACAAAAAGAAATTTGTTAGACTTTAGAACGGCCCCAGTCCATGCACAAATCAAAGGCCAGGTGTGCCAACATTTGATTCACAAAAAGTGGTCACAAATTGTGCACTGTTTGCAAATATAATGAGATTTGATTTTGCAACGTGCCATATGCACTGTTAGGTCACTTTGCAAACTAACCAATCAGATTGGGTCGCAATTCAACCATCTTTATGACTATTAAAGCGTTAGACCACAAATACTTACTTACACCAACTGGATGCCAATCCAGGGATGGTGACCTGATTGGGTCAGCAGACCACCGTGTCTATGATAGCATTTAAATAAAGTTAAATATATTTTTTAATGCCTCCTGTTTTCTTTAAAGGAAATATGACTGCGTTGAAAGTAAAAGCTTATTTGAGAGTCCACTGACAACTCCCGAACAAACTTTTTTAACCCTCACAAAGGGGGAGGGGTCCAAAGGGGCCTTTTCTCCTTTGTAAAAGTGTATCCACATCCTTTGAGAAAACTCAGGGATTTTTAATGGTTTGCCATCAAATTGCAATTGAAAACAAAGGAGTTGGCCTAATGGCTAAGGTGGTCGATTTCAAATCTGGGGAACCGGGTTCGAGTCTCGGCAGGGACGTGCAAAATCCTGTGATTTTGGGCAAATCACTTAATCTCCCCGTGCCTAACAAAAATGAACGTGTCCTCATGTAACATAACTGGTGCTCCTGTAAAGCGCTGGCATACCCAATATCTGCGGGTCAAGTTTGTGCTATATAAAACTCTGTGAAATAAAAATTACAAATGATAGTGCGCATCCCAGATTGTAATGGATGCTCTAAATGCACCGCTTCCAAATTGTTATGCATTATGCATTTCTAACCCCATTTTGTCATTCAGTAACCATTTACCAAATAGCTAAAGGGAATTAGAACAGAGTAAAGAGGTATTTAGTTGTCGCAAACCCTGTTGTGTAGCAAATCACAGGGATTTTTAACCACGAGATAACTTACTACATCTGGTCCTATGCTTTAGAACTGTATTGGCATTTCAAGAACACAGATTTGGGAAACTTTTAGGGCAGCTTCAAGAAATGGTTGTCATTATTTGGTGCGTGAAGGGGACCTTACTGTCTGGCAATTTTAACATCACACTTCTTTCACTGTGTGCTACATTCACACAGAGAAGACCCAGGGTAACTTAAATAAGATCTTCCTCCTCCATGCATAAATGTGAAACAGGCATTCTACTTTGGAGGGACTCTGACTAGTCCCTGCTAAATCTTGTAGTACAACTATGCAGCACATAATTTCAGTATTCTGTTAAGTTTTCAAAAAAGCCATTTAAAAAACAATACATTGTAAATGTTACCTTTGTCTGACATATTTTTAATTACAGCATACAAAACATGAGGAATAGATCCCTGATCCACTCCTTCTTGCGGCCTCTGCAGATCTCCCAGACTCTGCGTGCCGCCGATTGTTGGATCTGACCTGTGTGCCCATTTACCCTGGCTATGCTTCACTCACTTCCGTATTGGATATCGGTCTTGTGTGGCGTTTGTAAGTGCATTTTGCCTCCATTAGTCATCCCGCTGTCTCTGTTAGCTAGCGTGTCTGCACTGCCTGTGAGTGCATTTTCTGCCTTCTGTTAGTCAGCCTCACTGTCTCTGTATACATAGCTTGTCTATGCTGCTGTGCTGTCCGTAAGCTGATATTTCCTTCTATAATTTAATTTCTATGTGCTTATTTGTCCTTGCTGTTAGTCAGCCTCATTCTCACTGGTTTTGCCCTGGTGCTACCATGCCATTCTGGAGCCAGCCCACGTCACTCCTTTCCCACTGCTTCCACTTCCCTCCAACTAGCACAATGACCTACTTAATGGAGGCCACAGCACAGCAGCACAGCAGCATGCAGCGGGTTCACCCAAGGTGTATCAAGCCTACCTGCACCCATTCATGATTTGACTGCACCCAGCGCCAGGAACCCTGGCCCTCCTACCATCAACAGATACTACACCACAGAGCTCCTGGCCCCGGACGCTGAAACAACAACTGCTGTCTTTCATCTCCTTGATCAATGGTAGGACCTTCTAAGTGACACAACTGCCTCTTCGCATGCAAATCAGGACCTCCCACCAGCACGGAAATCCTCACCACATCCACCCCACCAACCACAATTGCTCCAGAATTGCTCCACTGCCTCCTGCTCAACACCTGATCACCCTGAGGACACAACATCAAAATCTTGAACACCATCACCGCCCTCACCCCAACAGTATCTTTATTACAGAGACTTGGCTCATTCCCTCATCCGCCCCCGACATTGCCACTTTGATGCCCATTGTTTCAAAATGATATGCCATGACCACACCAACAAACATGGAGGTGACATCACCATCATTCAAAGAGAAACCATCCACTGCACCACCACCAAACTTCCAACTCCAAACCAACCATCAGAGGCACCCTCACCTGCGGACCCCTTGAACCATTCCCCGGCTTGTGGCATGCCGTCCTGAACTTCATTGCCCAACACACCTTCAACTCCAAGCACTACATCTTTTGGTGCCCTCAACTTCCACCTCAATGACCCCAAAGATGCAAATATCACCAACCTCCTGGAAATCACGAAAAACATTGGCCTCTGGTCACCAACCCAAAACACAGCACAGGACACACGCTGGACCCGTACTTCACTGCCAATGACAGTATCAATTACAGTCATGTCACCAAGCTGACCTGGACTGACCACACAATCATCCACATCACCATCGCTGGCTCACCATGCACCACTGCCAAGCTTCCCAGCTTCACCCACTGCAGCAGGAACAAAGTGACCGAGACCCAATGTACGGACGCCCTCAACAGCACCCATCTCGACTCCACAACAAACCTTGAACAGTCCATTAAAAATGTTTACACTTGGATCACCAACTGTGCTGACAGAGCCTGCCAAGACCAGTTGACCCACCATACAAGCCAGTTGGTACACACCAGTACTCTTTATAGTGAAGCGTAACTGCAAAGGGCTAGTAAGAACATGGGCCATCAGCAAAAATCCCACATACCAAGCCACCTTCAAGTCAGCCCTCAACAAATGCCACCAATACCTTAGAGACAGGAAAAGTGGCAGGCTACATTGAATCCAGCTCCAACCACAGCAAGGTACTCTACAGCATCGTCAGAGAGTTATCCAGCCCATCAGCCACCACAAACATAATCGTCCCTTCCCAGGAACTCTGAGACACCCTGGCAGCCTATGTCCACAGCAATATATCCACCATCTACTGAAAATTTTAACCCCAATCAACCGACCTCGACAACCACCTCACACCAATGGATGCCACCCACAACCATCTGCTCACCAAATGGGAACCGCTCACCACACAGAACACCGCAGCCATCGTGGACTCCATCTACTCAGGACCACCCGCGGACCCCTATCCCAGCACTTCTTCAACCTCTGGAGCAAGGAAATCAGCTGCAAATTCACCTCCTTTCTCAATGCATCCATCACCAAAGCAGCCTTCCCAACAAATGGAAACACGCAGCCATCAGACCTCTCCTCAAGAAACCCTCCGCTGACTTCAGCAAAGTCACAAACTACTGTCCCATATCTCTGCTCCCATTTCCCGCCAAAGTCCTTCAAAAGGCCATCAACCACCAAACCACTAAACACTAAGCCCCGGCAGTGAACTCTGCTCCATTTAGCAGAGTTTGCTGAGTTTTCCTTACTCCGTGTTCTGTGGAGCATGCGGAGTACTGAAAAACTCCTCTCATCTATGTTGGGAGGAGTTTTTTACCTCGCTCACGCTCCCCAACGTCCAGTTGGCGAGAGCAAGTGAGGAAAATCCAACTCCCGGTGAGATTTTTCCTCACTCGTAGTCCCCAATGTCAAGTTGTCGAGAGCGAGTGAAAAAAAATCCTCCACCATCATGCAAAGCCCAGAGAAATTCAACTAGTGAACGGGCAGGCCTTACTCAGACAGAATGCACCAAAGTTTGGAGTAATTTAGCAGATCGATGGTGCTGATAAGATCCATACATGCCATGTATAATGGGCCTTTAGTAGCAATTGTTTACTTTCCTATCAAATGTTATAAATTCAAGCACTGTTCTTGGGTCCCAAGGCCTTCCCTAAAACCCATACTGCACCAAACTAAGGGGAAGATTGACAATAACTGGCGCATCCATTCATATCAGCAGGGATGCGCCAGTTATTGTGCGTCACGGCTCCGCCGCCATGGATGCTCCGCATTTACAATGCGGCGCACCATGGGGCAAAAATGGACAGATGCATGCCGTAAAGGCGGCGCATTGCTGGAGTTGCGTCGAAAGCACGATGCAGCTCCAGCAAGGCACGGGGGTGCCCTATCTTTAAAATGCTGCGTCAATCCTTAAGCCTGCTTCAAGCAGGCGCAGGGTTTTGATGCAGCATGGCCTTAAAAGTGGCTGAGGGAAATCTTGTAGATTTCACTCAGCCACTTTTAGGAGGCGTACCTGCACTGGAATGCCCCACCCTGCGCCGGAACGCCTACATGTGGCACAGGGCTTTACAAAGTGATGCATCTCCCAGATGCTTCACGTTGTATGTACTCTGCACCATGGCGCTGGCTTTGCGCCGCCGCTGTGTCACAAATGTGACGCAACGGCGGCGTAAAAGAGGCTCAAGGGGCTTGTAAATCTGCCCCTAACTCTGTTGTTTAGATGGATTCAATCTGCCCACTTTGTTGGTTGACAATACATTCCATGTTGCTGCAGGTGCTAAGTCCTTACTCACTTGGAGTTAAACCTCTCTCTGGGTTTTCACGGAGACAGCAGGAACTGTAGTGTTGCCAAAAAAGGTCTATATGAGGAGGAAAAGACATTTCAAACTCCTGAACTGATCTAATGGTTCATGGAAGCTGGGCAACTATGGAAGATGGTATTCTGAAACTTGTAGGAGGAGTATGGGAATGAGCAGAGAGAGAGAACTGGGAGCAACGCAGGTATCTGACTCTGCTGTTCCCAGGCTATTCCGTCTCCATCTTGGTCTGTTTTGACATCCATCTTGGCCTCCGCCTCAGGCCACCACCTCTGCCTTCACAGTCACAATGGTCACATCAGCAACATAGACTCTTGACTGCCCTTTGAATTTATACCCGGCCCTGGCAACTCAGGCATATCAAGGCGAATCAAGGCGTAGCGGTGCAGAGAAGCTGGGGGAAGGTTGGAGAAACCAAAAGCGAAGCCGAAGCGGAGCTAAAAAGAGAACAGGAGAGGTCAGAAAAATCTCTGCAGCAGGCAGTACAGGGGTGGTAAAATAGACAACAGGGGCTGACCGATTTAGGCAGCGGGTTCCATGCAATGCACAGAGGTGGCCGGTGTTACTTCAGTGAAGTTTGCACTTGCTGCTGGGAACCTGTTCATTTGCCCACCTGACTGAATGTCCTAAACGGTTTGGTGGCATGGATGTATCGGTCATATCCATGGCTGCAGCGCTGGTGTGCCATGGACGGGGACAACAGCACAGAATCTCTCTGCTGCTGTCGGCAGAGGAATTACCTTTTTTCTTTGGCCTCGGCCAAGCTCCCAAGGCATATTTGTTCATATGTAATGATGATCGCGCGCATGATGTGCTGATGTCATTACATATGAAACTGAAACTGAAATGAGCCAATTAGCTCATTTCAGTTTCAGTGCTTTGATGCTTGTAGGGCTATCTCAGCCCCCGAGCATGAAAACATATGGGAGAGGTACCATTGGAAAGGGGAGGAGTTTCCTTTTCCAATGGTACCCCTCCCCAGTGGATACATGCTTGAGGATTGCCACAGGAGGGCGATCCCTATGCAGGGATACACCCACTAGGCACCAGGAAGGGGGAGCAACTCCTTGGTCATGGGCTTTTGCTCCTCCATAGTAAACAGGGAAACGTCAATCTTTCTGCCCCCCCCTTGGGGGACAGTTAGCACACTAGGCACCAGGGATTCTTTTATTTCAATGTTTAGGGGTGGGGGCTTCCCTTAAGGGGTATAATAATGCCCTCACCCCTCCCAAGAATGAGCAACTGTCTTTCTGCCCCTCTAGGGGTACATATGGCGGCAATAGACCCAGCACCGCCCCCCGGGGCAGAAAGCCCACTAGGCACCAGGAATTCAGTTATATTTTTTACAAAAGAGAAGTGGGGGCTGCCCACAGTGGGCATAACAATGCCCCCTCCCCAAAGCAAAAGGGACAGTCTTTCTGCCCCCCGGAGGCAGATGGGGGTTATTACCTCACTTGTGTGGCTGTCCAATGCGGAATCGGTGAAAAACATATATTTTTTAAAATGTAGCGCCTAGATTCCGCTGTGCTATACCCTTAATCCCTATGTTTAAGTGAGGTATCATTTTACTTTGGAGACACAAGGGAAAGCTGGGTGTTAGGAAATTTGTGCCAGCACAGCAATTCCCGAAAATTGATTTGAAAAATGTAATTTTGGGGCAAAATTGAAGGTTTACAAGGGATTCTGGGTACAAAAACCTTGGGGGATAAGCACATGCCACACATCCTTGGACTCCCCTGGGTGTCTTTATTTCAGAAATGTCTGGGTTTGGTCGGTTTTCCTACATGGCTCGGGGCCTAGAACGCAGCTGACCCCCTTGCAAAACCAGGTAGTTTTGTGATTGCTCATTTTTGATGCCTCCAAAATATGTTTTGGGCTATTTCCTGTCACAGCCACTAGGCCTACCCACACAAGTGATGTACCATTTTCATCATGAGACTTGGGGGAATGCTGAGGTAGGAAATTTGTGCTCGCCCAGTGTTTACACAACTCTCCCATGCACACATTTGAGAAAAATTTGATTAATTTAGCAAAACTTGAATTTTGCGGGGATTCTGGGTAGAAAAACATTGGGGGATAAACAAATGCCACACATCCTTGGACTCCCCAGGGTGTCTAGTTTTCAGAAATGTCTGGGTTTGGTAGGGTTCCATACATGGCCGGTGAGCACGGGCCCAAAAATGCAGGTGAGCCCCTTGCAAAACCAGGTTGTTTTGTGAATGATCATTTTTGAGGCCTCCGCAATACGTTTTGGGCCATTTCCTGTTGTGGGCACCAGACCTACCCACACAAGTGAGGTATCATTTTTTGGGAGATGTGGGGAAACACTGGGTAGGTGAACGTTTATGGCTTCCTGCAGATCCAAGAACTTTCTATCACAGAAATGTGAGGAAGATTTGTTTTTTTGACAAAGTTTGAGGTTTGCAAGGGATTCTGGGTAACAGAACCTGGTGAGAGCCACACAAGTCACTCCATGCTGGATTTCCCTTGGTGTCTAGTTTTCAAAAATGTATCATTTTTCTAGGCTCCCCTAGGTTCTAGCTGAGCTAGCGTTCAAACTCCACAGCTAGACACATTACAAAAAAAGGGTCAGTATTCACTAGAAAAATGTGATGTGTCCTTGTTGCGTTTTGGGCCGTTTTCTGTCACAAGCACTAGGCCTACCCACACAAGTGAGATACCATTTTTATCAGGAAACTTTAGGGAATGCTGGGTGGGTGGAAGTTTGTGGCTCCCTACAGATTCCAGAACTTTCCATCACAGAAATGTGAAGAAGATGTATTTTTTTTTTACAAGGTTTGAGGCTTGCAAGGGATTCTGGGTAACAGACCCTATTGGATGCTGCACAAGTCCACCTATCCAGGATTCTCCTGGGTGTGTAGATTTAAAAATGTGATAGATTTGCTAGGTTTTCCTAGGTGCCGGCTGGGCTAGGGTTCAAAATCCACAACTAGGCACATTGCAAAAAAAAGTGTCAATATTCACTGGAAAAATGTAATGTGCCCGAATCGCGGGCACTAGGCCTACCCTCATATGTGAGGTAGTATTTTTATCAAGAGACTTTGGGGAATGCCAGGTGCCTGGAAGTTTGTGGCTCCCCACAGATTCCAGAACTTTCCATCACAGAAATGTCATGGCACCGCTCGCCAACATCGTGAGCTCGCACAACCTCAACATCATCTCCTACGCCGACGACATTCAACTGATCCTCTCACTCACCAAAAACCCCGCCACCGCCAAAACCAACCTCCATGAAGGAATAAAGGACGTTGCCAGCTGGATGCAGACCAGCCTCCTGAAACTCAACTCAGACAAGACAGAGGTCCTTATCCTCGGATCCGCGCCCTCCGCCTGGGACAACTCTTGGTGGCCGGCCACCCTGGGAGCTGCACCCAAACCCACCGACCATGCACGCAACCTAGGGTTCATCCTGGACTCATCGCTCTCAATGACCAAGAAAGTCAATGCCATCTTCCCTCCTGCTTCAACACCCTCCACATGCTCCATAAGATCTACAGATGGATCCCCACCGGAACCAGAAAGGCGGTCACACAGGCCCTCATCAGCAGCAGACTAGACTACGGCAATGCTCTCTATGCAGGGACCACGATCCAACTCCAGAAGAGGCTCCAACACATACAAAACGCCTTTGCACGTCTCATCCTCGACATTCCTCACCACACCCACATCACTGCCCACCTGAAAGACCTGCACTGGCTCCCAGTCAAGAAGAGGATCACCTTCAAGCTCCTCACCCATGCCCACAAAGCACTACACAACGCCGGACCAGCATACCTCAACAAGTATCTCACCTTCTACACCCTGAACCACCAGCTTCGCTCTGCCAACCTCTCCCTCACCACCGTCCCACTCATCCACAGGACCACCCACCGGCAGCAAATCCTTCTCCTACCTCGCTGCCAAGACATGGAATACCCTCCCCACACAGCTACGACAGACCCAGGACCAGCTGACCTTCAGGAGACTTCTCAAGACCTGGCTGTTCAAGCAGTAGCTGCACTCCCACCCCCTGCTCAGCGCCTTGAGATCCTCACGGGTGATTAGCACGCTCTACAAATAAGTGATTGATTGATTGATTGATTGAAAGCACAAAAAATACAAAAAATAGGCTATTTCCCAGTAAAATGACAAAACTTTGTTTTGGTTTTCTTACAAAGGTTTTGCTGTTCCTGAAAGCTGGGAAGAGAGTGATTTTAGCACCACAAACTCTTTGTTGATACCATTTGCAGGGGAAAAAACAGATGCTGTCTTCTGCAGCACATTTTTCCCATTTTTGCTAAAAAAACGAATTTTGCTGTATTCTGCCTAATTTATTTGTGCCATCCTGGAGAATTCACAAACCCTGGGTATCTTTAGAATCCTCAAGATCTTGGAAGAAATTTTCACAAATCCGGTGCAAATACCTTATGTGGGCAAAAGTTATGGGGGCCTAAGCGGGAACTACCCAAAAAGCCCCAAAAAGGCATGGCACGGGGGGGGAAGGGGTTAAGACTTGCCAGTTTCAAGGATGGAACGATGTACATGATGCTCCATCATGTACCGTTATGAAGTGTGGGAGCATGGTTTCACATGAGAAGTGAGACCAGAATCTGGATTAAGCCCTAGCCACCATGCATGCCTAAGTAAAAGAGCCTCTGACCACCCTCAGTTGGGGCATTTATTAATCAACTACTGGGCCAGCTGCATCATTTCACAGAGGTGCTAGAGGTGATAGGAAAAGTAGGCATAAGTGCAGTGTAACTGCCACCTTGAGCTCCGAACCCTAAAAACTCCCAAAGCGCAGCAGGAACTTTCTCTACAGAGAATGACCCGTAGTACATTGCTTCCACAGGCATAGGCACATCATTGACCACATACATCAGTAAAAATCCAGAATTATAAAAACACTTCCTTGAACAAGTGGGGGAGCATACAAGTGCAAGAAGTGCTGAAGGTAATGGTAGCCCATCTTTTAATAACTCAATCTCCTGCAACTCAACAACAGATCTCAAATAAAAATCAACACCAGTCAGAGTATTAACCTCAACAACCAATAGGGAAGCCAGTAGAATTACAAGCAAAGAACACAGCATACTTCCAGAATGAGGATCAAGTCCAGGCTATGGTCCTGGTAAAAATTAATAAAAACATTGAATGCCATGGCACAAACAGCTGTATTATGCGGTGACAAGCTGAAGGTATACATGTCACCATTCTACAGACAATAGCTGCACTAATTATGAGAATTAATGGAAAATTGGACCACCTGAATAACTTAACTGTGAGAACACAAGAATTACTGTGTAGGGAAGAAGAGCGAAAACCATGATCCTGCTGCCCCCAATAGAAAAGCTTGCAGAGTTGCCTGAAATAATGACCATCTTGAAGGAGTCGATAACAATAAGATCAACAGGGGGTTGTTGTTCCCGGTGTCAATAGAAAAAAAAGTATGCTTCACGATCCCATCAAAATTTGGGAGCCACAGCCGCCATCAATCAGATTGTACACAGACCGAGCAGAGAGTAGAAGAAAGTCTTCGCTCAAAAGATCAGCTAATAAGGCGGATAGACATGGACACCCAGAGATGTCCACAAACAGGGCTCAGGGCCACTAACTTGGGCAGTTTTCAAAAGGAACCTCGTAATGGGGATGTCAGTGCAATTGAGGTCTCGAGGGCACACCTTTCCAGGAAAAACAAGACACGATTGAACAAAAATCACAAGGATACATCTTTCTAAATGGCAGCAGCAGTAGACAGAAGGGATTCAAAAGTCCGAAGTAACCTGAGAGCCAAAAGCTGAAGATAACCAGGGGGCACATTAACAAGCCAGGCGATAAAATTATCGCCGCTTTAGCGGCAGAAAACTGCCGCTAAAGCGGCGATAATGGGCTTGATAATATGCTCTATGGAATTCCAATTGAAACCCATGTTAAATGTGAAGGAGTCTAACATGGCTTCAATTGGAATTCCATAGAGCATATTATCAAGCCCATTATCGCCGTTTTAGCGGCAGTTTTCTGCCGCTAAAGCGGCGATAATTTTATCGCCTGGCTTGTTAATATGCCCCCAGGTTCTTAAGATCACCCACCTGGCATTGGCTGAGTGTATTGGAGGGAACATAAATATAAAAACCATAAGCAAACCTGCAGTGGGGACTCAAACAGTACCTTCGCTCCTCAGAATTCATACGTTAATTCAGCAGTTAGGTGAGCATCTGCTCCAAACGGCCCCAGTACCTGCAATTTGTCATCATATTGTAGAATCCCCCAAAACATCTTCCAAGTTGAATCTCTGAATCCTAAAATGTATGCAAAAAAAAGTGATGAGCACAGAAGAAATCAAAGAACATGGGTGGAATCATACTTGAGGCTGAGATGAAAGTGAGCATCCTGCAGGAATAAAGAAACTTGATCAAGCCACACGTGCTTGAGCCAAGAAGTAGTATGCGCCCAGAAACCAGCATGAGCAAGAGTCATAAAAGCATGGGAACTAATAATAAGATTGTGCTCAATCCTGAATATACTTCAAGAGGGAAATGGGATGCTTTAAATAGAGAAAATATCCTAAAGGTCTGTGCTAGTCTCCCTAGACTGAAGATGATAAGCTCAAAGGATATTGATTCTGTAACCTTCATGCCCCCCAAAAAGGGGGAGGAAAATGAATGTACAGAAATTATTTTCATGAGTCATGCCCTGTTGAATTCCTGAAGGAGAATGAAGCCCACCTTGAACAATGGGGATTAAAAATGTAATTATAAATTCAGCCAATGCAAAATATTAGACAATGTTTACACCCAAGGAGTCTAACACCAGCAGCAGGCCAGGAAGAGTACCTCGAAAGAATAAACAGAACAAGGGAATTGCAGGAATTATCGTTAAAGGAAGCTAAAACTCCTGTTAAACCCCCCCCCCCCCCCTTTAATATCAGAAGATAAGCTGTAAATAAACACTAGTCACCCAGGAAAAAAGCCTCTCATGCGTCGCTCTTCAATCAAAAAATATGAACTGGACATTTTTGCCAGAAGCACTAAGGGGCATATCATCAAGGGCTAGCGATATTTTTATCGCCGCGTTTGCATCCGTTTTCGGACGAAATGCGACGACAAAAATATCTCTTTATTTACAAAAGCACGCTAACGCGTGTTTAAAGGAATTAGCGCTGGCTTCAATATTGTATTGCATCGCCTTGCATCGCTAATGAGATGCAATGGAGGCTGTCCCTTGAAACAACATGGGATATTGTTGCTAACCCAGCTTCTCTCTATTTACAACTGTATCTCTAACACGCATAGCGATATTAAAATCAGCGCTAACCTTACTAAGCCATATCTATAATGGGAGGTGGATTGTTTTGCTGAGTCCACATCTCCCTATCTACAAGGTTTTCCCTAACGCGGTTTTCTATCTCTGGAATTCCGGCGATTTTGACTCTTTCCGCTGCTTTTGCCTGGCTTTCTATCGCCTCGGCGATGCGCGTTGGTAATAGTGCGCTAACCGGGAAATAGATTTCAGCGATATTCGGCATTAAAATTTTACACGCTAATTGCGGCCAGTGATAAATATCGCTGCCGCTTGATGATATGCCCCTAAGTGCCCAGTCCTAGCGCTCAGACTGAAACCAAACAGGGACCCTGGGAGTATGCTTGTGGAATATGAGAGGCCTAATCGACTCTAAAATAAAGAAGGAGGTAATATTGCAACTGAGAGGAGCTGGCATCATTGCACTGCAAGGAACTTGGGTCCTCAGTTCAGCCCCCCTGGCAGGAATTTACAGCTGATTAGGCACCCGCCATCAAATCACAAGTAGGGGGACATGCTTTAAGGGTTCTTTTAATAGTTGTCGCAAACGGGAATGGGGACTTTATACATATTTTCGGCTACCCAAGTCAATAAATAAAACTGACTTGATTGAGTAATATTTCATCAAAAGAATAAAATGGAACATGGGCACTCCTGCATGGCTTGGGGCTCGAGTGCAACAGTTCTTAGAATTGTTTCCCAAAATGACTACAGATCAAAAATTGTAATATAGATCTATTTGGGACTCTGGCCTCTTTCTTCTTAGGGAAAGATGGAGCCAGGCAGAAGCAAAGGCTTACCGCATTTTAAGCTGATGACATACAGAAGCAATCTGAAGGGCCAAATTTCTAGACTGAATTTAGAAGTGCACACAGCCCTCAGAGCCTAAAGCAGGGACAAGGAGGGAAATTCATGGATGCAGAACAGGATCACGCAAATAGGATAGAGTTACAGTACAGTCATATATGCTAGGAAAAAAGAGGTGGAAGCAAGTAAGTGTGTTCAATTCTACAAGATAATGAAGTCAAAAGACCGAAGGAAGTTCTGGGTGTCGACTAATAGCATGCGATTTTTAAAGCGCCAGTAAGAAGCACACAATAACTTTCGGATCACTGGGAAATATACATCAGATGTTTAAATGTAGCTGGTTGCCCAGTTGCAACACCACAACCAGAAAAAAGCATGGGCCAAGTATGAATAACACAGGCCCAAGTGGAAAAGGCAATTAATACAATGCACACAAATGGCGCACCAGGGCTGTGTGGCATTTAAACTGCATTGTTCGAATATACTCTTAAGAAACGGGCAACAGGCATGCCCCCCATATTTCAATCTTTTATGTTAGTGGCAGCTAATATGGATGTATGGAGAGGCATGCTCATGGTACCTCTACATAAGAAAGGGGACCGTTCCTGCTCCATGAACTAATGGGTGATTGCACATCGTGATACATAGGGGAAATGCTATGCAAGCATCCTTAATCAGGAGTTTGAACACTGGGCAGCAGAGATGAAACTTATTCCCCAGTCAAACAGGATTTTTATTTTGCATCAACCACCTGATCATAGAGACAATGGCGGTCAGAAATACGGCCCTATGGGCCTCATGTAGGTAGCCAAATACCGGTCGGTAACGGCCGATTTTCGGTAAATATGCCGTTACCGACCGGTATTCAGACAAGTGAGATGTAGGAGTCCCAAAACCAATTTTCGGTAAATATGAGGCGGTAAATACCGATTCATATTTACCGAATTCCAAAATACCGATTCAGAGTTACCGAATACATAATTAACGAATCGGTAAATATGAAGTGGTAAATATGAAGTGGTAAAAATGAAAATGACATGTAGGAGCACTCGGTAATTAAGAAATCCAAGAAAATCGGTAAATTAGAGTCGGTAATTAACACGGATTGAAAGCAGGTGGTAACCATCAACAATGCATATGAGCAATCCCAAAATGCTACAGCGTGGACAACATGGCCGCTATGTACGTCATTGCAAGGCGCCTACGTCTACAGGCAGCAGGACTGAGGGTGTGGCGACGGGAGGAACGAATCTACAGACAGCGCATCACACTATTCCAGCTGACTGATGCAGAGATACATGAGAGGTACAGGCTAGACCCCGAAACCATCATGGACTTAATCAGGGACCTACAGCCACTCCTGGACCATCCAATAAGAAGGGCGCACGCCATACCCCCACATGTGCAGGTGCTCTGCAGCCTACATCTGCTGGCATCCGGCAGTTATCAGGTGGTGATAGCTGCGGTGGGTGGGGTATCCCAGAGTTGCCTGTCACGTTTCTTCAGGAAGTTCCTGGATGCCATGATGCAGAGAATGCACCACTACATAAGCTTCCCAAACACACAGGCTGCACTGCAGAAAACAAAAACAGACTTTTATCACATGGCACAGTTCCCCCATGTCATCGGCTGTATTGATGGTACACACATCCCAATCTGTCCACCAGCTGATACAGAGCACATCTACAGGAACAGGAAGTCCACCCACTCCATCAATGTGCAGGTGATCTGTGATGCAGGGAACATCATCACAGATATTGTTGCAAAGTTTCCTGGGAGCACCCACGACTCTTACATCTTCCAGAATAGTGGGATCTACACACGACTGAGTGCCGGAGAATTCGGAGAGTGATACCTGCTAGGTAAGTAACAGTGACGCCCCTTGAAACCTGCAAATCATAGTGCATAGAGGCATGTTACTGATGGTTCCCTTTTACTCATCCAGGCGACAGTGCATATGCATGCCGGTCATTCATCCTCACTCCCTACCTACACCCAGCAACCCAGAGTGAGAGACGATACAACGTGGCACACAAAACAACACGCAATGTGGTGGAGCGCACGTTTGGACTACTGAAGAGCAGGTTCCGCTGCCTGCACAAGAGCGGAGGCGCACGCCAGTACAAACCCATCACCTGCTGCAAGATTATTGCCACTTGTGCAATGCTGCACAACCTTGCCACGAAAAAAGGTACAGATGTGGAACTGACATATTTTGAGGACAACGAGGATGAGTCAGGCCAGCCAGAGGGCAACGCAGCTAGAGTGCCAACTGCAATCGATGGGAGAGAGAGACGGGCAGATATCACATGCAACTATTTCTGAGTAAGTAAGGGGACACAGCGAGTTGTGAGAAGTCCTGACGTAGTTTTAATGTGGCACCACGCCATGAACACATGAACAGGCCAATCTGGCAATATACCATCTATACAAGGAGTATGTCCAGGGTTACGTCACCCAATGGGAAGTGGCTAAGCAGGGCTACATCAATGTTTGCGCATACGCGCTGCAGTGGTGGATTGCACGGCCTGTGCATCCTCACTAGAGCCAACCCCAAGCCGCCTGCTGCTCCTGCGTGCTTCTGGGACGGGGGGTGTGATGCTGCTGCTGGTGTCGATGCTCTCCGCAGCATCCCCTGCAGCAGTTGTCGACGCCTGACTAGTCAATAGCACCCCTAGTGCACTTGTCACCTGCACCATCCCCCGAGACAGGTCGCTGCAGCACTGTGTTAGGCCCTCCTGCATCGTCACAGAGCGCCGGCACAGTAGAGAAGTCGCAGTTGCCAGACGGTTGAGTGCCCTGCTGGTAGTGTCCCTTCTCTGGCGTTCCCGGCGCCGTGCTTCGATGTCAGCATCTAATTTGCTGCACAACTGCTGGATTGACTGGGACATGTCCCGAATGCCCGCAGCCATGCCGCTAATGTTGGTGTCCATGTTGACTAATGTTGTCTTCATCACCCGCATGTGCCTCTGGACTGACATGACTGCCTTTGATTGCAGGCGCTGTTGCTTCAACATTTGGCCCTCGAGCCCCAAGAAGACACCATGGCCGTCAGTGGGTGCTGGTGGACTCTGGACACGCGACCTGCGGCGCCCTCTTGCTTCCGTCTGTGCTGCCTGTGAGGTGTGGGGCACAGTGGCATGGCTCCCTTCCTGGGGCCCGGTGCGGTCTTCTGGGCCCATGCTGTCGTCTGACGAGGTGTCTAAGGCTCGTAGCCTGGCTGCTGGACGCCTCCTCATTCTCACACCTGCAAGCGGAGATGTGGCCGGTGATTCGAACATGAGTGGCGATGCTGGCTCTGGTGGTGGTGATGCTGGCTCTCGGTGAGGTGATGCTGGCTCTGTGTGCGGCGAGGCTGGCTGTGTTGGTGGTGCGGCTGCCAGTGGGCCTGCTCCCTGGTCTGAACTGGTGCTGGCTAGAGGTGATTTATGTGGCCGGTGTGCCGTCTCTCCTGCAGCATGCCCTGTCCTGCATGATGTCACATCTGTGGACAGAAATACAACATTGGCTCAGTGTCCCCGAAGGGCTGCATTGCAAGCGTCACAATAAATCATTTCACATTCCAATATGTCCCCTGTCTCCTTGTGCCTCGAGTGCGTGACATGCCTTGTTGCCCTGTAACATTTACGTCATGGTTAGTGTTGCCCTGACTACATCTCCCGGAATGCATTGCCTGTCTGCACTGACACGTGTGGACTGCAGTGTGATTCTCGTTTCACAATGGGGGATGTGGGATAGGGGTAGGGGGGGCTATATTGCTGTGCTTTCGTCTTACCTTGGTGTGTTGCGGCTCTGGCAGAGCTGTCGGCGTCCCCAAGACCCACGACGCTCTCTTGCTCGATTGTGGCCGCCACCAGCTCCTCCAGTTCGGTGAGGGCAGGTGCCCTGTTGGTTCCACCTCCGGTCTGGCTGGCCTCCTTCTGGATGTCGCCCATCTTCCTCTTGGTTACAATCCGGAGGTCATACCAGCGCTTTTTGAGGACCTCAATGTCCCTGTGGGTCACTCCCACAGCATTGACCTGCGCCTGGATGGCCAGCCATATGTTGCGCTTTTCGGCCTCAGGCACTTGCAGGGATTGCCTTCCAAACAGCTTCTGGTGCTGCTTCACCACCTCCTCCACCAGCACCTGGAGTTCCTTGGGGCTAAATTTCAGCTTCCTCCTCCTTTCCCCTCCGTCTTTCTGTGTTCTCTGGCTGGACATGCTGTTCGTTTACCCGCTCGCACATGCAACGGCTCCCTGCCTCTCCTCTGCACTCCAAGCTTCTCCAGGGTCGGCTAATTATGTACACCTGCCTGGGTGTGGCCACTTCGGCTAATTATGTACACCTGCCTGGGTGTGGGCACTTCCTGGTTGGGTGGGCTGTCGTTGCACTGGATTAGCTGTTTCGTCAAGTCATGTGATTTGATTTACCGAATCCGTACATACCGATTCGGTATTTTCCGATTCGGTAAATACCACCTCGGTATTTACCGATTCAGTAAATAACACCTCGGTATTTACCGAATCGGTAAATACCACCTCGGTATTTACCGATTCGGTGAATTCCGATTCGTGATTACCGAATGTTACCGAATCGGTAACTGTTACCGAATTTTTACCTACATATAACTTACCGATTCTAATTTACCGATTCGGTACGGCTCGGTATTTAAGAACCGGTAAAATTTATTTACCTACATGAGGCCCTCTATGAGGAATTCACAACAGCCTTTGATAGTGTCTCGTGAGAGAAACTTTGGACGAAACTAAACAACTGGGTCATCCCTCCTCACTTACTAAAAGCAATTATATAATTCTATTCAAACCCCTGGGTAAAGATAAAAGTAAAGGTTAGGTGGTACCCAACTTCAAAAGTCAGAACGAACAAAAGCCTAAAGCAAGGTTGCACGCGGGCCCCATTATTATTAAATCTATGGGCCATATTATCAAGGAACGGCGATAACATTATCGCCAATTTAGCGGCAGGAAACTGCAGCTAAAGCGGTGATAATGGGCTTGATAATATGCCCTTGTGAATTCCCATAGAAGCCCATATTCACACAGAACCTGGGTTTCTATGGGAACTCACAAGGGCATATTATCAAGCCCATTATTGCCGCTTTAGAGGCAGTTTCCTGCTGCCAAAGCGGCGATAATGTTATCGCCGTTCCTTGATAATATGGCCCTATATTTGCTGATATAAAAGTACATCTTGAAAAGGCAAGGACTTTTCCTCCAAGGGCATTGGCCTCAGAATCCAGATGCTCCAGTAACAGATGATACAGGGTTCCTTGATTAGAAGCAGATAGGTCTACAGAGACTTTTAAAGTTACTAGCCACTTATTGCAGTGCAAAAATGTTAAAGAGCAATGTGCCAAAGACAAAGGTTCTGATCATCACTCATAAACGTATACAAAGAGAAATGTGGTTCATCAAAGAAGAGCAGCATCGAGATAGTGGACCCCTATAAGTATTTTGGGGTATGGTGGTTGGACAGCAGGGGCTGCATTTCTCCACACATTCCTCTGTTTCTATAGGAACAGTAACCCCTTTGTTCAATTGATCAAATGTTCAGAGCATGGGTACTGAACCTTCATCTGCTACTAGTCCCCCCTTCTTCTCTTTATTGCACATTCAGATATCTATGCCATCTGGAATTGTAGAAATTGAATACCATCCAAACGGCATGTTTTAATATATCATGCTTTGCTCGCTTAGCTTTCTAAGCAGTAAGCTAGGAATTTTGCATTCAGTTTTAGATGTTGCGCGAACTTGCTTATAGAACACCCATATCAATTAATTTGCTGCTGCCTTAAATTAATAATGCCCTGCAAATGGAGCAAGAGCCCATAATACTCTATGGGCCCTACTTCCTGTTAAAGAACATTATCCATGTGGATCATGCAGTGCATGCCTTTCTACCCAACATTTCAAAGAAGTGAGATTGGATCCAAATTCTGTTTGGACACAGAAGCAACATACTAATTGCAATATGAAGAACGGCATTTACTATGTGGGAATCACAACCAGGGCAGTAAAGATCAGGATAGGAAAATATTGTAGCACAACCTAAATGTATAATCATTTCAATGAACTGAAGCACTTGGCTGGAGATTTAAGATGGACAATCCTTAAAGCTAACCCTATGTGGAATGCAACCTCTCTCTTCACGAAGGAGCAATGTCATATTTTATGCCTCCATACCAACAGTGGGGGCCTAAATGATGAAATACTTTGGTGTGAGAAATCTCCTAATATTTCTCAAGCTTGTAGCTGGGCGCTAACCTCTGCCCTGGATGTTGGGACATTAATTGATTGATCTATGGGGTAAGACTTACTAGAATCTCCCGACTCATTATTAACCATACTGGGCTGCATTATGATAACCCACAACATTTTGCATGCATACTTTCTTCCTCTATATGTTTGTCTTGTATGTGCACTTTGCTGTTGTGTTCTGTACTGTCTAGCTCACTATTGAGCAGCTGTTTTACTCTACACATGGGTCCACTCATGGGGCCCTATAGGTCTACTATGGACCACCCATACCAGATGCATTGGTATTTGCCTAAGATAATCAACCACAGGCCTTGCCTTGTTTTTTCTCAAACGGCGGGACCCATTAAGATGGTTCGTTCAGAAATATGATGTGACTGTGATTTCAGAATTATGGTTCACTGTGGTGTGCACAAATGGGTGCATGAGGCATATTACTATTATGCGTGGGCTACCCCCACACATTGTGCAAATGTGTTTATTTCTCTGTGTTAATCCCTGGTAACCATTGGGTACCAGTTTGATTCATTATTCCACTAGCATGGACACCCTATATCAGATATCCAATAACCTCTATATTGATGTTGATTGTTTTCTTCTCATTCTCTTTCGATTGGACGATCATTTTAATTTGAAAAAGTAGGTAACTCCTTTCTAGAGGGGGCCCTATTGTAACATAATATAGGTGTGGGGTAGGCCCATTCCTTTTCTTGTCCAGTATAAGCACCATAGATCATTTTCAAACCACAGGGGCGCAAAACATGTGACCTGATTTTACCTCCCCTACACATATTTGAGCTAATCAAGTACATCATACCCTCATTTTCCAGTTGTTAGAGAGAGCATGGAGAATTAACTCAGGCTGCTGGCTGCAACTGAAGATTCCAGATTCCAGGTCTTGTGAGAGACCAGAGCGAGCGTGTGTGCAGCAGCGGCAGCGGAGCTGCGGGAAGCCAGGAAACCCGCGAGCCGCACTAGGAGCCGCACCAGGAGCTGCTGCGGGTAGTCGGGGGACTCAAAACCGTGACCCCGCGAACCGCATCAGGAGCTGCATCAGAACTGCAGCAGCTACCCGCAGCAGAGCGGAGCGGTGCTGCGGGAATCCAGGAGCTGCAAAACTGGGAAACCGCGAATCACATCAGGAGCCGCACCAGGAGCTGCAACAGAAATGCGTGGAGTCACGGGACGCTGCCGGGGGCTGGGGGAAGCTGCGGGGGGCCTGTTCCGGCTCCAGTCCCTGCCACAGAGAAGAGCTGCGGGAACAGTGGGAAACTGAGGTGAGACGTGAGATGACTGATGTGATATGACTGTAGTGGTAGTAGCGGTAGTAGCAGTAGAAACATTTAAAAGAAAACAACTCTATAACACTACAACACCGTATAAACACAACAAGCATTACCAAGGTGCTACCATCCACATCCACTCCCGACCCGCACTACCTCACCGCCGCATTACCGCATCTCCTACCGCATCACCCACAGCGTAGAGGCACAGCGGCGCAGTGCAAAGGTGCAGAGGAGCGGAGGCAGAGGCGTAGAGGCACAGAGTCACGGATGCTCAGAGGTGCCCAGGTGAGCAAAAGGAGTAAAGGGGGTAAGAGGGTACCTGTCTGTAGTCAACGCGATCTTCACAAGCCCCACGAGCACAGCAAATCGTGTGCCTCCCCAGTAAGAACATCAGAGTGCAAGCACTGGCAACAGAGCCCGTCAGCCGTCAGCGACAGCTACCAAGCGAGGCACGGAAAGTCGGTGGAGTTGGGCTCAGCAAGCGGCACACCGGAGCACACTGGAGCGCCCTGCTCTCAGTGCCACCAAGAGGGAATAACCCAGACACCCCAAATAACTCAAATAATTTAACACCCAATTCAATACCCCCGCAAAGGAATATGAGATCGGGGAAAGTTCGTCAAGTGGTAACAGGTAAAAACAAACAAAAAAAATCATTGATGAAGGTTCTCCATCAAGCCAAAAAAGAAAGGCTCCAAGACTGAAAGAGAGGCTGGTCTCAGTGCCTATTCCAGATACAACGTCCCTCAGTCCTAGAAGCAAAACCGAGATTCAGAAATTCTTCTTTTTAAAGGACCCAATGGCCGCGATTTACGCACCAACAGTTGAGGCAGCCCAGCTGCCAAGCCCAATTATTCCAGACATTAGGACCAATAAGGGTCACTTCCATTCAGGAACACCCGCCCAACAAGCAAATTGCACTCTTATTCACGTCAAAACAAGTGCTTCTTCCACACAGGTACCGTTAAACACCACCGACGCACCAATAGGGAAATCAGCCCTACAGAAATCAATGATAGAAATCCCAGAAAGTAGGTTGGTAACTGTAGCTGCACAGGTGCATCAGTTCAGCTCCACAACAAATGAAAAGGAAGCAATCAGAAGTGTAGCAATTGAGGGAAACAAAAAGGCATATATGGATGAAAAGATAAATAAAACAGCTGAGTGGGTAGACCCCCTGGAAAAAACTTGGTCAAACTAATTTTCCTTATCCAACGACCCCAACCTTTTAAAAATCTTGGAAATTAAAACACAGAAAGAAGAAATTCAAGGGAATCTCTTGTCACCAGAAACCCGTATGAGAGCACAACAGAGTAGATTGGGAATGGCGGTATCCACTCCATTACGCCCGACCCTCAGTAACGACCAACAAGAGATCGCACCAGATGAAGGCAGTAGTTTTTCTACAAAAGTAATCCAATAACAATTTCATCCGTTAGTAGGATTGATCACTGGTCAGGGGCCTCGGGAAAGTCCCTTGAAGATTTTCCAAACGCACAATGGAGCCAAACCCTAAGGGTACTGAATTACCAATCAGATAAAATGGAAGTCCGAATAGACCTCATTAACTTAATTGCCGGCCACATCTCAGGTATAAACTCCAAGCTGGACTTAATCACATCCCTACTAACACTCAGGGGAAATTTGGAGCCTCAAACAAACAATGACAAACATCTGCCTAATTGCGGCTGAGGCATCATAATTGAGAAATTGTCAACCTTGCCCGAAATACTAAAGGACATCCTAGGGGCTGTTCAATTAACATGTAATACCAAACAAATCATGGGAACCCAAAAGGAGGTTGATATAAAGGAATTATCAAAAGGCAATAAATCAATAACAAAGCCAAGCAGCAAGGATAAGGGAGAAGCAGAGCAAAAGGAAACAGATGTTCAACCCGATATCACAGATTACCAAAAGGAAGCAACACAGAGCATCCTTAAGACCTCACCTATTGTAAAACCAACAAAAAGGCAAAGAAAACGTTCAAGGAAGGCCAGGCTTAAATATAACAAACAACCAAGCTTAGGTCCTGAGAAAATCTTTTCAATCTTTACAACCCAAACATCGCAAAGGGAAAAAAACAAATCTTTGAAAGAGGCCACATTTGAGGCACCAATAACAGTCGTAGATCAATCAAAAAGTATAATAGAACCCAACCCAATGCAAGAATCTTTGATCCCTATCGTCCCCATCATTGAAAAGAAGATGAATCAGGATCTCCATACAGCTGCAAGACACCCACTGGCAAAAGAAGCAGCACAAAAATATGGGCATGAAAATAGGCGACCAGATCGAAACCCATTATTTGAGAACGGAGCAGGGCGTCAAAAAATAACTCAAGTCCAAGAAAAAAAGACATCCCGGGGCTATAGATGTCGAAGTCCAGATACAGGAGACCAAATACCGAACTGGAATGAGGAGAGCCAAAAACTGAACGAACCAGGAAGCTTGGAAGATACAACAGGCAATAAGGTGCATGAGAAAACAAACAACAAAGCTCAAAGCAATCAAAATCCGATAAAAATCACAATAAATGGAAAGGGCCGAATATGTAGGCTTTCTCTCATTGAATCAGAATTTGAGCCAACAGGGACACCAACACCTAAAAAACCTGGAAAAGTAGAGCATAAAAAGGAAGCAGGTATCCCTGCTAGATCATGGGACAAGGTCATCGTAGAACTAACGGATCAAGAATCCCATGCTGACCACAACATATCAGCGGTTCGAAAACCTGCAGTAGGAAAAAACGAAATTTTACAATCTTCTACTAGTATTCAAAACCACTCCGAGGTGTTTGCATCCAAACTGACATTTGTGCTGGAATATTCAACCAAAGGAAGGCAAGACATTTTGAATCAAGGGAACTTGCTAAGGCTGTTTAAAGAAATCCCAGAACTAAAGGGAATATCCTCACAAGATCTATTAGCCATGGAATTTCAACAAACAACATCAACTCCAGATATTGAAGAATCTTTGACAACATGGTCCAAAAAGGAACTAGTGGACAAGATATACGCAATTAGAATTACGCTGAGGCTACATAAACGTCCAAGGTACCCTTACCCCCTCCTAAAAAATTCCATAACTCTAAAAAAGGAAGACACATCTGGGATAAGCCAAAAAACATGTGTACACGGTGCCCGATCCACCACTCCTGCAACGCCTTCCAACGTAAACGGGGCCAATGCATCAGCGAGTCCACTAAATTCGGAATGCCGAACACTTGACAGCGTGGACTGGTCTTGGGTGACAAAGGCGCTAAGTAACCAGCGTACCTAACAAACAGCTTGAGTCAAGCACGGAAGACAAGAGGTGGGGTCAGCTAGACCGGACCAACGGGCAGGAAGTAGAAGAAGGCCCAAGGCAGGACCATGTCTTGGGGGAGGCCAGACAGGACATGATTAGGATCTGCTCATGGAATGTCCACGGCTTTAAAGATATGTGTCAGGACCATGAAACTCTATCTTTTTTCCAACAACAAGACCGAATCCTGCTCCAGGAAATGTGGAATATGAACCCAGTTTCAATTTCAGGTTATATAGAACACCACATTCTTGCAGAAAGATTTTCAATCTTCGGTTACCCGCGAGGAGGTCTATCAATATATGCTTCTCAAAAACATGGCTGGCTAACTGAAGAACTAGATGCTGGGGTTAACTGGGTACAAATGATCAAACTTTCCGTCAAGCTCCTGCTTAACAAGTCAAATGGCAATTAATATTAGTCAATGTTTATATCCATCCTGAGAGAAAGAATCAGAAGGAAAAATCCACAATATTAATGAATCTGATCAAAGCGATGCAAAGATCCCACGAGCGGTGCTCATTGTTCATATCAGGAGATTTCAACTGTAACCTTATAACTAACGAACGGAATAAAAGAAAGAGGCTGGAGAACTGGGGAGCCCGAATAATAACGCGTGAGTCAGAAAGCCACGGTCTGACAATTTTGAATGGCAACACAAATGGAGACATACCAGTGACAATAACACATTTGAGTGGAAAATGGCGATTAACAATAGACTTCTCCATTACCAGCAGTAATTTAGTCCCATGTATCGACACATTCCAAGTCACCTTCCACATATTACGAGAATTAACATCACTCTCGCGCAGGTCCCAAAAACAAATTCCCTTATACGACACTCTGAAAAGGTTATCCTGTGAAAATTTAAATGGCGGGGAGTGGACATGAAAGCCACACTGGACACAATCAAGGAACACTTGAGTCAACTGGGGCCTCCTACAGAGGAGGAGCGAGTAAAAAGCTGGGAACAGTTGGCCCTTGTCCTCATCCCAAAAATTCCAGCCATCCACGGAAGTCCAAAAAGAACAGATACCAGGAGGGAACCATGGTTCAATATAGAATTGCAAGACCAAAAGAGAAGGATCGCAAGAGAGGTGTGATTACAAACAGTGGCGGCAAGAATGGGCAGGAAAATAGATAAAGGTAAACTGAAGGAAATACGGAACAAGTATAAGAAGATGTTGAGGTATGTGAAAGCAGCGTATAAAAAAACAGTCTGGACAACACTCCTGTGCGCAAGCAAACTGCCAAATAGTATGGACTTTTGGGGCATTATAAATAATTTGACTAAGGGCTCAAGACTGCAACAAGAAGCAGAAATCGGAGAAGAAATGTGGATTCAACATGTGCGAAACATGTACAGCAGCACGAATCGTGAAAAGAGAGCTACGGTGTCAAGGGCCGTAGAATGGTCCCGAGAGCCATACCTCGATACGGAAAAAAACAGGAAGAATGTAAAGAACCAGGAGTAGAGATGAGCAGTAATGAACTAAACAACTTGACCGACATCAAATAATTAAGAGGAAAAATTCAACAACTAAAGACTGAGGGGGCGGCAGGTCCAAACGGGCTACCCAATGCGCTTTTTAAAAATGATCCAGTTTTCAGGTCTGACTACCTTACGCCGCTCTTCAATCAGATTTATAATCAGAACAACGTCCCCAATTCTTGGGGAACATAATTCATCCAATATTTAAACAAGGAGATCACTGCAAGCCTGGAAAATACAGATTGATATCTCTGATCGATGTAGAGGCCAAGCTTTACGCTTCTTGTTTCCTCCAGCTTCAAGATTGGATGGATGAAAAGAACATATTACCCAAGTTTCAAATGGACTTTAGACAAGGGATGGGCACCATAACAAACCTGGCTATCTTGGCGCTTTTAATGGAAATAGCGGTACAAAGGAAAACACGGCTGTACGCGTGTTTTGTCGACTTAAAATCAGCATTCGACAGAGTGAGTAGAAACCGTCTCTGGGAAAAACTAAAAGCATGGGGATTGCCGAGTAAATTACTGGACGCAATAATTGCCCTACAAAGCGAAACCTGGGCAAGAGTGAAATTGGGCAATGGGTGCAGTGCAACCTTGAGCATCCACAAGCAGCAAAGCCTAAAACAAGGCTGCGTCCTGGTGCCAAGCCTATTTAACTTGTTCTCTCTGACATCAGTAAATCAACGCAAGCAGCCGATTGTCACCCTCCGAACTTGGCCATGAGCCAATTTCCTTTTTACAGTACACAGATGACATTGTGGTGTTGAGCCAAAGTCCCATTGGAATACAAAGAGCGATAAATAACCTAGCAACCTATTTGGACCAGGAAAACTTGGAACTAAACAAAGAGAAAACCAAAGTTGTTCATCTAGTGGACACTAAAAACATTAGGTTTAAATGGCTTGTAAAAGGAGCAACGGTGGAAGAGCAAGTGTCCTACAAATACCTTGGCATAAAAGTAGGGCGGGGTACAACACATAAGGAACACAAATTGGCCCTAAAAGCCAAAGCGCAATCGTTAATCTTTGCATATAGATTACTGCATAAAAAAACTAGGCTGCCGGAACCATAACCACCTCTTAAAAGTGATGGCAGCTCATATCCTACCCACATTGTCATACGGTCTAGTCACTTGGTACGGCAAGGAGGCTGATTTGTTAAACGAACTTCAGACGATGGTTTATAAGGCCATTTTCAATCTTCCAAATTCTGCCTCTCCAGCTCAGGTCCATCTGGAATTCGGCCTCCAGAATCAGAAATTACGGGGTATGAGCGGCTTCGTGAAGCTATGTCATAAATTCCGCTCCTCCGATCCCGGCCCACTGAATAGTTTATGCTGGGAAGAAATTAAACATCAGATGGATCAAGAAACACCAAATTCATGGGGAAGTCTCTTGAGAACATCACTGGCTGAGCTGGAAACACAAATAGCATGGGAGGACAAGGCAGACCGAGCAAGCATTAGTAAATCTGTCAACGACGCAGCAAAGAAGAAATCTTTTCTGGAAGACAAAAAAGCAATTTCCAAATGTCGGCACGGGTGGACCGTGATCAATTTTTACACATCTTTAATGCCTCAAGCTTATTTAGCAGCTCATTTTGGCATACAGTTAAAAAAAGCTTCTTAGACTATCGGATGGGCTTGCACGATTCAAAAGATCTACAGCCATCTCGGAAAAATAACCAACAAGCAGCGCATTGTTGATTATGTGGCTTTTTTAAGGAAACTTTAACTTACCTGCTATGTGCATGCCCAGCAGTTATTGACCTGAGGAGACAGTATTTAAAACCCATTTCTAATGAATTGAATATTCGCACATGCAGGCAAGCCGTGATTCGCTGGATGGAAGGGTCCTCTATAATCTTGGCATGCAGGGGAGTAAAATATCTGGCAGAAGTAAGGAAACTTTTAAGCTAGTTAATCTGGAGGAAAATAAAAATGTATGAACAATGCCGTCATGTGTCTAGTTCACTCGTCTATGTAACAAATGGACTTAATGCAAAATTTATTAAGAGACAATTTAATCAGTAGGACCTCACAAGCTTGCTTTTAACATTTATTTGAAATGTTACTGTATAATTTTCCACTTTTCCAGGAACTTGCTATTTCAATCAGGGCCTGCTAATTTTCCAGCTTGTTGTCTTTAAAACACTGATTGTAAGGTTTGAAGTAATATCACGGTATTTGCTATGAAAAAGATGTATTTAGGAAATGTATTTATAACGCAAATATAACATTATTTGCCGATGGTTCAGCACCTGCACTTTAGCTAATAACCCAGGGATACCATCAATGTTGTTTGGACTTTAGAAACAAATTGCATATTCCCTAGCCTTAAGGTGGTAACATTGCTGGATGCTTTTTATTCGTATATGTAAAGATATATTTTTACCCTTTTTATTATTTTGAAATTTGTAAAGATTTTAATTAATCACAAACAATAAAATATGAATACATACCCTCATAGTAGTCTTAACCATCCTTGGTTATGTCAGGGAAGTCTTTATATTAATTGATTTGATATCTGTTAGTTTTAATTCACCTTTTATCACAATCTCTGCCACCCCACTTATTGGACACCCTCGCACTCATCAGTTGGCATTAACAAATGGATCCCCACCAAAGTTACCCTTCTGGGGACCCGTAGGTCATTGCTGGCCCAATGAGGAGCACCCGCCCGATGATGAAGCATGACATCCATAGGGGTGTGTGAGGGCAACAAGAGACAATCCTGTTGATTTCTGTTGGCCTCCTGTCCATAAGGTAGTCTTCTTTTTCTATATGAACAGTACCCCCTCGTTGAATTGATACTAAACACCTCATTGACTGATCTGGAGGCCCATGATATCTGGGGAGGCAACTTCCCAGCAGTTTAAATGGCAAAGCTGCTGTTAAAACAAACAAAATTAATATCTATGGAGTGGAATGTGTGAACACTGAAGGGTAAGGTGCATGGCAGTTGGGCAGCAATGCTTTATGAATGGATGTTCTTCCAAATTACCTTTCCCAACTGCTTTCACTGGTGCAGGCAGGGAAACCACCATAACCTAGGAGGGGGCTCCCCGGGAACAGCACGTAAACCAACCCCAAGGAATGGGATTCCTGGGGCCATTAAAGGCTCAGGGGGGGTTACACAGCCCCCTCCCTGTTTTTGGTCATTTCAGTCCTGAGGTGGGTGCACTGATGCCAATAATGGCACAGGAAGACCCCCTCTACTTTATAACATAAATCAGCCTAGGCGATGGGGTCATCAGGTCTTTAAATGCTCAGGGAATGGGAACACAGAGCCATATCCTCTTTTTTGATATTTGGGCCCCATGGGTGGGGGCACCCCTCTCCATAATTAAGGAAGGAGGCCTGAGCCATCATTTTGTTTTGCCATGATCCAGCGGGAGTCCCTCTGAATAGTTATAGTTAGAATCGTGTTTCCGTAGGAGTAACTTTGGTGCAGTTTAACAAATCTTCATGAAAATTGCCCCCCAAAAGTCTGATCTACCTCAGCCCCCTCTTTTAAAGTTTTAGGGTGATTCATTAGGCGGGTTTGAGAAAAAGTGGGCGTCCCCAAAAACATTTCCCCATTAATTTTTCCATTAGATAATTGAACAATGATACTTCCAAAACTTCTGCAAGGATTTACATCAAATTTGACTGAAAGTTAGATGTTGGTCCAGAAAGGGTGATTTTGTGGTTTGGAGAAGTAGTTTTTGAGCAACGAAGGCTAAAATATATTGTATATTTCACCTTCTGGAGGATCCGCGGAGCCAACAAATTTCAAGAGGAGATCTGGTTGCCACCACATCAACAGCAATGTGTTGACAGTCAACTTAGAACTCCGGACTTAGTCCAGAGTCCTGAAATTTGTTTTGAAAAAGGGAAAATGTAGTGATACCCTGCCACTTAAGGCCTGGTGCGAGGATCCAGGCAGGCTCTCCACAGAGGCCAAAATCCTAGAAAAGAAAATGCGCCAAATGTGTGTAGAATCCATCAATCTGTGACTATATTTATGAAAAAGACCCCTTGGGGGCCAGCACATTAAATATTTAGCAGGTAAGCCCCCTTCCTAAACTTCTGGCAGGCAACTGGACTGACATTATAAGAAAGGCGTAGAGGGCTCATGGCCTTACTGCCAAGCGTGAAAAGACCCTGGTGACCCCATTCCCTGGGGATAGAGTACAAAAGAAGAGGAGAGGGTGCACAACCTGCCTCCTCTAGCCTCAAACGGCCCTTGGTACCCCATCCCCTGGGGCCAGAATACAAAATAGAGCAGAGGGCTGCAGAGCCCCTTATCTAAGCCTCAAAAGACCCCAGAGACCCCATCCCTTGAGGCCAGCTCACGCACTGTTTCCTTGGGAGCCCATCCTCGGGACAAAGTGGCTTCCCTGACCACAAGAGTCTGCTCTCACTTAGCCAAAGCTTTAAAATTGTTCCTGCTGGATGGAAACAGACATGTGTTTCCTGCCTGTGCTCTTGGGACATGGAGACTCAGATTGCTCCCTGCGTGCATCAAAGTAACAGTTCAATAACTTCTACAGTGGGAGGCTGAGTGATCAGTCTGCCTCAGCATCGAGAGGGAGAACCTTCTGTGTGGGCTAACTCTAAACGGGCAACCTTGTATGTGGAGAGAATAGCGGCCGGCCTGGTCATTTGCTAAGGCAGACCTGTGGCGATGAGACGCTGTCACGCCAGTTTGGACAGAAGGCCCATTGCTGAGGGTTTCAAGGGTAACATATCCAGCTCTCCTTGCTTTTATCCACCCACTGTGGAAGTTATTGAACTGTTACTTTGAAGCATGAAGCAACACCCACATGGTTTTGACTAGACGATAGACACTGCGAGTACCAGCATGCTTTGCTGATGTCATAAGTGAATTTTAGATTCGTTGTCGTGTTGTTTAGGTTTTCGAAACACTTAATAAATTCTTTAATTTGTACCATCCCATATTATCATCAGGTCATCTATGTAGCGCAACCACATTACGGTTTTGCTCACATAGCAATCATTTTCAATATTCCAGGCGATGGTTTCTTCCCACCACCCTGATTCACTTATGACATCAGTGAGGAAAGAATCATATTTGATCTATATCCAAAACAAAGAAGTTCATGCGACACTACACCACAAAAGCCCAGCAACCAATGCTGTCCTTTATGCAGAAAGTTTTCACCAACATAGTTTGATTAACAACATACCATACAGGGAATTTCTACGAATAAAAAGTATATGCTCCCAGGATGAAGAATGGCAGAAGAACTGCCTTCGGGCAACTGAAAGATTTAAAAAACAGAAGTATAAGGGCAAAATTGTCACTGCTGCATTGGAAAGAACAAAGGTACTACCCAGAAGTGAACTAATTTAGGAAAGTAACTATCAACTCAATACTGAAAAAAATGAACGGACAATACGCTTGATTACAACACATACGACAGAAAATAAGCATATCATGAAAATATTGCAAAAGAATTGGCATATGCTACATTTGGATCCAACTCTCTCTGAAATAGTAGGAGATCACCCTAATATCACATATCGGTGAGCTAGTAACTTGAAGGATCAGCTGGTCCACAGCCATTTTATATCCCAAAAAAAGCAGGACACATGGTTGAAACCTAAAGGCTTTTACAAATGTGCAAACTGCAAAGTCTGCACAATTGCAAAAAATACCAAAGAAATTGTGATGGCCAATAAGCGAGGTTGGGAAATCAAACAACTGATCAATTGTAAAAGCCAGTATGTGATTTACATCCTTGAATGTCCGTGTTCAATAAAGTACGTGGGCAGCACGATCAGTGAATTAAAAAATGCATTCTTGAACATGTAAGGGCCACAGTTAACACCGACAGAAGCAATGCCGTTGGCAAGCATATGGAGAAAGAACATGAGGGCAACTGGAAGGATTTGACATTTTATGCAGTGGAAGTGATTGAACAACATATAAGAGGGGGTGATGGAAAAAAAATTCTCAGGCAACAAGAATCTCGTCGCATTTTGAATTTCCGAACTCTCACCCCTAATGTATTAAATCAGGGTGAGGAATTGCATTTGCACTTATAAATACCAATTGCTAATCCCCAATGACTCTGATATTAACTGTAAAAAATACGTCACCTGTATTTTATGATCCACTTAGGTTAATAGGGATTATGTAGGGGTTAAAATCAACACTAGTTTAAATTTAGCTTTGATTAATGATAAAAACCATAATTGAAAAATTGATGAAAGTATACGTGACCAGTCAATAAGGAACGAGAAGAAAAAGATGTATATAATCTATGAATAGCTGCTCATGCGGCCAACTAGAGGGCAAACATCTATATAATTACAAATGAGTATGCCCACTGGAGGGCAGGATTTGTGACAATCTAAGAGCGGCTAGGCACAGAAACCTGGTTGAAATAATGCAAATTACAATTGAAATGGGGTTTGAATGGATGATGTAACATCCGTGGTTTTAGAATTAATTGTTTGTATTAATTTTTGTTGTAATTCACATTAAATTAGTTTGCCCTAAAGAATTGCGCACTACAGTATCCAGAATGCTTAGCACAAGGCGGCAGGAAATGATGCAATGAGTTTGTCATGCATATAAAAAAAGAAAAAAGTCTGCTTTGTGATAATTGTTTTGCTCGTGAACAAGTTCTCCGTTGAGACTGAAACGTGTAGAGCTACTGGTATGCTGATTAAAATGTTGAGACTTTAAAGGAATGCCTATGAAGCCTTAATTCGTGAGGGCGTGCTGAAAACTCTGCCCGTGGGAGAACTGGTAAATGTAGAAATTGCGCGGCTCTGCCGTACCACATTTTGCACCACCGAAGAGTGCCCATTTGTCAGGAGGAGGGCCGCTTTTGAAAGGATATAAATATATATATAAGTAGTTATACTTAGGACCAAGTTTCCATGGGAAAATATTTTTTTGTTTTGCTTATAACTTTGGCGTCATTTGATGCATCTTCATGAACTATTCCAAACTATTTCTTTGTTCATATCAGCTCCTATGTGGGAAGTTTGGGGGCGATTCGTCAAGGGGGGGCCGAGAAAAAAGGGGAGTCCCAAAACGTGTGTTCTCCATGTTCATTTCCATGGGAAACTTTAGACAAGGCTACAGGTCGAACGGGTGAATGGAATTACCCCAAATGTGGCAGGGAGAAGGGCCGTGGTCTAGAAAGCACACTTTTGTTTATTTGGTGTAAATCCGTTCAGTAGTTTTTGAGGAATATTGAAATTTACAGATATCGATATTTGGGAATTCTGCCATCTGATTGGCTGAGGCGTTACGAGCACGAGCTTGCTGCTTACTGGTTGTGAGCGCTGCGAGCGGTTGCAACTAGGAAGTGATGACCGCCATTTTGTGATTCCGTTGAAGCGAGTAAGGGGAAAAAAGGGCAAAAAGAGTAGGAAAGAGGAGGGTAGGAGCGCTGTGAGGTTTGTGGGGTGGGTAGGGTGTGCTACACAGGGAGTGTGAAGCGATGTATCCACCCCTACCGGTTTGAAAGTGCTGTTTTGCCCAGAGTGAGATGGTGCTGAGGTTAGATGCCGGTACACTCGGGGATGAAACAGTGAGCGAATTGCTGTAAACTGATGTGCTTGGGGTGCTGTAGGATACTGTCCGCTGTAGCATAGCTGTGCAAGTGGTGTTAGTATGGGTTTAGAGTATAGCGGTGTGAGGTCTGTGTGGTGGTAAGAGTGTGCTATACAGGGAGTATGAAGTGAAATATTCACCCCTAGCAGTGTGAAAGTGCTGTTTTGACCAGAGTGAGATGGTGTTGAGTTGAGGTGCCAGTACACTCGGGGATGAAACCATGAGCTGATTGCTGTAAACTGAAGTGCTCCTGGCGCTGTAGCATACTGGCCGCTGTAGCATAGCTGTGCAAGTGGTGTTAGTATGGGTTTAGACTATAGCGGGAGTGGGAAGCAAACTACTCACCCCTACCTGTCTGAAGACTCGAATGGAGTGTTTTAGCAAGCAGGAATAAAGAAATAATCATGAAGAATATAATGCAGAATGTTGCAATGCCACAGAAGACAAATGGTGAATTCAGGTGTGCTTAAGAAAGTGGCTGTGTGGGATAAAGCGATGGAGTCTGCAAGTTATATAAAAAGTGTCTTTATGTAAGTGCCATAAATGGAACCACTGGTGCAAGTGCTAAGGCATCCAGCTGAGGCAAACTCCAACCGCTCTGCTTTATTCAAACCTAAGCTCCTGCATCAGTCAATTTCACATTACATGTTACAGTTCCATGTGACATAAACAATACCTATTAGACATGAATAACTGTAAATTGTAGAATGAAAATAAAGGTAGGATACGATTACTACACTGTGCCAACCAGTTCCTAAACAATGCTGTGTTTTTTTACCTTGATCGCCAGTTCGTCAGCAGAGGCTGAGGATGTGCTAATTTGTGTGAAAGGACTTCTTGGATAAGAGGCAGGCAGAGAGACGTGTGTACAAAGAGTAGATATTGTTTCAAAATGGATATCAGGTTTAGGCCAATTTAGCAAGTAAAAAGCGTATTTGCATAGGCCATACATCATCCATCCCTGGTTAGTGTGGAGAGATAAGGGCCAATAATGAAAACAGAGTTCAAATGCCTAAGCATACTTAGAAAGTTATTATATGAAAATAGTTAAATTGAAGTGTATTAAAAAAATTTATAGGAAAAAGTCAAGAAAGTTGGAAAAAATAAATCCAAGAATAAAGTGAATTTCTTACAAGTCTTGGAGATTGCAATCCCGAAGTTCTTCAGCGGCTTGAGATGCCTAATGTTCCAAGAGGCGATTGTTGCCATTGTGTGAGAAAAGCAAAGCAATCCAATTCATATCCTCGAAGGGACAGTATTGTTCCTCGAATGTTGGAGTGGCAATTTGAATCGGCAGGCAATCTGCGATGTTGTGAAAGGTCGCACTTTGCTGGAGATCTTTTGCGGTTACGCAGAAATCCCATTCCGCCAGGATACCTTTTTGCGTTGCATCCGACATTGCTCCACTGCCCGAACAATCAAATTCATGGTTTTCAAGATACTCCATTACCTGCTGGATATTGGGAGCGTTTGCTGGGATGTTGGCAAGGCATAGATCCATTCGCCAGATGATTGGGCAGGTTTTGCAATAAAAAGATGGTTGCACACAGATTGTATATGTGTAAATAAAAGTCATGTTGTAGCTGGCTCCGATATTAGATAGAGGCAGGCAGCCGAAAAGTTTTTTCATGGTATTGCTGTAGCTTCACGTAGAGGCGTATTCTGTTGGAAACGCTTGTTACCACAGGGAGCGTAGCCATTTTTAACAAGCTAAGTAGTAGGATGGCCGCAAACAGAGCGAGAATTATGGGCACTGTTGCTGTTATTCCAGAGATGATCGCATGAATGAAGTCTGCTATTAGACTAAAACAGTTTGAAAGCCTGTGAGAAGGCCGGAGGAGGCAATGTTAAAAAAGTGTGCCAGACCTTAAATGTCAGATGTGTTGAAAATTGTGTAACAATTCACAAAGTGTAATGGGAGGTTCGTATTTAAAAGGGAGTGTATTTTACTTGAAGTTCATGCTATCTGCAGTCGATAAATTACTTTTTGAGAAGTGAGGGACACTTCTGTTTGAAACAAAAGCGCTTTCAGTTTGCTCCGTTTAATAAAATCTGTTTTCAAATTAGGTATTGAAGGCCAAGTTGAACTTTGGGAGTTACTTTGTGTGGGTGGGAATAGAGATTGCCAGAGGAAGTTATCTGGTTTGAAACAGTAAGGACATACGGTATGCCAGCTCACATTGCGTAGCAGTCCATGTTATTAAGAAGCAAATAACTGCCGTTAGAAAGCTGTGTGAATGTTGGTCTGATTGTGGGAGTTGGCGTGCTTTTAAGAAAGCACGCACGATTGGGGACTGTAAGCTTAGAAGCGTCGTGCAGTTGGACATTTTTGCATAGTAATGAATGACTGCCATTGTGGTTGCACTTTTCACCTGTGAGAAAAACTTCTGTATCCTCTTTAACCCCTTCCATGCTCATGACGGAACGGTTCCGTCATGAGCATCGGTTGAGCTGTGCTCATGACGGAACCGTTCCGTCATGGCCCCGCCCGCGCTCGAACCCTTCAGCACCGCGGGGGAATCCGCGCAGCGCTGAAGGGGTTAAGACAGCAATATGTAAATAGGAGAAACCACTGCTCGTAAATAAACGCGCTACCTTATATAATCACATACAACATGACAAACAACATGTACACCTAGCAGACACAACAACACTACGTACTGTGGAAACCGTGGCTAGCCATTTACAAACTAAACATGTCATGGCACCTCTGCCACACAATGCAGAATGCGGGGAGAGATGGGAGCAAAGAATGTGTGAAGGTGGAAAGTGATTCTCGATTATAAAAGTATACAATGCAAAGTGTTGAGGGGATGTGCCGGAGAGACTTGAGTATGCAGAGCACAGACATTTACATGTCAACATACACTGATGGTCTATTGAGTGAAGTCGACAGTGGACGCAACCATGATAGTATAGTCAGTAGGGAAGATTACGAAAACATAGCGAGTACATGCCCCCTCTCCCCCCACCAAATCTTTAGCATAGTGGGCTGGCTTGGCGTACGCAAGGCTAGCGTAGGGGTATGAATAAAAGGCATGTTTCTCTGGGTGTGGTTATCTTCTGGAATGGCGAACATGTCTGTCACGTATGCGCAGCTTACACCACCATGAGGCTGACGCCGTGAGCGAAGGTGGCTGCAGGAATAATGCTCTCAGCCTACTGCTACCCAGAAACCGTCATGGCCGCTGCGACGCACATATGCCCCACAGTTCACCTTTCAACACCGTCGTATGTGAAAGAGGGACCACCACGTGCCAGCGGAAGCTTTTAGGCCAAGGTTTGCGCGCTGGGAAGGCTCCTGAGATCAACGCTGGCTACCGCGACACAGGCAGACAGCGTCCAGCCTGAGGCCCAGCACCGTGAAGTGCTCTGTATACTACTAACACAGTAGTTGAAGAGGTACCAACAGTGGAACGGTGTCTTGATCCCACAATGGACGATGTTAGAACTGCATCTGAGAGTGCAGATGAAGGTACTCCTTTCGACCAGCTGTAACCAACTCTAGGTCCCAACAGTGGAACGGTGTCTTGATCCCACAATGGACGATGTAGGAACTACATCTGAGAGTGGAGATGAAGGTACTCCCTTTGACCAGGTGCAAGCAACTCTAGGTCCCAACAGTGGAACGGTGTCTTGATCCCGCAATGGACGATGTCCGATATTACGTGCTGCTTGTGAATTTTCACAGAAGTCCCTGCATTAACGTGCATCAGACTCTTTGCTTCCGTAGCTACGTGCTGCACATGATTATTGTGCTTGGTTGACACCAGTCGGTGGAGTACACCGCGGTACAGCAGGTCCGAAAAGTGGAACGGGGTCTTGATCCCACAATGGACGATGTTAGAACTGCATCTGAGAGTGCAGATGAAGGTACTCCCTTCGATCAGGTGTAACCAACTCTAGGTCCCAACAGTGGGACGGTGTCTTGATCCCAGAATGGACGATGTCCAATACTATGTGCTGCTTGGTTTTCACAGAATTCCCTCCGTTGAGGTGCATCAGACTCTGTGCTTCCGTAGATAATTGCTGCACATGATTATTGGGGTTGGGTGACTGCAGTCGGTGGAATACACCGCGGTACAGCAGGTCCGAACAGTGGAACAGGGTCTTGATCCCACAATGGATGATGTTAGAACTGTATCTGAGAGTGGAGATGTAGGTACTCCCTGCGACCAGGTGCAAGCAACTCTAGGTCCCAACAGTGGAACGGTGTCTTGATCCCACAATGAATGATGTTAGAACTGTATCTGAGAGTGGAGATGAAGGTAGTCACTTCGATCTGGTGCAACCAACTCTAGGTCCCAACAGTGGAACGGTGTCCGATATTACTTGCTGCTTGGTTTTGACAGAACTCCCTCCGTTGAGGTGCATCAGACTCTGTGCTACCGTTCTCCGATCAGGTGCAACCAAATGCGTGCTTCCGAATCCAACGGTACGTGGTTGTGAGGCATTAATGACAACTGCCTCTGGCCTACAGTGTGATCAGCAGGGCTCACAAATCAGATGGAGTGGTGATTATTTAATCCAGTAGGCAACTAACTACAACGTCTATTGAAATATACACAATAGCCTTTTAGTATACTTGCTTGAAGAAGTTTTTTAAGATGACTTATAGGTCTAGTACAATGACCAAGGGGCATATTTGCAACAGGCAGCGATAACTATCGCTGACCTTGTATACAGCATCTTTTTCTATCGCTGGAATATTTTGCCAGGCTAGCGTTGTATTAACAACGTTTAGTGCCATGGCGATGTCTATTCCAGCGATAGCCCCCTTTTCCATGGAACATCGCTGGTTTTCCATACAATTTTTTATTGCCACATTGTTAATATGCCCCCAAATTCCTCTTGGTAGTGGTAAAGAACATTGAATAACAGTGCAGACGGTGGACAGTAGAGATCACAATTTGAATTGTTTTGATTTATTTATTGCAGAGTTTTGTGTAATTTGTGAATTTGTGAAGAGGACGTGAGAAAAAGTATTCATGGAAGACTGTGCTCACTACTGCCTTCAATTTACACTGCAGACAGCAGTGTTCACAATTCAGATAGAGTCGCTATTGTAGATGACCTAGTCCTGTAGGCAAAAGACATTGCCCCAGTGCGCTCTGTCTGCACCACGCATATGCATCATCACAGGGTCTGCACAAGGTTTTTGTTGCTTCGCGTATGGCAAACTGGGCTGCTCAAGTCAACGCCACGTGGCTGCGGGCATTTGCTGACCGCTCTCTGGCGTACACTGCAGAAAGCGGTGTTTACAAATCAGATCGAATCGCTATTGCAGATGATGTAGTGTTGTAGCCATCAGACATTGCTCCTAGTACAGCCTGCCCGCAGCACGCATCATCGCTGGCTGTGCACATGCTGAATGCTTTTGATGTGGCTATCTAAGTGCACTAGACCTGATGGACCCTTTATGATGCAATCTTTTTGTGTATTATTTCAGATCTACTGCCTGTATCTCAGTATACCACAAGTTATGGTTGTTTTACGATAGAATCTTTTCTGTATTATTTCACATCTAGTGTTCCTACCTTACTGCAGCACAAACTATTGACCCTTTTATTATTGAATCTCTGTGTGTGATCCCATGATTACTGTTGTAGTTGATGCTAGCAGCAACCATCCAGCACAGACGTCACTGGATATGTGACCCTGGTAATAAAAAGGAGTCTAGCGCACGTGCCCGTACCCACTTCCACTATCTATCTGTGTCCATGTGTTCATTATATATGCATGATACTGCCCCTGGGCCGTACCACATTACATTGTGCTGTGGACAGCGTATGCAACCATGATACCTCTGACAGTGGGGAAAAGTTCTGTTATGTAGCTTTTAGATGCATGGCTGTCACAGGTGGAAGGCTCCTTTACAGAGCATGAATATTTATGAAGATGATGGTTGCATGTTGTGTGTACTGTCAGATATGTGTACATAGCAAAATGTTTTCAAAAAAGTTCTGTAAGCCGAAGAGGAGTCTCTCATCAAATGCTGTAGAGAGAATGGTGAAAATAGGTGGGGTCCTCCAACTGTTACAATGGGAAATGTTTTGAACCAATCAAATGCTTTTCTTTAAGGTCACATGGCAATCGCGCAGTGAGTGCGCAAGGAGGCCGCACCCGACGTGATTTTGAGAAAATATTACCATAATATAAGTTTATTACAGTTAGAAATATATAAATGTTTAAAATAATTTAGATTATCGCTTGCTCTCATATACACTTTAAACTTATTTAGATATAGTTTTGAGATAAAAAAAATGAGGAAATTGCGTTCAAGGCCCAACACCATACGTCTATGACGTAACACAGGGCCTCGTCGCATACCAAAGTAGCAGCTGGCACGGCCTCATATGTATATGATGTTACACGGGATGCGGTGCGACAAACCCGTCGGATACGAAATGCGCATCCTTTACGAGTTTAGCAATATGGCGGATAGGATTGGCATGCTGACGGAGCTTGGTACACTACTGGTACAGGACTTCAGTTTTCTCAACAACAAAAAAAACAATATACATACTTTTTTTTGAAGATATAAAACTACATATTTTTCAAATTAAAAACAAGGATAATAGAGTTCCAAAATATTTTAAAAAATATAGGTTTTATAAATATTAAAATATGAAATTAACATTAAAAAAACCTTCAAAATTCACTGAAAAAACCATAGGTTTTTACAGACGTTATAGTTAGGAATTAGCATCAGTGATGTCATCAGTGATGTCACTGACCATTTCATGACTGATGTAATATGTGCCATCATCACCAGTGCTTTGCGGGCGCGCGAGTTCTAGTTAGCTCAACTAACTATAACGGGCGAATTTCTCTGGTTTTATATGAGTCAAATGTCCAACTAACTATAACGTCCCTGAAACCTATGGTTTTTTCAGTGGATTTCTAAGGTTTTTTGAATGCTAATTCCTAACTGTAACGTCTGTAAAACATATGTTTTTTTCAGTGAATATATATATATATATATTTGGTAACCTTGTACCAGCGTCTACGCTGTCGCCAGTCATCCAGACTGTTGGAGAAACGGCTATCTATCGACTCCTACGCTGTGTACTATGGACCCGTATGGTTGATGAGGGGTACTTTCAAAGGAGTCATCTTAACAGTGAGATGAGGTATTCTGATTTAAATTGGCTGCAGCAATGGGAGAAACAGTGACCAACTTTAATGTGAATTTTGGGAGTGCATATGTGGAGGCGCAATATGGAACATTTACATGTGTCATCTCGACAGAAATCTTTTGATTACAAAACTCCCGAAATACATTATGGATTGAAAACTTCCCCGTAACAAAAACGGAGGGAAAATGACCTTGGTGCATGACTGACCAATCCCTTCCCTCATTGTATTCACTGCAACCAATGAAAATCCAGCTATTAATTTAAAGCACCATCATGTCAATGCTGTTCTTTTGAATGTGCGAGCAAGAAGAAGGCTGAATGCCAAAATGCGTCCTCGCAAATCAAATATTCTGAATGGACCCCGTGAGTGCAGCGTGTTTCTGAGGAGACAAGAGCTTTATATATATATATATTCACTGAAAAAACCATAGGTTTCACACATGTTATAGTTAGCGGAAATTTTACTGATAAAAAACCAATGAAATTCCCCCGTTATAGTTAGTGCAGGCAACTATAACTCACGCGACCGCAATCCTCTGCTGATGCTAATACTGTATTTAGACACTTATTTGCCCATGTCTTCTTCCATACATTTTTAGCTATACATATATTACAAATATTTTTTTTTCATAAAGACACATATGTCATCAGCAGAAGATTGCGGTCGCGTGAGTTATAGTTGCCTGCACTAACTATAACGGGGGAATTTCATTGGTTTTTTATCAGTAAAATTTCCGCTAACTATAACATGTGTGAAACCTATGGTTTTTTCAGTGAATTTGCAAGGTTTTTTAAATGCTAATTCCTAACTATAACGTGTGTGAAACCTATGGTTTTTTCAGTGAATTTGTACGGTTTTTTAAATGCTAAGTTACTTTACGCCATTCGTGGCGTGCGCGCCCACTTAACGCAGTTCGTTCCGTGCGCGCACGGTGCGCTTCGCGCACCGTGCGCGCACAGTGAGCACGCGGTGCGCTTCGCGCACCGCGCGCCCACTTTACGCAGTTAGTGCCGTGCACGCACGGTGGGCACGCGGTGCGATGACAAAGCAAGAAAGCACGTCAACAAATCTGTTTCTGCTTTCCTCCGTGACTATGGTATGGGTGCCATTTACCACAACAACTTGCGTTATGACATGCAAGACATTTATAGAGGAGATGGTGTGCACTTCAATGATGAAGGGAACAGAGTCTTCCTCTTGAACCTTAGACTCTGCATCGGTACTTACTTGTAGGTACCACTAAAAAATCATTTCATAAACACAACGGCTCTTTTTAGAGCCCCCTAATATCTAAACACTTAAATCTGATTTTCATTTTTTTTTTTTTTTTTTTCTACCCTTCGCTTACCGTAAGCTTACCGTACGCGTACCCCGTGTTTTTTTTTTAAATCAATAAATGTTTTCTTTGTACTTTACAGTCCTTCTTTGACCCCCTCACAAATGTAAGGGGGTCTGTAACTCTCCTCATTGCCCCCTTTTCTTGTTTTCACTCTTTTTTTTCTGAGTGAAATACACAAAATGGCGGCCGCCGCTTCCTGGTTTCGGACGATTCGAATGTTTACTAAGATCTAAGAGCCAATCAGAATCGCGCTTGCGCACGCCACCGTACGCTTACGGTAAGCGTACGGTAAGCGTACCGTAAGCGGGCTCAGATATATATATTGATTTAAAGGCTATTTTCTCAGAATCTACTGAACAGATTTACACCAAACCTACAAAAGGCACTTCCTTGACCTAGGGACTACCTCTCTGCCAAATTTCGAGTAATTCTGTTCAGCCGTTCGGGCTGTAGCTCGTTCTAAAGGTCCTATGGAAAAATGCATGGGGAAAACGCGTTTTGGGACCCCCCTTTTATCTCAGCCCCCGCTTGACGGATCCCCCCGAGACTTTCAGGGTAGGAGCGGAGCGTAGCGCCCCACCTATTTTGAGAAATTCGCGAGGATTCATCGACCGGCGCCAAAGTTATTCAAAATAGAATGTTGAGGTTTTCCTATGGAAAAGGGGTCCTAACTATAACTACCTACTGGCGACCGCCAGTAGGTAATATATATATATATATATATATATATAAATAAATTATCTACTGGCGGTCGCAGTTGCAGGCAACTATAACTCACGCGACCGCAATCCTCTGCTGATGACATATGTGTCTTTATGAAAAAAAAATATTTGCAATATATGTATAGCTAAAATTTAATGGAAGAAGACATGGGCAAATAAGTGTCTAAATACAGTATTAGCATCAGCAGAGGATTGCGGTCGCGTGAGTTATAGTTGCCTGCACTAACTATAACGGGGGAATTTCATTGGTTTTTTATCAGTAAAATGTCCAGCTAACTATAACATGTGTGAAACCTATGGTTTTTTCACTGAATTTGCAAGGTTTTTTAAATGCTAATTCCTAACTATAACGTGTGTCAAACCTATGGTTTTTTCAGTGAATATATATATATATATATATATATATATATATATATATATATATATATATATATATATATATATCCTGATTACCGTGTTTGTTAGTCTCGGTAATCCTCCCGAGGTTGACAAAGCAGGGTACACGGACCTAAGTAGAGTGCAATTTCAATTTTAATTGCCAGAAGCGACGGCCATTATATATATATATATATCCATTCCTGACTCCAACTATGATCTCTGAACTTAGAAAGGGTGCTTTACCCATCGCTTTTGCTTCACAGCAGCTCACAGAACTTTAGGAGCACTCACGGAGATATTTAACAAATGATTAATTGCCAGCAATTCCAAATGCAGACACGTATCAACATTGATGCCTTCCTCAATGCAGGAAATGCTTACATGGAACCCAGAGTCTGGTTGGATATAAACCATGTAGCCTCCTTAGCCATTGGTATATTTTTAGCCAATGAGAGGGCAGGAAATGTTCAAACTCACTGGTTCCTCTTTACATATAATAATATTTTATGTTTTATACTTACTTATAACTGGGCCATATTTCCATAGCAAAAGCGCCTTTTGATTTCCCTATATCTTTGGTGCCTGAAATGATACAAAAAAGTGTGCAGCTGATTCTAGTTGTGCATGGAAAGTGTCAGTGTGTTCTGTCAAGCAGGGGCCGAGATAAAAAAGTGTGTTTCCCATGTCAATTCCCAAAGGAGTTTTGAAAATGACTACAGCCCAAACTGCTGGAAGGAATTACACCAAATTTGGCAGAAAGGTAGATTTTGTTCCACAGATCACACTTTTGCTTATTTGGTGTAAATCAATTTAGCACTTTTGGAGATATTAAAGGAAATCCACATTTGAAAATCTAGAGGTGCGGATCCTCCAAGGATCCGACAGTCCTCGTGCTGGGATCTCATTGAATGCCCACGATTCAACCAGCCAAATCCCCCAAAAAGTTTAAAAAAAAGACATGGGGGTAGGGTAAGAATAACCTGACCTCTTAGCTCTGCTTCTGGCATCTCAGAAGGACCCAGCCAGGGCAAAAAAGCACTTTTTAGAAAGGAGTTTTCTGCAAAATCGTGGCCAATTTGTGAATCAGCTGCAAAAAAATTATAAAACCAAGCAAGGTATCCAGTGCTTGTGCACATTATAACCCCTAGGTGGGCCAGGTCCCAGGAGAATGCGAGCATTAAAGAGAAAAAAGGAGGGGGCCATTGGGCCAACCACCTTCGGCTGTTTGAGCCCTGAGGACCACCACTTCCCAGGTTTTTATTTGAAAGAAGGAGGGGGGGTGGAGCCCCCTCCATGGGCTCTTTAGAGTCCCAGGAACCACCACCTCCCAGGGGCTAAGCTGTGTAAATTAAGCGGGGCAACGTGGACTCCCCGGGGACTACCACCTCCCGAGGCCAGCTATGAAAATATATGTGGGGGGACAATATACCAGCTCCCTGTGTGCAACAGAAATACCTGCTCCCGCAGGAGGCGGGGAGCCGGCTGGGACCGCGGGGTAGGCTCTGTCTGGCGCAGTTCCTAGAGAGCTGGTACCCAACCAGCGTAAGTAATACTTAATATAAATTGAATAAACTGGTCTGAGAATAAATCCCTTTTACAGAAACATGCTCTTTTATTCTTGAAAATATATTTTCACAGCTCAGCTGCTAACATGTGTTTGAAGACATTTTGAGAACTCCAAGGTGCCAATTCCGATCAGGTAAAAACCGGGTACGAACCGTCGGACGGAGCCCTATCTCCGTCCGACTCGTACCCGGTGCCAAATCCATCCGAAAATGCAAGTACGATTCGCACGGAAACACCATTTCCGTACGAATCGAACAAAACACCGACCGAACAGAAACTAAACACAATTCCGATCCTGAAAGGCGCCGACCTGACGTCGGTACGCATCCAGCCTACGTTTCACGAACCAGGAAGTACGATTCGAACCGACGTCATCCCGCACGGAAAATATTTACCGGCTGACAAAAACTTCCGGGAAATCAGGACGACACACGCAAGGAGCAGCTGGACGCGACGAACAGACATGGACCCGAACCTCCGTGCCATCCCTGCCCTCCTAGCAGTCCACCTGGCGTACAGGAACTGACGCAGACGCCGCAGAAGGTCAGCACAACAACCAGGGGCAAAGGGGGGGCAGGGGCAGGACACACAACACCAACACATGGTACCAAATCACACATGGCCTGGACATACCTGACCATCAGGGCCTGGTCACTTCCAGGGGGTGGGGGCGAGGCCAGCAACGCAAGCGTCCGCCACAACGGAAGTGGATGGTCACGCGAACCGGTACGTACCCTACCCAGGCCGCAAGAGCGTGGGTACGGAACGTACCACGCGTCCCCCTACGTCACTCCAACAATGGCGGTACGGCCCGTACCCACGTCAGAAAGGCCTTGGTACGGCTCGCACCAGCATTGCTGGGGTCATGTAGGGGTACGCGTGGTACGACCCGTAGCCACGCCCCCAAGGCCTGTGTACGGTGCGGACCCCACGGCACCGCAACAATGGGGGGACGCACCGTACCCACCCACCAAAGGCATGGGTATGGCCCGTACCCAGGCACGCAGAGCGTGGGTAGGGGTATGTACGGACCGTACCCCCACCCGTGGAAGTACGGCCCGTACCCCCACCCGTGCATGTACGCCCCGAACCCCCACCCGTGTATGTATGCACCGAACCCCCACCCGTGTATGTACGCCCCGAACCCCCACCCCAGCAGTGTATGTACGCCCCGAACCCCCACCCGTGTATGTATGCACCAAACCCCCCCCAGCCGTGTATGTACGCACCAAACCCCCACCCGTGTATGTACGCCCCGAACCCCCACCCCAGCAGTGTATGTACGCCCCGAACCCCCACCCGTGTATGTACGCACCGAACCCCCACCCCAGCAGTGTATGTACGCCCCGAACCACCACCCGTGTATGTACGCCCCGAACCCCCACCCCAGCAGTGTATGTACGCCCCGAACCCCCACCCGTGTATGTACGCACCGAACCCCCACCCCAGCAGTGTATGTACGCCCCGAACCACCACCCGTGTATGTACGCCCCGAACCCCCACCCGTGTATGTACGCACCGAACCCCCCCCCAGCCGTGTATGTACGCACCCAACCCCCACCCGTGTATGTACGCACCGAACCCCCACCCCAGCAGTGTATGTACGCCCCGAACCACCACCCGTGTATGTACGCCCCGAACCCCCACCCGTGTATGTACGCCCCGAACCCCCACCCGTGTATGTACGCACCGAACCCCCACCCCAGCAGTGTATGTACGCCCCGAACCACCACCCGTGTATGTACGCCCCGAACCCCCACCCGTGTATGTACGCCCCGAACCCCCACCCGTGTATGTATGCACCCAACCCCCACCCATGTATGTACGCACCGAACCCCCACCCCAGCAGTGTATGTACGCCCGAACCACCACCCGTGTATGTACGCCCCGAACCCCCACCCGTGTATGTACGCACCGAACCCCCACCCCAGCACTGTATGTACGCCCCGAACCACCACCCGTGTATGTACGCACCGAACCCCCACCCGTGTATGTACGCAACGAACCTGCAATAAGAATGGTGTGTGCCAAACACCCCCAGCAGCGCCCAGACATAGGAGGGGTGGGTGCAGAGTCCTCCCAGCAGTGCCCAGAGACAGGAGGGGTGGGTGCAGAGTCCTCCCAGCAGTGCCCAGACACAGGAGGGGTGGGTGCAGAGTCCTCCCAGCAGTGCCCAGACATAGGACAAGATACCCCATCAACAAGTTCAGTGACCAACAAGGGTGATACCCCAGATGCAGGCGGAGCCATCGCTGAGCCAGCATGGCTATATTGAACGGCAACCCTCACACATCCAGGAAATGTAGACACAGCACAGCACAGCATTTGGGAGACACCCTGCAGGGAAAATGGCCTGCTCCACAGAGGATGGAACACACCTTGGGACAATGTCACCATACAGTGAGAGCAAACATGACCAAATACCATTGGCAGAGACCTTTGTGATGGCACGCAGATGGCAGGGTACACCCCATGAGCAGCACACTCCAACATTTCACAGACCCCTAACACATTATCACCACCCCAACTCAGGGAGCACCAGCACCAACAGCAAGTCCAGGAAAGCATCAGTGTGCAAAACCAAAAGAAAATGCTTTATTCAGCAGGAAAATATCTCTGAGAAAATGTCCTCTATGTACAAGGGCCATGGGCCAGGCCAGCAGCAAAGTCCGGGGGGGGGGGTACACATCGGGACGTGTGTCCCCTAGCTTGCCTGCACAGTTCACAAGTCCATTTCATCCACAGAAGAGGGGGCATCAGGGGGGAGGGTGGAAACAGGCACTGCAGGGACAGGAGGGGAAAGGGTAGGTGTTGTGGGTGCAGGGAGGGATTATTCTGCCACAGGGGGGGTGCCAGCGCCAAAGGTGGAGGACAGAATGGCGCTGCACACGTCGGCAAGTTCCCCCAGCGACTCCCCCGCACCCAATCCAACCACAGGCCCCAAGGAGGGGGGGGCAAAGGGATGGGTCGCAGCGCCACTGGGGGAGGGTGTGGACAGGGTGGGGGACTCAACTCCCCTGGCCGGGTCCCGCCTCCACCGCTTGCGGGGTGGTGTCATCCTGGGGCTGGGGGGCACACTCGCAGTGGATGATGCTGTCACTGACTGTTGGCCAGGAGAGCTAAGGGGAGTGGATTTGGAGGGAGTGGGTTGTGTGGACTGCGGACTCCCACTGTGGCTGCGTGTTCTACGTTTCCCCCCCGACCCAGTGGGTGAGCCTTCCTCACCCTGTGTGTGCGTGACAGGAGGTGTGCGCTTCGACTTCCCTGGTGGTGTGGTGCCTGTGTCTGTTGGGGTGCGTGCACGCTGACGTCTGGATGTGCGTGGGACAGGCACGGGAGTGGGAATTGTGGATGGGGCAGGGGTAGGGGGGGTAGGCAGCGCTGCAGGAGATCCAGTGCTGCAGTCAGTGTGGAGTCTATGGACCTCAGCAACTGCCGTTGGTCAGACTGCGCAGCCGACATGCCCTCCATGTATGCCTCCATCTGGGTCAGCACCTGGGTGTGGGCATGGAGGACATTTAGCATCGCAGTCTGACCAACCTGCAACTGCCTCAGGATGTCCACAGACTCCGCACTCACCGCAGCAGTGGTGACAGGAGCAGGGGGTGCGGTGCCTGGCAGGAAGGAGACATGTGGGGACCGAGCACGGAGGGAAGGGCCACGAGCATGTGGGAGGCCGGTGATGGAACCTGAGGTGGCGGGGGGATGTGGAGGGCTGCCATCAGCTGGGGGGGCAGACTCCGCCACCTCTTGGAGCTCAGCCTCGGACCCGTCTGCGTCATAGTCTGTGTTGGCAGTCGACAGGTCCTCTGCCTCACTCCCTTCAGCCTCCGTGCCACTCCATGTGCCAGACAGGACAGCACTGCTGGCACTGGTGCTCAATCCCTCCTCCCGGTCCATGCTAGTGTCTCCTTCCGTGTCCCCCGGCGATGCTGTGGGCAAGGTGAAGAGACAGGAGATAATCAGACACCTGTACACATATGTCACATGAGTCAAATATACATAGGTCACATTGCATAGCCTGAAAAGCAACAGGAGTAACACCTACAAAACAATGTACACATGTAGGCCATGGAACACACAGTTTTTCGACCCACCATGCCACTGAGACACAATGGAGAGCATGACACAACAGCAAATCACTGCACCTGAAATTTTACAGAGGAGCCAGCCTCTGGGGACAAATGTGCACAGCACCTGCACCACACTGCGTCGTCAAAAAGGGATGAGCATGAATCATATCCATTTACTCTTGCCGCATGCTGCAAAGGCAATACATGAAACCAGGCCAAACATGACTGGGTCACTGCACCTTGAGCGTATGTCCAGTCAAACATCACACACAGGCTAAACCCAGCAAGGAGGATGAAGCTTCTGACATGTAGGCCTTGTACGCACAAACCACCCACACCTGAGACAATCTCATTGAGACGGAGAAAGTATGTACACCTCTTACTCTGGGATGAAAACACATGGCCTCCACTAATTAATGACTGTACACACACAGCCCCTGGTGGGCATGTCCACACATCATTGACAGGCAAACATCATCAGATTGTCTCAACAACACACACAGGTAATGCCCACTGTGAGTATGCACAAGCAAAATGGGTCCCCCTGTACAGTGGACACATGTAGCAACCTGTAGGTCCTAACAGTTGAGCCCAGGGTACAATGCCACCCTACCCAACCCATGGCGAAGACACAGTGAATGGCCATATTGTTGGATGACGCACATGATACCTAGGAAGAGGTGCCCCAGGGCACAGTAGTGCCCACACTCCTCCATGGTCCAGGATGTACATGACTGCAAATTAAGCAACCGTCCCTGCACTTAGCAGGCCTCCCACTCAGGCACATCATGTCAGAGGGCACACAATTGGACATGCATGCTGGAAGGCTGTACATTTTGGAGACACACCCCTATGTCGTGATTCACAATCAGTGCCAAGTGACATGGACACCACAATGACTGAAATTGGCCATGGCACACGCAAGGTCCCCATACCTGTGGCACATCACCCCCACACATGATGCTGATAGCATAGGGCACCTGCATGAACTGCCTGCCTAAATAACCTTGTGCAAGAGTGGCTACAGACAGACCAGGGAACACATGGCAAGGAGGGGAAGGGAGGGAGTGAGAACAGCACTGTGCTACTTTGTGGAGAAGTTGACGCACTGCACAATCAAACCCTGGCAGTGTATCCATGCAACTGCACACTTACATTGGCTGGGGACACACAACTGACACACATGTACCTACCCCCTTCCTGCTGCTGCTTCTCCTGTAGGCGCCTGTCCATATCGGGGAAGACCACCGCCAGCACACGCTTCTGGATGTGGGTCAGACGACAGCGCCCACGGTTCTTACGGCTCACAGGTGAGTCCCCCAGCAGCACCCGTGCAATCCTCCTCGTCCAGCACCGGATGTCCTGCCAGCGTTTCCTCACCTGAGACAGGCTCCGCCTCCGACCCTCTGTACCCCTCACGGCACTGACGGCTTCACTCCAGATCTCCCCCTTGGCAATGGCGCCTACCTGTGAGGATGCAAAAGTGAGAATACATTAATCCACATGAGCAGAGACACAGAGACACACATATAGAACAATCCTCATTATGAACAGGCCATGGTATGCATGCAACTAATTGCACCTTTGTCATAGGGACATTATCCACTGTGGAAGGCCAAATGCACTACGTGCCATTGAAAGTACACGGGTGGCATGAGGGGTACCACACACTCACTGACCAGGGATCACACTGTGCCTCACAGGCTACACCAGGATTATGTACAGCACCTCACAGCAGTCACCTGCCCCAGCACACTGATGCTACCTCAGCAGAGTACACAGACACACACAGGTACAGGACAATCACATGGCATTCTCAACTGCGGGTACACACCTCACTCTGCCCATGTGCCAGTAGACGGGGGTGTCACAGGTGTGGGGCTGGCTCAGCACGGCATGCACACAGCACTGCTCCCTGCTCACATCGGATGGCCAGGCTATATCCATCACTCATGCTGCTTGTGTGCAACACTCCCCATATGCACTCACCCACATGACAGGGGACTTACACACACACCAATGTGCAGGGGACGAACACGGCCTTTGGACACTCACAGCACAGGTACACTGACCAAACACACATCCATGGGTACTGACACCTGTCACACTGGGGGGAACACAGGATCACATCAGGACTGTAGAAACAACATCCCCAGGAGGAGTATGCAGGCAGAATGTGGCATGCACCTTGCATTCATTGTCACAGTAGGCACTATGCAAGTGAGGAGTGCACACAGGAAACACAGCATGCTCTGCATGGGTGACATGAGGCCTTCCACACCCTGGGACCCACTCCAAACAACAGTGCATGTCTGTCACACATGGATACAATGGCAGAAGTCACTGGCACACAAAAGGGGCACAGTCTAAGCTAGTGGAGTCTGCACTCACCTGAACCCCTGGTCGACCATACAGGCTCTGGAACTGTGGGAGGATCACATCTATCAGGGCAAGGTTCTCCTCCTGGGTGAATAGCTGTGACCTCTCCACAGTCCTGGACATGGTGCCAGAGGAATCACTATCAGCAGCAGTGGTCATGGATGAATGGATGTGTAGGCAAGTGCTCTCTCATGGGACCTGGCTGCCTTATATATGCCTGGCTGGCCTGTTCATGTACAGGAGTACAGATTGATTGGTCAGTCACATTTGCATCCTACGTTTCATCCAATCCCTTCAAACCTACCCCAGTGTGTGCCTTTGCATGGTTTCAGTTTTGATGATGATGTCAAGTCAACATCCACATTGCAACAATGTAGATTCTTTCAAACTGACTTCTGCTGGGCACCTGGTGCTCAAATTCAAAAATCTAACTCAGTCTCCATGGCAACCATCATGCATTTAGGCCCTTATACTTGTCCCTCATGTGTCCCCTATGTGTTTTCATACATATACACACAGGTACGGTGCGTTCCACGCCCTGGGGCACCCCACAAGCAGTGATACGGACCGTACACGCGCTTGTACGGTCCGGATCACAATATGGGCGCTGGCGTATGCGTACGCCACAGTAGTACGAACTGTACAAGCGCTTGTACGGTCCGGATCACAATATGGGCGCTGGCGTATGCGTACGCCACAGTAGTACGAACTGTACAAGCGCTTGTACGGTCCGGATCACAATATGGGCGCTGGCGTATGCGTACGCCACAGTAGTACGAACTGTACAAGCGCTTGTATGGTCCGGATCACAATATGGGCACTGGCGTATGCGTACGCCACAGTAGTACGAACTGTACAAGCGCTTGTACGGTCCGGATCACAATATGGGCGCTGGCGTATGCGTACGCCACAGTAGTACGAACTGTACAAGCGCTTGTACGGTCCGGATCACAATATGGGCGCTGGCGTATGCGTACGCCACAGTAGTACGAACTGTACACGCGCTTGTACGGTCCGGATCACAATATGGGCGCTGGCGTATGCGTACGCCACAGTAGTACAAACTGTACACGCGCTTGTACGGTCCGGATCACAATATGGGCGCTGGCGTATGCGTACGCCACAGTAGTACGAACTGTACACGCGCTTGTACGGTCCGGATCACAATATGGGCGCTGGCGTATGCGTACGCCACAGTAGTACAAACTGTACAAGCGCTGGGCGCTGGCATACGCCAGCGCCCATATTGTGATCCGGACCGTACAAGCGCGTGTACAGTTCGTACTACTGTGGCGTACGCATACGCCAGCGCCCATATTGTGATCCGGACCGTACAAGCGCGTGTACAGTTCGTACTACTGTGGCGTACGCATACGCCAGCGCCCATATTGTGATCCGGACCGTACAAGCGCGTGTACAGTTCGTACTACTGTGGCGTACGCATACGCCAGCGCCCATATTGTGATCCGGACCGTACAAGCGCGTGTACAGTTCGTACTACTGTGGCGTACGCATACGCCAGCGGCAATATTGGCCCAGGGACCCTATACACGCACTCAGAGCGTATGTACGGTGCGTTTCACACCTGTCAGTGGTGACAGGCGGCACACAGACAGGAATGGAGCGGTCAGATTTTGCCAAGGGTGGACACCAATGCATTGTCTGTGCAATACCACATGTGTGTGACACAGGTGTGTCAGGATGTGATGTGGCACTTTACCCCTGAGGTGTGGGCAAAGCACATGTACGATGAGCTGTGTACACATGTCGTGTGTGATGGTGCGCATTGTACCACACATCCCCTGCACTCCTTTGACATGTGTGCATGTCGTACACACTAGTGGAGCCATGAGTCACTTGCATGTCCCAGTCACAGACACCCGCACCTGTCCCCTGATGCCAGGTACACGGAATATTACACATGACATGTGTATGGCTGCGTTGCACGCTGCAACCATGTCATGTGTGTGGCATGTGTTTCCATGATTTTGCTGTAGGTGTGTGGTCCAATGCATCAGCAGTTGCTGCTGCCAACATGTGTCTGTGTGTAGATGGCCATGACACACTGTTCCGCACACCAGCCCACATATGTGATTTGCCATGAGGTGTGTATGTATGCAACTACACGGAGTATCAACACAAGTACATATCCACATGCTCTCTATGTATGTTCTGTCTCGACATGTACTCCTCCAAGGCAATGTGTGTGGCCTGTCCTATTCCTATGACATGTGACCAGTGCATATCGCATCCAACAACCTGTCTGTACCATACGCATACTACTTCTGCACATGTGTGGATGTCTGTGAATCCTGTGATGCGTGTGCATGTTCACTTACACTGGCCCACAGCTAGTCTCATGCCATGTCATCGTGATCTTGCCCCACTCCGTTAGTGGCTGTCCCTTGGTAGGAGTGTCACCTGACTGGTGTACGTGTCCAGGAAATGTGGCACAGACCTGACTCAGAATGTGGCATATGTGTATTGGCTGTGTAACATGTGCTCAGTGCATTGACAATGTCGTTGTACAGTGCTCACTCTTCGGTGTTCCTTCCATTTCACTGCAGGGCTCCGCCTCGCCCTCGACGTATGCCAGACATGGCTGCCCTGCATGAACGGGACTGTATACGCCGCTACAGATTCAGCCAACGGTTGATTGATGAGTTGACTGGCCGGCTGGAAGCACAACTCCTCCCGCGCCACAGGTATCCCAGTGCACTGACACCCAAGTTGAAGGTGATGGCAGCCCTACATTTCCTTGCCACGGGTACGTTCCAACATACCATTGCTGATGTCGGGGGCATGTCCCAGACGATGTTCAGCCATGTTCTGCATGATTTCTTAGAGGCCATGTTGGTTCACCTGGATGAGTACATTAAATTCCCAATTCGTGAGCAGTTGACAGATGTCAAGCGTGAGTTCTATGCCCTGGGAGGGATGCCCCATGTCATTGGGTCCATAGATGGGACACATGTTGCGTTGGTACTACCACAGGCACAGGAGGTGGTGTATAGGAATCGCAAACATTATCACTCCATTAATGCCCTTGTGGTGTGTCTGTCCAACATGGTGATTTCACATGTCTGTGTTCGCTTTCCAGGATCAGCACACAATGCCTTCATCATGAGGCGTAGCAGGCTGCCTGAAATGATGCTGCAGCTGCGGAACGAGCGAGCATGTATTGTTGGTGGGTAGACTCTGGCAGTTCAGTGTTTGGCGTCATCTTCCAATCTCACTGCCTGTGCTGACACACTTCTGTCCATGATGTTTCCTTGTAGGGGACGCTGGCTATCCCAACATGCCATGGCTGATGACGCCTGTCCGCAACCCCAGCACGGCTGCCGAGCACCGCTACAACAACCCACATGGGCGGACCAGGAGAGTCATTGAGAGGACGTTTGGACTTCTGAAGAGCCGATTCCGGTGCCTCCACAAGACCGGCGGAGCACTCCCATATGCCCCGGTGAAGGTGTGCAAGATCATCTTCGTCTGCTGCATGCTGCACAACATGGCAGTGGAGGAAGCTGTTCCACTCATACTGGATCAAGATGACCAGGACCATCCACCCGTGGAGGATGAAGGCCTTGGTGACGGGGCAAGTGATGTGGAGGAGGAGGAGGCTGTGGAGGACATGCGGAGTCGGCTCATACGCAACTTCTTTGCTTAGTGGTGAGTTCCAGTGTCTGAGTGTGCACGCATTGGGCCGTGTGTGGCATGTGTTGCAATGTGTGTGTCCATCTGCATGTCTGCCAAGTGAGTCAGTGGTGTGTATTGAAGTGTCACTCGAGTGATGGCGCAATGGAAGGATGTTGTCTGAGGGTCATCATTGTCACCTGTCATGTTGACAACATGATACGTGTTGAGTACATGCTTGCGGATGTGCTCCTTTGGGCTGACTCCTTGTATGTCTCTCTTCCACAGGTCCATGGGCATGCTGTCTGCTGGTGGCATTGTTGTGCTCCTGCTACTCCTCATGAACACAGCAACATGTGCTGATTCTGCGTCACATGCACGGGCAAGTTTTGAAATCTCCTTAGGGTAAGGGATGCCTCACGGCGTTTTGGGTGTGTGAATTGTTTGTAGTCTGTGTGCACTTCTCTGGTTCATGTGTGTTCCATTTGCATACATGTGGATCCTACATGGGGAACATGACATGGGGCAGGCTTCACCTGGAGCCATGGTCAGACTTGGTGACTGTCATGTGGCAGGGGATTGGGGATTGTGATGAGGCCATCAATGTGTGTAACACTGACCTCGGAAACATACAGGTTGCACCGGGTTGACATGGTGTGTGATTGCCCCATCAGGGCCTCAATGGTGTATAGCAGCCTCTCCGTGGCAGCAGGGGGTGTTTAGCTGTTATCCGTCACTTGTGTGCCAGTTCAATGGAATACCAGCATCTGTGTTGCAATGGGGGGTGCCAGTGTTGCTCCCACATGTTCATCCACATGACCTGTGTATGTGTTGACAGAGTATCATTGTCATTCCAACACACATGACTAATAAATTTGTCCCTCTGTCTCCAAGGTGCCTCTTCCCTGTCAATGGTGGCCTGTTGCCACTGTGCGTGCGGCATGTCTGGCATAGTTTTCAGAGGTGGTGCATATGTGTCTATGTGTAGAGTGACAAGATGCTAGCGGTTTGTCAGGGAGTGGGAACTGTATTATGCACAAGATGCACAGTTCCATCCACCTCAAGGCAAGAGAGACCATCCCCCAGGGCAACTACAACATCCGTGTCGAATCCTACCCTGCAGTCTACGGACATGTGCCTTACGACTCCCATGATACTTGTCCATATCCGGAGTGCATCTGCACAGCTCTGCTACTGCATCGGGCAACCAGGCCACATCAACGTCCAAACGGGATGGGGGGAATGTTTCACAGCCAGCTGCAGGATGACCTTCTCGATCCACGCCCACACTCATGATGCAGCCCACAACCCCAACACAACCATGTGGCACTGTGATCCAAAACTCCATTGTGGCATCTCCATGCATCCAACCTTGGGCTAGCCACCATTCTCAACATCCGCCTGACGCAAGCATGCAGGACATGGTAGGGACACATGTCTAGACATACCTGGGAGCGGCAAGCCAGGTCACTCCACATGATCCCTGAACTCTGCGCATGACTGTTGCTCCCCTGAATGTGTCTGTAGCCACAGTTGTGCGGGAACCACTCAGCTGGTTGGGCCCACCACAGGTGAGTATGGTACTCCATGTCTGTATCAGATGATACATTGGGACCCATGTGTGTCCTGGGCAAGACTGCGACCCCACGGTTTGGATGGTTGGAGTTAATTCTGAGATCAGGCATGCTTTGACTTTACGACACACACATGTATTGTAATAATGCAGAATCACGGCATCATCTTGTAAGTGTGATTAATTTATTTGTGGTGGGGTACGGGTTTGTGGGGATGACAAGAGGTGCACAGCGGGAGTGTAGAATCCAAAGTTCACTGGGGGAGTTGGTATCCTTGCCGTAGCAAAATGTCAGAGTCCATGCCACAGTCTTCGTCAACATAGGTCAGACAGTGACCAGTAAGTCCATGTGGCAGAGAATGTCATGTGCTGCTATTGGGCCAGAGGGCCAGGTGCCAGGCCAGGTGACCTGGGAGATGGTGATGTTCTGCTGACTCTCACAGTCTTTTTCGTGGACGACCCACCTTCCTGCGGGGACCCTCGGAAGCAGTCCGTGACGATGTCTGTGACGCTCCGTCGGATGAATCCTCCTCCTCCTGATCCCTCCCTGTGTCTGGTAATGGCCTTCGCCTGGTGCCACAGGGAGGGTTGCCCATGTTGTCGGCAATCCGACGGAGTACACCGGTCATTTGGGTTTGCACCGCCACGAGCTCAGCCTGTCTATCCTCCATCCTTCCTTGGTGTTGCAGTTGACAGGCATGTTGCTGGGCCTGCAGGGTCTTCATCTCCTGGAGGGTCCCCTTGATGTCATTGAGGGTGGACGCAATCTGGTCCATGCCCCTGGTGTCACGCCGGTATGTATCCAGGATGTTGCTGACCTGGGACACTACCGGGTCCTGAGCTGCCTGGTCAGGTTCGCGCCTCCGCCGTCCTCCACTCCCGCCACCCCTGCCCACGTGCACCTGGCCTGCCGTTGTGGGTGCATCGGGTCTCCGGGACCCCTGAGGGATGGCATCTGCGTTGCCGCCTGCCTCCTCCTGGGTGCCCGGAGGACCGTGTCCCTCCTGGGCAGACTGGCTGGGTGGTCGTGTGCGGGCAGGGCTCCTGGACGTCTCCTGGGATGTGGCAGGAATGGGGGTGGTGGTTGGCACAGTTGTACCTGATGCAGGTGCTGCAGGTGGTTGGACACCAGAGGGGCCAGGTTGGTCTGGGTCATCCACGGAGTGGTGAGAGTCATCGCTGGCGGTGGGGTCCTCATCCCGCGGAGCCTGGTCCTGTGAGTCCTGTTGGGGGGTGTTCGTCGACGTTGACCTGTGTGTGAGAGAGACAATGTTAACAGTGTCACATGTGGCATCCATGTTTCATGCATTTCTGATTTGGCACTCTTCCTCTGGGTAGTTGGATCTGTCTTGCATTCCTCTCACAGTGCACTTGTGCATGGGTATGTCCCTTGGCCACAGCTGTCAGGGCTTTACGCATATGTGAGACACAATCTTAGTTGATGCATCTATTTGGGTACACAGTCAGCAGTGTGGTGTGCAGGCGTAGCGAGCCATGCAGAGGCGCCTTACGTGTTGCACTGTACGTGGCCAAATGGTGTTTTGCCAAGGCAATTTGATGTTGCAGGTAGGGGACTGAAGCATTTGTGACAGGGTTCTTACCGACACAGTGGGTGGGTATACTGGGTGTGTGGTTAGGTCTGTGCCTGCAGCACGGATGGACTCGTGCACAGATTGACACATGGACCGGTCTTCATCTACGGAAGGGGGGGTTTGAGGCACTGCCAGACCTGGTCTGCATGCACACAGTCCACCGGCTGACGAGTGGACATGGCCACACCACCCAAGGGTGATTTAGTCTCCCTGTGTCTCCCTTCCTCCCTCCCTCTGTCACCCTCCTCCCTCTGTCGGTCTCCCTCTGTCACCCTACTCCCTCCCTCTGTCTGTCTCCCTGTGTCCCCCTCTGTCTCCTTCCCTCTCATTCCCCCTCTCCCTCCCTCTCTTTGTCACTCTCTGTCACCTCAGGCCAGCTTCCTGGGCACACACAGTTAGCCGGTCTTTGAATGGCCATTGGCTTGTTCATGTGAGTTAGTCCCTGTTCTCCGGGCACCCATTGGGCAGTGTGTCTGAGTGTAGGCTGCTGCTGTGGCGGTGTGTGCTGAGACTCTATCAGAGCGATGCATCTTCATTGTCTGCTGTAATGTGCAAATTGTGCCTTCAGACCCATGTCATCCTGCATGGCAGCCACCATTTGCAGGCAAGACAGTACTGTGTGGGTACACACAGTTTGTATGGCTGTGCCCTGGGCCATATGGGCTGAGGGCATTGTTGTGTGCTTGTGAGTTGCTCAATGTTAGTTTTGATGCCCCCACTCCCAGCATCGACCACATCCTGTGTTGTGTTGGTGTTTTGTGTGGCCTGTGACTTGGCATGGCCCTGATTGATGCATGGGGCATGGAGGCGCTAGTGGCATGTGTGTGTTTGTGGAGTGTTGTTGTGTCCGGTGGTGGCTTGGGGGGGGGTGGCATGCATGATTGATTGTGTATGGCATCCCCCCATGTGAGGTGAGTTGTTTGTGTACTCACCAGGGTCTGGGAGTCCTGGCAGTCCGTGTAGTCCCTCCACCGCCAGCGTGGACATCACCTTCTCCTCCCAGGGATGGTATTGTACCGGTCTGGGGGGCGGCCCTCCTCCAGTGATGTTCCCCTGGTTGTGATTGTCAGTCATCTTCCTCTTGACCGTCCTCCGCAGATCGTACCACCTGGATTGGCACTCGTGCCTGGTCCTTCTGGTGGTCCCAACAGCATTCACAGAATCGACAATCCTCTGCCACATGGCCGTTTTTTCGGATATGCTGGTCTGTCTGACCAATGTCCCAAAGAGCTGTGGCTCGACTCTGAGGATTTCGTCGACAAGGATCTCCAGCTCCTCCTTTGTGAACTTTGGATTCTTGGTGGTGGACATGGCGTGGGGTGTGGGTGTGGATGGTTGTGGGGGTGTGGGGGTGGATGGTTGTGGGGGTGTGGGTGTGGATGGTTGTGGGTGTGTGGGTGTGGTAGTGGAGGTGTGTGTGTGTGAATGTGATGAGGGGGTGTTTGTGTAGGTGGTTGTGTGAAGGTATGCAAGTGTGAGGTTCAAGTATGGTGGTGTGGGTCGTCTGTGGGCTCTGGCAGCAGTGGGTCTGTTGCAAAGGCTCATGGTTTGTGTGTGTGGTCCATTTTTATTGGTCTATTTGTGGGTGTGGCTGTGTTTGAAATTTGTGTGGGTGTGTTATGAGGAGTGATTGAGTTTTGGGCCTCTGTTTGGCAGTTTGGCAGTTGCAGGTCAGTGTATGTGATGTTTGTGGGGTTGTTGGGCATGTTTGGTGGTGTGGGGAAACTCTAATTGACTCTCCTTGTGTAAATATGGTTTGTCCTGGTTCAGTACGTGTGTTTTTGGCGTCAGTACGGTCCGTACATGCACTGGTGGGGGTACGGTCTGTACATTCCCTGGTGGGGTGTGGGTACGGCCGTACATACACGGGTGGTGGTTTGGTGCGTACATACAGTGCTGGGGTGGGGGTTTGGTGCGTACATACACGGGTGGGGGTTCGGTGCGTACATACACGGGTGGTGGTTTGGTGCGTACATACACTGCTGGGGTGGGGGTTCGGTGCGTAGATACACTGCTGGGGTGGGGGTTCGGTGCGTAGATACACTGCTGGGGTGGGGGTTCGGTGCGTACATACACAGGTGGGGGGGGGGGTTCGGTGCATACATGCACGGCTGGGGGGGGTTCGGTGCGTACATACACGGGTGGGGGTTCGGGGGCGTACATACACGGGTGGGGGCTCGGGGGCATACATACACGGGTGGGGGTTTGGTGCGTACATACACGGGTGGGGGTTTGGTGCGTACATACAGTGCTGGGGTGGTGGTTTGGTGCGTACATACACGGCTGGGGGGGGTTCGGTGCGTACATACACGGGTGGGGGTTTGGTGCGTACATACACGGGTGGGGGTTCGGGGCGTACATACACGGGTGGGGGTTCGGTGCGTACATACACGGGTGGTGGTTCGGGGCATACATACACGGGTGGGGGTTCGGGGCGTACATACACTGCTGGGGTGGGGGTTCGGTGCGTACATACACGGGTGGGGGTTCGGTGCGTACATACACGGCTGGGGGGGTTCGGTGCGTACATACACGGGTGGGGGGGGTTCGGTCCTTTCATACACGGGTGGGGGTTTGGTGCATACATACACGGGTGGGGGTACGGTCCGTACATTCCCTGGTGGGGTGTGGGTACGGCCGTACATACACGGGTGGTGGTTTGGTGCATACATACAGTGCTGGGGTGGGGGTTTGGTGCGTACATACACGGGTGGGGGTTCGGTGCGTACATACACGGGTGGTGGTTTGGTGCATACATACAGTGCTGGGGTGGGGGTTCGGTGCGTACATACACGGGTGGGGGTTCGGTGCGTACATACATGGCTGGGGGGGTGTTCGGTGCGTACATACACTGCTGGGGTGGGGGTTCGGTGCGTAGATACACTGCTGGGGTGGGGGTTCGGTGCGTACATACACTGCTGGGGTGGGGGTTCGGTGCGTAGATACACTGCTGGGGTGGGGGTTCGGTGCGTACATACACGGGTGGGGGGGGGTTCGGTGCGTACATGCACGGCTGGGGGGGTTCGGTGCGTACATACACGGGTGGGGGTTCGGGGGCGTACATACACGGGTGGGGGTTCGGGGGCGTACATACACGGGTGGGGGTTTGGTGCGTACATACACGGGTGGGGGTTTGGTGCGTACATACAGTGCAGGGGTGGTGGTTTGGTGCGTACATACACGACTGGGGGGGGGTTCGGTGCGTACATACACGGGTGGGGGTTTGGTGCGTACATACACGGGTGGGGGTTCGGGGCGTACATACACGGGTGGGGGTTCGGGGCGTACATACACTGCTGGGGTGGGGGTTCGGTGCGTACATACACGGGTGGGGGTTTGGTGCGTACATACAGTGCTGGGGTGGTGGTTTGGTGCGTGCATACACGGCTGGGGGGGGTTAGGTGCGTACATACACGGGTGGGGGTTTGGTGCGTACATACACGGGTGGGGGTTCGGGGCTTACATACACGGGTGGGGGTTCGGTGCGTACATACACGGGTGGTGGTTCGGGGCATACATACACGGGTGGGGGTTCGGTGCGTACATACACGGGTGGGGGTTCGGGGCGTACATACACGGGTGGGGGTTCGGTGCGTACATACACGGCTGGGGGGGGTTCGGTGCGTACATACACGGCTGGGGGGGTTTGGTCCGTTCATACACGGGTGGGGGTTCGGTGCGTAGATACACGGGTGGGGGTTCGGGGGCGTACATACATGGGTGGGGGTTCGGGGCGTACATGCACTGCTGGGGTGGGGATTCGGTGCGTACATACACGGGTGGGGGTTCGGGGGCGTACATACACGGGTGGGGGTTCGGTGCGTACATACACGGCTGCGGGGGGGTTTGGTGCGTACATACACGGCTGGGGGGGGTTCGGTCTGTTCATACACGGGTGGGGGTTTGGTGCGTACATACACGGGTGGGGGTTCGGGGGCGTACATACACGGGTGGGGGTTTGGTGCGTACATACACGGGTGGGGGTTCGGGGCGTACATACGCGGGCGGGGGGGTGGTGGGGTGTTCGGCGCGTATGCGGGCACATGTCTCCATGGTTGCTATGGGAGTTCGGTTCGGACGGTGTTTTTTGCGTACGGTTGTGAAATGGGGAGGACGGGAGGGATCGTACTTGCGCTGTCGGACTTTATTTTTCCGCACGGTGGGTTTTTCGACCGGGGACGTGTCGGTGACTTTTCCCGACCCGAGGACGTGTGGGGAAATCTTCCCAATGCGATTCGTATGGACTTTTTTCCGTTCGAATCGTACTTGGCAGTTTGTACGCTACTTTGACGATTCGGACGGAAAAAAATCCGGATACGAGTCGGACGGGGAATTTTTTTACCGGATCGGAATTGGCACCATAATTGTATTTCATGCTTCATCTTACTCCAAAGACAATTGTTTAAACTCAGGGGAAAACATATTACATTTTTATTATCCTATAACAAGGATAGCATATTTAGTAATTGAACATCAACCTAGGCCTGAGAGCCTACAACATGGCTTCCAAAATATGGACTCTAACAAGTATCTTGTGTTGGAAAACAGAACCCCATAGAAGGCCCTATTCAAGGCATCACACATCCATTTTTCAAAATGTATTAAAAAAAAAATCGCTTGTAAATAACTTATATAACTTCTCATAATAATGTTAAGAATGGGAATCCCCCATAAGTTAGTCTTTGAAGTTCCCCATTACAAACATGCAAAAGGATATGATCGATAGTATCTACCTTGTATCACGTTACTAAATAGTAACAGAATGTTACATGACCACATAAAACTTGCACTGATTAAGCTCCCAATAGTATATATGCTCTCAACCAACATTGGTACCAAAAAATAAATTATCAACTCAACATAAGCCTTTTTTAAATTACCACCAAACGGGAGGAAACACAATGGGGTATATTTACAAGAACGTGTGATAACTACCGCAAGAGTAGCGTAACGCAACTTTCAATATCGCAGCCGATCGTGGGAAAATAACCCTGTGTCAATGTGGAATTGACCACAAGGCTGTAGCATGCAATAGACACCAGATACGCATCAAATGTTAGTGTCAAAATCAACGCCACGCCGCAAAAATGCGAAACGCGAAAAATCATGCAATGAGGACAATCACGGTACACAAATCATCGAAGACCAGCCACAGGCCTGCAAATCCCATGCGTCTGGCAGGAAAAAGCAACATAAAAGCAAGAAAAAAAAAGCCCAAAAACTTTTCAAACTGCGTAGCAACATAGATGCACCCGGACCAAGTGCAGAGGACAAGCCGGACACCACAAGCCCCACGGAGGACCAGCCAGAAACCCCACATCCGTGGAAGGGCTAGGACAAGAGGAAGTGGAAGACGGGGCTCAGTTCGCAGGAAGACCGGATCATCATCACAGAGGTGACTGAACACCATCAACAACTGTTCGGCACCTCCACTGCGGCACTGACAACCCAAACCGAAATATGGAAGGCCATCCTAACCAACGTCAATGCAGTCGGAGTGTCCAGGAGGTCACTATAGGAGGTCAAGAGGCGCTGGCATGATCTGAAAAGGCAGACCAAACATAAGCTCGCCGACAACAGGGAGGTAGCAACGGCCACTAGAGGTGGGCCGCCTGCGACACAGGAGGAGCTGAATGAGCTGGAGCAAAGGGTGGCAACAGTCAGCAGTGAGGAGACAGTTGCAGGATTGGGGGGCCTGGACACAGCACGATATGACCTGACCCAACAGCAACAGGGTGAGTAATGACCAGGGATGGGGGACGGGGGAGATGGGCACAATGGCACACATGCACAAGTATGAGTAGCACACTGCACACCCACAATGACCGTGAAACATGTCCCTGATTGCCTTGTCACACTATAGCACACATAAAAAAGCCAAGCAAGCCCCCATCCACAATGTGCACAGAGGACCCCCCCTATCACCAATATCACCATTGACCCATGCACATGTGCCGAATCCTTCAAAGCAGCTGCTCTGTGTGCCACATTGACTATGCAAGTAACACTGCATGTCCGATAGCATGGCAGCAGCCAAATAAAATGACATGGCCCACGAATCGACATGGAGGTAGCCCAGTGTGGATCACATCCATAAAGGAGCAGGCCACACCCTGACATATCCCCGTGCACCCAAAACCCATGCCTTACAATACACGCAGCAGACAAACAATGCACCAGGCTACAAAATCTGTCAGAGAGTGCATATATTCCAAGTCAAAAGCAAATCAGGCCCTGCAAAGCACACAATTCGAAGGCACACCACCTCAAGGGGAGAAGGCCACACGAAATCAGAGCTGCAGGGGCAACTCCCCCACAATGCAGCACACACACACATAGCAATCACAGGACATCAGCAACGACTGCAATGTGGTACAATGTGCAACACCAGCACTACAGGACAGAGCCCACAACAGGTTCCGCTCATGCGTAGTAACAGTCCACTCACATCTGGCATTGCCTGACACAGTGTGATGATAATGAACAGGTACCACCACACATCCGTCATGTATTCAGGAAACACACTGACTGCCATCGAATAGCCAGCTCCCCAAAACATTCATAACTTACATTGGCATGCAGTCTGAATGTAAACATATGAAAATCAACAACATACATGTGAAACTCTGTTAACCCGCATCTCCCCTTATCATTTCAGAGGGACAATCAACACTTACTGCAGAGCAGAACACAAACCCCATCATTGATGATATAGAGGACAACCTGCACATATGTCAAGATACCCTCCAACAGATACTGGACAGCCTCTGCACCCCAACCCCAGGAGAAGGCCAGGCCAGCTGCCTCGAGGTAACCCCACCACCTGCACAGACCACACAGCAGGAAACACACACCACTACGGCTGTCTCCCAGGACCCTCCCGACCAATACATGGAGCACATACAACGTTTGTGGTCTTCCCAGGTGGAGTTGCCTGAACAGCTGCAGGTGGGTTTCGAGCTCATGGCAGCCAAACTCGATGCCATACGTGGGTGTCTGAGTCCCATCATGGACCACGTACAGTCCCTATCGGAGACCCCCTGTCCTCACCATGCTCCAACACAGAACTTGGCTGACCTCGCTGGTGCCATGAATCATACACAAGAACTGTGTGGGCAGACAGGCACGAGCCATGACAGCACAGAGTTGAGACAGATGTGGAGGTCACTGGAGACCATGGAGCAGATGCAGGCTGAAAGGATGTCTGACACGGATGGACACCAGTGAATAGTAGCTGGGGACTCAATGCCCTGCAGTACTTCATCTTGCCATTGCTGCCACTAGCCATTCCCAGATGACTGCAGCGGGAAAATCAACACACACACAGCTCCGACCCCTGATGTGTCCATGGCACACAATGATGCTGCCCCATCACCTTCGCAGTCTGAAGTATCAGAGGCACACAGTGATGCAGCCATCACCCCACCACACACACCGGACATACCGCACATAGAACCCATATCAGGGGAGTAAGAAGGGGATGTGAACTACTGTGTGGGGAAGGAGGCAGTAGCAGCCATCACCACTGTATGGCCTGTCCCTGCCTGGTTATGACCTACGCATCATGGCCTGGGAAACACCTCATAGTGACCCCCGGACCACTCTGCGACTTTCACCCAGACCCCGACACGGACTGCTATTTCTTCACCGCTGGCCAATTACACAGCTATCCTGCTGCGGACTGCACTCTCCCTCTTCCCAATCACTGTGCATTCCCCAAACGACTCTGGTTGGCACACCACTGGGTTTCCATGTGATGTGGGCTTGGATTGCCATGTACAGCCCCAGCTCCCGCAATCCCCTGAATGTGAATAAAACATTCTAAATCACACAGATGTGTCATCACTATGTTCACTCACGTATGGAGGTATGGCTGGATGTAGGTACAATGATTGCACATGAAGGTACACCCTGGAAATTGACATCTATGCGCATGTGTATCCTTGAGTCACATGGCCAATTGGATGACTGTGAAGGTGAGTACTAGCTGGCCCCCAATTGCACATCAACAACAATCTCACAAACCCCAACGTAAGCACACGTATTGAATAGGGCTGTGTGTAGGACTGACCCAAACAAAAGCAGGCTATGAGTGGTGTCCTACAGCACATGTGACACCAGAAGTTCACACCACATACCTACTCACACACATCTGTATGGACACATTCTGTTGTGATATATGATATTGCTCCACATGGTCAGGGATTGGACACCATACTCACATTGCTGAAGTCACGTAAGTGCACATGGCACCCAGCACCTATCCAATATCAATGTCAGGCTCACAGAGGTAGAGCTTGCCAAAGGACACCCCCATTGCACATGCGTCAGTCAGTTCCTCCCTGTGTAGGGACGATGCTCATTGTGGCGCAAGAGTGGACAATCCAAACAACAAACCTCACAGTTAGACAACAGTGGAGTTGCATAGACTTTATTGGCATGTGCATGTCAGTACGGACGAGGCAAGGGCCACAACAGGGAGGGACATGCTGAAGACACTTACAGTCAGCATGGGTACATGTCGAAGTTCAGTACATATTGGGGCTAAAATGGGCAACATTCATCACAGATAACAACACTCTCAGCCCACCTTGCCTTGCTGGATGAGTCATGTGTTGTTTGGCATCTGCCCATTTCCCCGTGTGAGGGGTCACGACTCACTGCCCATGGAATATGCATAGTGCTCTGCCTCTGGAGTGCGCCGATTGTCTGCTCTTGTGACCAGGTGTGAGGGTCAGACAGGTTCACATGTCGTGCTACATTGCCATGTGTATGCTCTCCCCCTGCAGTGTGTCCGAATTGGCAAAGTTGCCAAACGACGCTGTGTTGCACCAGGCATGGACCTGCATCACCTTGAACAGGTGTGTGTACACACGCGTTGTTCCAATCACATGCATCCAGAGCCCGGACGAAGGCAGACATATCCTCTGTTGTGGTGAGATGTGTGAGCTATCCCCACGATGCAACAAGTTGTTGGGACATGTGCTGTGGGTGCCAATCGGATGTGGCTGCAGGAACGTAGTTACTCGTCCATGAATGCCCGTGCAGCTTCATGTGCAATGTGTTCCAATAGTACGTCATTGTCCTGTTCAAGGAACCGCAGGGTGAGCCAATCCTTTAAGTGGTCCGGGTAGGTGTGCTCAGCCCATGCCGTTTCACCAATCTGCAACAAAGCCCAATAGGTGAGCGCCTCGATGTGGTCACTGCACACGAGGAATTGTGCAATCTCCCATGCACAACTACCAATACATTTGCAGTATGTCAAGGCATCCCATGCACGGCTGTCTTGGTTACACTCCTGTTCATAATCCAACAGGGGGCGCAGACACAAGTCATAGTCCAATTCATCAACAGTTGTGTTGGATAGGCAGACATCCATGTGACACTCGAATGTGCATGTTCGGCAGTGGAACCAGGGCTGGACACATATGACATAGGCAATGCGTAGCTGAGCTGGTAACTGATCCGCAGCACTGCCAATGGCACTGCGCCCAGTAAATGCAGCATACATGCACGGTACTGTTCCACGTGACAGGGGTTGTGCATGTGCCTGGTATGGCCTGCCATTGCGTTGGTGCGTCTTGTCGAACAGGCACTCTTCTGAACTGCGGCAGTTGTGTGGAGGATATGCCACAGCTCTGAGCAATGATTGGGTTGTGTGTGCAAAGTTGGGGAGAGTGGGTTGCTCTTTCCGTGAGTGTCAAGGGCATGCCATGCGGGGGTACCACTGGCAGGGGCTCCTGTGTGTGGGGTGTGGTTTAGTCAGATAGTTCATTTGGGGAATGCATGGTGTGGGAGTCGTCCCCGTCTGCCATGGCATCTCTCTCAGGGTGTTCCGGGCGCATTCTGGACCAAGGTCAGAGGTGCAGGTGTCCTCCCGCCTTCTGCATTGGAACAATGGAACTTTCATCCCTGGTGTTTGTCAGACTTCTACTTGCGTTTTGAGAATGTGATGTGGCGTTAGCACTGAGATTGGGACACAGCCTTGGGCTCATGGTGTATGGATGGCGATGCACACACACACATGTTGGAATGTGGTGGTAGATGCCCGAGGGGCCGTGCGCTGCTTGTGCAATCTCACTCCGTCTCTCTCCCTCGCTCTCTCTTTCCTTTGCTGGGCGCATGGCACACCTTCCTCTCTTGGATTTGGTCTTCCAGGCTGTGTGCTACGGATTGTCCAGTGAGAAGCCGCTAGGACTCATCCTACGAGTTGTCTGGGCTTTTGTTTGTATAGTGTTTTGTGTTGGTGATTGCATTGCTGTTTGACTGATTCTCCATTTCCTGGCCACGCATGTCTGTTGATTTTCCTGCTTGTGCGACATCAGGCAAAATGTTTGTATTGGCATTCGTGATGTTGGTGTGCAGTTTTTTGGTCTGGGGTTGGGTTGGTCCCGGGGGGGATGTTGCGTCCCTGGGTGTGGTGTTGGAGGGTGTTGGGGCCCTCTTGGGTGTCCGGGCCTCATGATGGGTGGCTCCATGGCTTCTGTTGCCCTTTGGGTGTGGCCCTGGGCTGGTCTCCCTTTTGTGGTGCAGGCTGTCATTCGACCTTACACCAGGTCAGAGCAAGTGTAGATTTCCTGGTGCTAATACGCCTTATCGCCTGTTTATGTTTTTATCGCAGTTCTGTCTGGTCGTTGAGAATGTTGTGGTGTGATGTTGTCGCGGATTTTGGCACGGGAACACCCACTCTGTATCTCATTAACGATAGTTGCGCGGGTCCTCTGTGGCGATGTTTTTTGCGGCTCCTATCGCGGGTAAACTGGTGCTCTGGGCTGTTTACACAGGCTTGTGAATGGGGAGGTATTTTTATCAAGACTTTGGATGCGATAAAGTGATGTTGGTTTGGCAATAGTTCCATGTGAATATGCCCCCATGTCTGTTCCCATAGTATGTATGACATAGAGTCTTTGCCCTGTTAGGATCTTTTTATGCAGAACCAAAAAAATTGCACGTAGCATACCGGACACAAGCTGTCAACTGTTATCTTCACACAGAGTTACTCTTCAATATAAAAATGTGTAACAAGTTCAATACCTCGACACACCTATGATGCATTAGAAGCACATGCATTTTGTAAAACACAGCCATTAGCTGGACACGGCTATACAAGATTAGGTAGAAAAGTAAAATGGTATCAACCCGCAACTATGTAAACTATAAAACAAACTAACACACTCACTTGATGATATCATCAGTGATGCGATCAATGATGTCAGTAGAGATACCATCAGTTATGTCATATATGATGTCATAGAACATGTCATGAGTGATGTAATACGTGAAGTCACAAGTAGTGCATGGTGGTGGCGCAAGTTATAGTTAGCTCTGCTAACTATAACTAGTGAATTTCTGTGTTTTTTTAGGCCGAAGCCTTAATGTTGTCACTGACATATTCACCCATCTGTAACATTACTTTAACCTTTGTGTTTTTCATTGAATGAATAGATAGATAGAAAAATAGATAGATAGATAGATAGATAGATAGATAGATAGATAGATAGATAGATAGATAGATAGATAGATAGATAGATAGATAGATAGATAGATAGATAGATAGATAGATAGATAGATAGATAGATAGATAGATAGATAGATAGATAGATAGATAGATAGATAGATAGATAGATAGATAGATAGATAGATAGATAGATAGATAGATAGATATCCCAAACACTCCACATGGATCGACGAAAAAGGCACAGACATTCTGGAGATTTTTCTAAAACTTGGGCCCTGATTCATAAACTGCTGTTTGTAGTATGTTGGGTAGCACTGCAATAGTACTATAAGCGCTATTCACAAACCGTACGTTTGTAGTAACTTACACTTTTGTTGTAACTTACAATTGTAGGAAGTTGTTACCGCTATTATATTGTGAGGGAGTGTGTTATAGTACCAGTGGTTGGCCATATATAGTGTTGGACTTACTACAATAGTGTAAGCTACTACAAAATTGCAAGTTACTACAAAAGTGCAGTTTGTAAATACAGAAAAGACGTAAATGTACCCAAAGGTGTACATTTACTCCAAAGTGTAATTTACCTTCCTTAATCGGGCCACGAATATTTATTTACAATCTAGGTGGCACCATCCTGATGCATTTCACCTTGTATACATCTCAGAAATTGGTGACATGGCAATGTTATACAAAGTAATACAAAGTGCCAAAAATTGAAAAAGGGCAATCTGCAGACCGGAGCTAGCAATGACTTTGTTCAACGAGTGCAATCTTTTAATAGGTTTTTAGAAAATGCTTAGCCTACAGTTTATTATCAAAAGTTAGATAATAAGTACAAAAACATTAAGTAACCAATTATTGTGTATATTGCAAAAGTTGAAACAATACTTTTAGGTACATAAATACCAAACCACAAATATAGAAGCATTTATTGACATAGCTAAAGTAAGCACCAGAACATAACCCTATAGCATACACAAAGCATCTTCACCACATATTAGAATCACTGACAGAATAGCGATGTCAAAAATATCGACGTCAAAAATATCGGAGCCGAAATATTGATGTCAAGAATATCGAAGTCCTATCTACATTATGGTAAGTACAAAAATATAGAAAAAAAAGAATATCATTTTTTTTAATGTTAAAAAATAATGTAAAATAAAGTAAATAATACATATATTTAAAACAAATATTGTTAAAAATATGTTCAAAATTATAAGTAATACATATAGGTGCCGATCGGGTAAGAAAATTTCCCGTACGACTCGTATCCGTATATTTTTACGTACGAATCGTACCAGTCCCGCGCCACCGGTGAAGTTTGAGTCGTACGTGAAAAATACATACAAATCGCTTCGGAAAAAGGTCTACGAGACGTACCCTGACAGTTTTACGTACAAATCGTAAAACTTAACTCCGAGCGCACAAGTATGATCCATACCGCACGTCGAATACACAAGCGAAGGTAAAATGTCCCGTACGGAGCGAACTCTGTACCACTCGTATCCCGGGTAAACTTGTGCCCGGGATACGAGTCGTACAGCCCCCCCTCCCCACTCGTATGTCCGCACGTACCCCCGTATGTCAGCACCGTACCCCCGTATGTCAGCACCGTACTCCCCCCATGTCCGCACCGTACCCCAGCCCCGTACTTGGATGCACCGTACCCCAGCCCCGTACTTGGACGCACCGTACCCCAGCACCATACCCCAGCCCCGTACTTGGACGCACCGTACCCCAGCACCGTACCCCAGCCCCGTACTTGGATGCACCGTACCCCAGCCCTGTACTTGTATGCACCGTACACCAGCACCGTACCCCAGCCCTGTACTTGTACGCACCGTACCCCAGCCCTGTACTTGTACGCACCGTACCCCAGCACTGTACCCCAGCCTTGTACTTGTATGCATCGTACCCCAGCACCATACCCCAGCCCCGTACTTGTACGCACCGTACCCCAGCACCGTACCCCAGCCCCGTACTTGTACGCACCATACCCCAGCACCTTACCCCAGCCCCATACTTGGACGCACCGTACCCCAGCACCGTACCCCAGCCCCGTACTTGTACGCACCATACCCCAGCACCGTACCCCAGCCCTGTACTTGTACGCACAGTAGCCCAGCACCGTACCCCAGCCCCGTACTTGTACGCACCGTACCACAGAACCGTACTCCAGCCCCGTACTTGTACGCGCCGTACCCCAGCACCGTACCCCAGCCCCGTACTTGGACGCACCCTACCCCAGCACTGTACCCCAGCAACGTACTTGGACGCACCGTACCCCAGCACCGAACCCCAGCCCCGTACTTGGACGCACCGTAACCCAGCACTGTACCCCAGCCCTGTACTTGTATGCATCGTACCCCAGCACCATACCCCAGCCCCGTACTTGGACGCACCGTACCCCAGCACCGAACCCCAGCCCCGTACTTGGACGCACCGTACCCCAGCATCACGTATGTATGGACCTTACAACATCATTGCATATGCGAGCACGGTACAACAACATCGTGTATGTACACACCTTACATACACAAAAACGACTCGTACTGAACCAGGACACTGGAAAACAGCACAAGGAGGGTCAATTCGACTCGCACAACACCACAAAACACGTCTACAGTAGAAAATACATCTAAATGACTGATCTGGCACATCCAAACAGGCAAACAGAGGCCCAAACTCACAACCACCTCTTATAACACACCCTCAAAAATTTCAAACTCAGGCACACCCACAAATGGACCAATAAAAAGGGACCACACACACAAACCATGAGCCGTTGCAACAGACTCACTGCAGCTACAGAGCATACCCCAACAACTGCACCCATACACTTTAACATATACACCTTCACACACACTCCTTCACACATACCCCATCTTCACATTCCCACACACGCCTTCACATTCACAACCACACACCCACAACCATCCACACCCTCACCCAACACCATGCCCACAGACAAGAATCCAAAGTTCACAAGGGAGGAGCTGGACATCCTTGTCAACTAAGTCATCAGAGTCGAGCCACAGCTCTTTGGAACATTGGTCAGACAGAACAGCATAGCCAAAAAATCATGCATGTGGCAGAGGATCATCGATAGGGTGAATGCTGTTGCGCCCATCAGAAGGACCAGGAATGAATGCCAAGCCAGGTGGTACGATCTGCGGAGGGCAGTCAAGCGGAAAATGAACGAGGACTACGCCCAGAGCAACATCACTGGAGGTGGGCTGCCCCGCAGACCAGTACATTACCATCCCTGGGAGGAGAAGGGGATGGCCCTGCTTCCGCCGGTGGGAGTACACGGAGTCGAAAGAGTTGCAGAGCCTGGTGAGTACACAAACAACTTACGTAACATGGGGGTAATGGCATCCACACCCCAACTACACCAAATGCACGCAACTACCCCCAAGCCCTCACCGGACACAACCACACTCAAAAACAACACTCATGCCACTAACATGTGTATGCCCCATTCACAAAGCAAGGCCATGCCATGTCCCAGGCTACACGAACCACAAACCCAAGACTGGATGTCTGGGATGCTGGGAGGGTGGGGCCCACAAAACACATTGTTTAACTCTGAATCAGACACCATTGCCCTCAGCCCATATGGCCCAGGTACATACCCATGCACCATGCTCAATGCACAGGGACTGGAAAAGTACTGACAAGGTAGTTGACACTTGGCCCTGCTGTAGGCAGCACAAGGCCCTCCTGTGACCACTGTAAACTCAAACATCAACACCACAAGCTCAGATATCTAGGACAGCAACTCCCACTCACTGTCATGGCAGCATGCTCCATGAGGGGACAGATACATCACCTGGGAGACCCAATGCCAAATCACACTACACCCACCAGCAGGCCCTGTCACACTCACCCCTTACACAAGCACACACCCCCGGGGCAGGCAATGGATTTACCCACTCTCACAATGGACATGTGACACAACAAGATCAATCCATAGCCAAAGAAGCATCCAAGTCAACAATCTACATGTCAAACACTCAGGAGAACATATCAATCTGCCCCCCCGCAACACACCCATCCACAAGTGAACATTGAGGGGAATGCTAGGCACATACAACTACCTGGAGGAACTGTGCCAACTTGAATATGTATGAAACATGGATGTCGCATGAAACAGCATTAACATTGTCTCTCTCTCACACACAGGGCAACGTCATGGTCTCCCCCCAACAATGGGGGGGAAGAATCGCAGTCCCAGGCTCGGGAGGAACCTGATCCCACCGGCAGCGACACCTCTCAACACTCCGCGGATGACCCCAACCCACCTGGACCCTCTGGTGTCCAAGCCCCTGCAGCACCTGCTTCAGGTACATCTGTGCCAACCCCCACCCCCATTCCTGCCACATCCCAGGAGACACCCAGGAGCCCTGCCCGCACTGAACAACTGAGCCAGTCTGACCTGGAGGGACAAGGTTCGCTGGGCACTCAGGAGGAGGCAGACAACCCCGCAACTGCCATCCCTCAGGGGTCTCGTAGACCCGATGTGCCAACAACGGCAGGCCATGCTTGTGTGGGCAGGGGTGGTGGGAGTGGAGGCAGGCGGAGGCGAGAACCTGACCAGCCAGCTGAAGGGAACGGTATGTCACCCATAAGCAACATCATGGACGCATACCGGTGTGACACCAGGGCCATCAACCAGGTAGTGGAGACCCTCACAGAGATTAAGAACCAGCAGGCCGAGCAACACGCCAGTCAACAAGAACACCAAGGATGGATGGAGGCAGGACTGGCTGAGCTCCTGGCGGTGCAAACGGACATAAGCCGTTCACTCCGTCGGATCGCCGACAACATGGGAAACATTCCCTGTGCCACCAGGCGAAGACCACCACCAGCCACAGGGAGGGAGGAGGAGGAGGATTCGTCCGACAGAGTGTCCCAAACATCGTCAAGGCCTGCATCTGAGGGTCCCGCGAGGAAGGTGGTCGTCCAAGGAAAAGACCGTGAGAGACAGCCGACCATCCACATCTCCCAGGTCACCTGGCCTGGCACCTCGCCTTCATGCGCAACAGCAGCACCTCATTCACTGACATTCTCTGCCACATGGACTTGCTGGTCACAGTCTGACCAATGATGACAAAAACTGTGGTCTGGACTCTGATGACTTCAAATGCCAAGGATCCCATCTCCCCCTGTGAACTTGGATTCTAGGCACACTGTATAGCACCTATTTTTTCCCACAAAACACGCCCCCCACCAAGAATAAAACTAAATTTCTTTAATTAGATGTTGCAGTCATTTTGCATGAGTCCACAACATACGTGTGGGGAAATGTCAAACTATGCTTGAGTGTTGAACTAACTCCAGCCATCCATACCCTGGGATCTGAGTAGGGAACAGTACACACATGGGTCACAATGTATCATCCAACACAGACATGGAGCACAATACTCACCCGTGATGGCCTCAAGCTGCTGAGGGGGGGCTTGCAATACTGTGCGGACAGACCAATTTGGAAGAGTATCATTAAGGCATAGAGGTCATGGCTCATGTCGAGGTTACCGGGGAGGGAGTCCCAGGTATGTTTGGCCAGGTGGGAGAACTATGTCCTGCATGCTGGAGTTCGGTGGATGTGAAGAATGGTGACCAGGGCAAGGTTGGATGCATGGAGTTGGTCCAACGGGGTCTTGGATGACAGACGTCCAAGGTTGGTTTGGGGTCTGGGGTTGTGGACTGCCTCCTGAGTGTGGGTGAGGAGTGTGAAGGTCATCCTGCAGCAGACAGTGATCCATTGCAGCTATCTCAGGTGGACGGTGATGTGGCTGGGGCGCGGGATGTTGAAGCTGAGGTGTGCAGATGCACCCTGGATGTGGACACGTTTTCCGGGAGTTTGGCAGTGCCTGCTCTGAAGAGGGCGTTGCTGTAGTTGACACGGCTGGTGTCGTGGACCTGGGGGACGGTCTGTCTTGCCTTGGAGTGGATCTATCTGTGGATCATGTGCATCATGCGGAGGGTGTTGCAGCATGAGGTACAGATGCTGGTGAGTTGCATGGCAATTGTGAGCCAAGAGTCCATGATGCACACCATCTTGTGTGCGTGGCCACTGGGTGCTCGTGCAGAGCCCTGGCGGGTGGGACACAATGAGTTGACCCAGCTGTAAGGGGACAATCCTCAGATGATTACCTCAGTCCTGTACAAGTCCACCCTCAGGTGGCTGATGTTCAGCCATTCATCACCGGACCTCATTCCTTCTTGAAGGTTGGAACTGGCAATGTCTGTGTCTTTGGTGAGGGTGAGGAGCAGCTGGCTGTCAATGGCATATGAGATGATGATGAGGTTGTGTGTGCATGTGATTGTGGAGAGGGGGGTCCTGGACACATTGAAGATTGACACGCTGAGAGATGAGCCCTGGGCCATGTGCCAGATGACACCACTAAACTACATGCTGAAGGCTTGAATCACACTCCCATGGCCTTGCTGGTGAGCTACTTGGTGATTTCATCCTGGTCCATCCCCTGGATACCAGTGTTGGAGATGTGTGAGCTGACAGTGTGTGACCACATCGTGCAAAATGCTGTGGAGAGGTCAAGGAGGGTGGCCTCACCATTGTTGAGCATGGCAAAGTTGTCGGTGTTGGTGGCAATGATGACGGTTGCAGTGGGGTGATTACTGTGGAAGACGGTCTTGTGCAGGTTGCCTGGAGCTCTTTGCGTGGAGGAAGTTTGTCAGTTGCTCGTTGACTGTCTTCCTTATGACATTTGCTGGCTAGGGAAGCACGGTGATGTTCCTTGAGAGCCAGCGTTCCTGCCGTCCATTGTCTAAAAAGGGCCTGGGTCACTGCATGCCTCTATCTACCATGGAATGTGGCTAACTCCAATGATACATACATGACGTGCTGGACGTGGGCCACAAGGGTGGGGAATGATGTGGTTGAGATGTTGTGTGTGAAGGGGCCTGATGGAGATCCCCAGGGGATTCTGCACATGAGCCGGGTGTTGTATCTGCTGTTGATGGAAGTCCAAAACCTGAGTGGGGTTGGTCCCGCGTATAATAGTGAGATCTGCCTCTGTGTGCCAAGGCTTGCGTGTATGTCCATGAGCTTGCAGTGGTAGAAAGTTGCAAGGGATTGGCTCAGCCTTGCAAGGATTGGGTGTCTTTTTGATGGAGAGCTGATGTCAGTGCACTCACGATGCTGATGAGCTCCTTGATGTCGTGCGGTTTTATGGCCTCGGCCCCATTTGAAGGATCTCCAATTATTCTTGCTGATGATATGGTGATGGCTGTGTGTGCCGTTTTCCAGGGTTGTAAGGCCACTGATGGTTATTTGTGTTGCAAGCTGTTCACAAGAGTCCTGCTAGACGTGTATGAGTCCAGTAGGTCTGCCTTGTCCCAGGTGGCTTCATTGTTGATGTGCATCACAGGAAAGTCCGTCAACGTGGCTAGATTGTTGGATCAGTTGCTGATCCAGTGTGTGAGGTTGCAGGGTGTGGCGGTGGCGTTGGTTCCAGTGTCCCACACAGCATGTCTGTGTTGACTAACATCAAGCATCTTTGGGGGATTGGTAGCGGGGTGTGTGGCAGTGTGTTGCTCGTCGGAGACGTGGATGCTAATGTGGATGGACCAATGATGGATGCTGGTGTGGTTCTCATCCAGCCAGAAGTTCCTGGCCCACAGCCACATGTATCCTGTGGATGTGAGGGCGTGCGTGACGATGGCTGTGCAGATGGCTGTGCAGAATTGTGGATGTAGGCCTGGAGATCTGTAGATTAGTGTTACTCTGAGGGTTTGCAGGGTGTTTGTGCTAAACCGGATTTGTGACCCTGAGTGCGTACTTGGGAATAGATATCAATTCATCCTCCGGGATTGTTAGTGCCGTCCCTGTGGGTGCTCCTGTATCCGTCTGAGATGGCAATGAAGAAGTTGTGTGCTGAGGATGCTTTCATCCAGGTCACTGTCATGAAGGTGATGTGTGTGCCTGTTGTGTTGAGGAGGTATCAGAGTCCCATGGCATGCTGGTGGATGGAGCCGGTGTTGAGTATGAGGGACTTGACCTGGTTGGTGTGACAGGGCCTGGAAGGCGGGGCAGTGCTGTGTAGGCAGTTGGAGTTGCACACTCAGCATGCGAAGGTGTTGTGTGTGCGCTTAGGGTATGCCTGAGAGCATGCAGTTGATTTTCGGTTGGACATTGCTTGGAGGGTGGCTGCAACATGAGACTGTTGTGTGATGTGGGTCATGCAAGGACATGAGGGTCATGCAATGTGCACGTTGCATGCACTGACGGTCCTGCCTTTGGCACCGCGTGGCCGCAACAGTGGCACAAACAAGCTGATGACAGCCTAATGAATGGGTGGAGGGAGGAAGGGAGGAGCATCTTGGAGGCGTGTGGGTTGCAGAATCCGGGAACTTGGTGGGCCCTTGCCGCAGGGGCCGCAGCAGCAGGCGGCATGTACTGGAAACTCGGCCGAAAGTAGCACACAAAGACAAGGATGTCCGAAAGGACAACTGCAACAGGCGTATGTAAAGGAAGGAGTGTCAGGTTACTCATGGCTCACCCAGAGAAAATGGATGAACAATCACCAAAGATGACTGACACAGGATCAGGAAACAGAAGGCCGAGCTGCGCAAAGGAGACACACCCTTAGCAGGCGTTGACGGCCTGTTGGGGGGAGCAACCTGCCCAAATACATACACAACCATGGACTTCATGCACATTAGAGATTATAAGCCATGAAGAACTGCATGCATGTTGCCAAACTACACATAGACTCATATGCACAATCATTGATAACTATGCCATAGATTACGCATGCAAAGTGGCAAGAGACCTGCATTGACAGAGATGAGGCACTTTGGAGGGTAATGAACACCTTTATTACTCAGGCTCACACTAAGGGAAATGCATCAATATCAACAGACTCACGGGTCATTTGACTGAACATGTGGGACCTACGCTGGACACCCCCTTCACAACACGGATGTTGTAAATCCAAATGAACTTGCACACAAGTTAAGGGGATGAGCCAAACACCTCCTGCTGCACACGGAGAGGCTGCAATTCCCCATTGAGCCTGTTATGGGGATGTCCCACACTATGTCCACCCATAGCATCCCGTATGTTTCAGAGTGAAGTTTTACACACATTAATGCCTTCATCAGAATCAAAACACCATTACAGATGACTGTCACGAAGGGTGACTATCAATTCATGGGAAGCGTTACAACAAACAAAGGATGGACGGAATGCTGACAATGCAGACATTCTCCCCCAGTCAAGAGATCTGGGTTAAATCCATCGTTCTTTTGCCCACTACGCCACCCATGTTTAGACATGGCCATTCTGTCCATCAATTGTTGTTTTTGCATTTGTCACCCCGAGTGGAAAGGGTATGCTCAGACGTGAGTCCCTTGCTCTCCATGCCACTGGAATCAAGCTATCCTGGCTGACGAGGGCTAAAGCCCGAAACCGGTCCTAGGATGCTTGTTTCCAGTCCAGGGAGGACCTGGCTTGGCAGTTCGGGCTGGACTGTTCCCATGGGGCACAGGGTCAAGACTGATTTGCATATGGCTGGGTTCAAACTGGAATGGCATGGTGAGCAAAAAAACGATGGATTTAGGCCCAGATCTCTGTACTGGGGTGAATGTATGACATTGTTCTGCATTCTGTCCATCAATTGTTGTTTTTGCATTTGTCACCCCGAGTGGAAAGGGTATGCTTAGACGTGAGTCCCTTGCTCTCCATGCCACTGGAATCAAGCTATCCTGGCTGACGAGGGCTGAAAGCCCGAAACCGGTCCTAGGATGCTTGTTTCCAGTCCAGGGAGGACCTGGCTTGGCAGTTCGGGCTGGACTGTTCCCATGGGGCACAGGGTCATGACTGATTTGCATATGGCTGGGTTCAAACTGGAATGGCATGGTGAGCAAAAAAACGATGGATTTAGGCCCAGATCTCTGTACTGGGGTGAATGTATGACATTGTTCTGCATTCTGTCCATCAATTGTTGTTTTTGCATTTGTCACCCCGAGTGGAAAGGGTATGCTCAGACGTGAGTCCCTTGCTCTCCATGCCACTGGAATCAAGCTATCCTGGCTGACGAGGGCTGAAAGCCCGAAACCGGTCCTAGGATGCTTGTTTCCAGTCCAGGGAGGACCTGGCTTGGCAGTTCGGGCTGGACTGTTCCCATGGGGCACAGGGTCAAGACTGATTTGCATATGGCTGGGATCAAACTGGAATGGCATGGTGAGCAAAAAAACTATGGATTTAGGCCAAGATCTCTGTACTGGGGTGAATGTATGACATTGTTCTGCATTCTGTCCATCAATTGTTGTTTTTGCATTTGTCACCCCGAGTGGAAAGGGTATGCTCAGACGTGAGTCCCTTGCTCTCCATGCCACTGGAATCAAGCTATCCTGGCTGACGAGGGCTGAAAGCCCGAAACCGGTCCTAGGATGCTTGTTTCCAGTTCAGGGAGGACCTGGCTTGGCAGTTCGGGCTGGACTGTTCCCATGGGGCACAGGGTCAAGACTGATTTGCATATGGCTGGGTTCAAACTGGAATGGCATGGTGAGCAAAAAAACGATGGATTTAGGCCCAGATCTCTGTACTGGGGTGAATGTATGACATTGTTCTGCATTCTGTCCATCAATTGTTGTTTTTGCATTTGTCACCCCGAGTGGAAAGGGTATGCTCAGACGTGAGTCCCTTGCTCTCCATGCCACTGGAATCAAGCTATCCTGGCTGACGAGGGCTGAAAGCCCGAAACCTGTCCTAGGATGCTTGTTTCCAGTCCAGGGAGGACCTGGCTTGGCAGTTAGGGCTGGACTGTTCCCATGGGGCACAGGGTCAAGACTGATTTGCATATGGCTGGGTTCAAACTGGAATGGCATGGTGAGCAAAAAAACGATGGATTTAGGCCCAGATCTCTGTACTGGGGTGAATGTATGACATTGTTCTGCATTCTGTCCATCAATTGTTGTTTTTGCATTTATCAATTCATGGGAGTCATGCTACATGTTATGTGCCCCATGGTGAGTCGACATGTATGCATGGTAACACAACATGCACAGAAGCAGTCCCCACACATTCCAAACACGTACCACACCCAAAATGCCTTGCTGCAATCCTTACCCAAAATGACATTTCCCCATGTCCGTGCATGGAACGCTGATTCAGCACACGTTACAATACTCATGAGGAATAGCAGGAGGACAACGATGACACGAGCAGACAACATGCGCAAGAACCTGGGAATGACAGACACACAAGAAGTCAGCTAAAATATTTTTCTCCGCATACATGGTTATTTAATAAACAGGAACAATGTTGTCCCCATGCAAATTTGAAAGAAAATGTCTCAGCTAAAATGTGTGGAATGACATCATCACTCGAGTGACACATCAGAACACACATCTAAGTCACTTACCATATAGTCAGCTGGACACACACATCGCAACAAGTGCCACCCAAGGCTCCAAGCCTGCACACTCAGACCCAGTGACTCACCTTTATGAGAAGAAGTTGCGTATGAGCTGACTCCGGATATCCTCCTCCTCCTCCTCCTCCTCACTTGCCTCATGACCAAGCCCTTCATCCTCCACGGGTGGATGTTCCTGCTCATCCTGCTCCAGGCTGAGTGGCACTGCCTTCTCCACTGCCATGTTGTGCAGTATGCAGCACACGAGAAAGATTTTGCAGACCTTCGCTGGTGCATATGGGAGGGGCCCGCCTGTCTTGTGAAGGCACCGGAATCGGCTCTTCAGGAGGCCAAACGTCTTCTCAATCACTCGCCTGGTCTGCCCGTGTGCATTGTTGTACCGGTGATCTGCAACTGATCTTGGGTTGCGGAGAGGCGTCATCAGCCATGCCATGTTGGGATAGCCAGAGTCCCCTACATGGAAACATCACGTAAATAAGTGGGTCAGGAGATGCCGTAAGAGCCAAAGATACCGCAACACACAGGACCAACAGAGTATACCCACCAACAAATCATGCTTGTTCGTTGTGCAGCCGCAGCATCATTCGTGGCACCCTGATACGCCTAATGATGTAGGCATTGTGTGCTGACCCTGGAAAACGTGCACAGACATGGGAAATCAGCATGTTAGCAAGACACACCACAAGGGCATTTATAGAGTGGTAATGTTTACGGTTGCAATAGGCTACCTCCTGTGCCTGTGGTGGTACCAAAGCCACATGTGTCCCATCAATGGACCCAATGACATGGGGCATCCCTCCCAGGGCATAGAAATCACCCTTGACACCTGTCAACTCCTCAGGAGTCAGAAAATGGATGAACTCATCAAGGTGCTCCAACATGGCTGCCAAAACATCACTCAGGACACGGCTGAACATTGTCAGCTATGGTGAATTGAAACGTACCTGTGGCAAAAAAATGTAGGGCTGCCATCACCTTCATCTTGGAGGTCAGCGCAGTAGGATACCTGTGTCGCGGTTGGAGGTGTGGTGCCACCTTGGCGGTCAAGTCCTCAATCAACTGTTGAGTGAATCTGTAACATTGGATGCAGGCACGTTCCCTCATGGCACCCAAGTCTGGCATTGGTCGGGGGACAGGCGGTGCCCTGCAGAAAATTGTAATGAATAACGAAGATTGAGAGCATAACAACATCAATGCCAATGAACAGAGCACATGCTCAACTGCTACTACACATCTGCTAAATACAGAGTCTGGTCTGTGCAATACATCCAGGACACGTATGCCAGCTTGGTGATACTCCTACGAAAAGCCAGATACACCCGTTGATTGTCAAGTCTACATGACATGCACTGAAACGATTTGGGGGCCAGTCTGAGTGAACAGCCAGAGACATCACGGGAGTGACATACATCCACATAGCTGCATTTGAAGGATGTCATCTCATACAGACAGCTGATGGCAAGCTAGATGCACAAGTCACATGGAATGTCAAATGTACAGATCACACACATTGCGATGAAGGGGTACACATGAAAACAGAAAACACAGACATTGAGACGACGCAGATATGTCCTCATGTCAAAATATCATGTTCGATGCATACAGACCCTGCTTACATTGGAATCCACATGTGGCATGGTGTGCGTAGATGTGTGCCATGCCCATCTCCACACAGACACATGTTGGATGCAGCAACAGCAGATGTAGTTGAAGGAACACCAACGGCAAGCTCTTGGGAACACATGACACAAACATGACATAGTCACATCGGGGCACGCTGATCGTGAAATGTCAGTTGTTAGTGTCCCTGTCACTGGCATCAGGGGACAGTTGCGGGTGGTGGTGACTGTGCCATACCAGTGATGCTGTGCTTGACATGTTTTTACTACAGGCACACATGTGCAAAGTGTGAAGGGGAAGTGTGCCACATAGTGCCCCATCACAGATGACTTGTGTACACAGGTCATCACACATCAATTGAGCGACTACATGAGGAGACATGTGCAATATCACTGCCTGACACACCTAGGCCCTGCACATGAAAGTCTGCAATGACAATGACTTGATGTACAGCCTTGTGCGACCTTCATTCCTTACGTGTGCGCCTCCTATCACCAGTGTAAGCGTGTGAAATGCACCGTACACACTCTCTGAGTGTGTGTGTACGGTCCGTATCACTATAGTAGTGGTGCCGTAGGAGTACGCGTGGTACGGACCGTACACACGTCATGTGTACGGTCCGTATCACTATTGTAGTGGTGCCGTAAGAGTACGCATGGTACAGACCGTACACACATGCGTACTCCTACGGCACCACTACTATAGTGATACAGACCATACACACGCTCTCAGAGCGTGTGTACGGTCCGTATCACTATAGTAGTGGTGCTGTAGGAGTACGCGTGGTACGGACCGTACACACGTCGTGTGTACGGTCCGTATCACTATAGTAGTGGTGCCGTAGGAGTACGCGTGGTACGGACCGTACACACATGCGTACTCCTATGGCACCACTACTATAGTGATACGGACCGTACACACACTCTGAAAGCGTGTGTTTATGGTCCGTATCACTATTGTAGTGGTGCCGTAGGAGTACACGTGGTACGGACTGTACACACATGCGTACTCCTACGGCACCACTACTATAGTGATACGGACCGTACACACGCTCTCAGAGCATGTGTACCATCCGTATCACTATTGTAGTGGTGCCGTACATGTACGGGTACGTGTGAAACGCACCATACATGCTTTTTTGAATCAAAAATTACATAGGGGACAAGTATTAGGCCCAAAATGCATGCTGGTTGTCATGGATACAGAGATTTCAGTTGAAATGTGGCCATCATGTGGGCTTGAAAAGTCAGTTGGCCCAAAAATTACAATGTTGCAATGTGGGGTTTGCCTTGCTATGATGCTCAAATTTTGAACCATGCAAATTTGTGTCATTGGTGTATGTTTAAAGGGATTGGAGGAAACGTAGGATGAAAATGAGTCTGACCAATCACTCTGAACTCCTGTAAATGAAAGCCCCAAGCAAGACAGATATAAGTCAGCCAGAACCTATTAGAGGGCACTTGCCTACACAACTTTACTGTCGACCACACTGCTGCTGTCTGTGCTTCCTCTGGCACCATGTCGCGGACTGTGGAGAGGGCCCAGCCATTCACACTTGAGGAGAATGAGGCATTGCTGAATGTCCTCCTCCCACAGTACCACAGCCTGTATGGGAGACCAGGGGAGCAGGTGAGTGCTGACTCCACTACCTTTGACTGTGCACCTTTTTTGTGACTGTCACTTCTGGCATTGTGTCCAGGTGTGACAGACATGCAATGTGGTTTAGAGTGGGTCCCGGGGGGGGGGGAAGGCTTAGGTCTGTCATGCAGAACATGATGTAGTTCCTGTGTGCACTCCTCACTTGCATTGTGCTTAATGTGACATTCACTGCATAGTGCATGACACATTCAGCCTCGCAAATCCTTGGTGGCATTTTTGGGCTATTGTCCTGAGGTGATTCAGTGGTCCCCCGGTGTGACAGGTGACTGTACCCACAGATGTGTATGAGTTGAGTGGAGCTGTGGTGAGAGAGTCCAAGTGATGTGTACGCCCTCCTGGACATTGATGTGTGTGAAGGTTCCTTGTCTTGTGGGTGAGTGTCTATGTGAAGTGTTGCACCACAGCTGCATGGAGGAGGCAACAGCTGTACCCATCTGATGTGAGAAGTAAGCCGTGCTGTGTGTCTGACTTGCTGAGCTAGCCCAACACCTGTGACACCCCACAGGCAAGTGGCACATGTGCAGAGTGAGGTAAACCCTGATTAAGAGGTGTCACTTCTTGATCTGTCTCAATCACATTGTCTCAGGTATGGGGGATTTGTGCAGGCGAGGCCTACATGGCCAAACCTTATGTCTCCTTGCCAGGTCTGACCTGTGTGTGATAATTGGCTGGACAGAGACTCAACGTGCAGTGACCCAGTGATGTTGTGCAGGGTTTAATGTTTGTGCTTTGCAGCATGTGTCAATTGTTTAAATACATGATTCCTACTCATACATATTTTGCAACAGTGTGTGGTCCAGATGCTACGTAGTTTGGTATTTGTGTGCTGACATCTGTGTGGACATTCTGGCTTGCCATGGGGGTGTCTCCTCAGTGCAGGTATGCCTTTTTACAACACAATTGCAGGCCCATTAGCTCACGCATTGTCCTGGGTTTGGACATGTGTGCCAGTCCACATGACAGGCAGTGGGTCAGATGTGTTGGCAACTGTGTCATCAGGTAACGGATGGCCATGTGACAACTGACATAATTCAAGTTGTTAGTCACAAGGTATTGTACCTTGGCGCTCACAGCACTTGTCAACAGGTTTTCAGGTTTTTAATGCTTTAGTTTGATGTTTGTTGTTAAGAACAATAATGTGCCTGCATGACAGATGTCTCAAAAGAAAGTGCACAACAAACCACCTTTACACTTTCAGGGAACATGCTGGCACAATTTAAAAGAATGCACTGTTCTAATGAGACTGTTTTCCAGATTATACATATACATGTTCCCCCAGTGTTGTGGAAATTGGGTAAGTCCTTGGTTGTTGGTGATACCAACTTACGAGTGTCAAGTCATCAAGACCTCCGTGGGCCCATGTATATGTCCTTTCTGCAACAACATTTCTTTCTAACAGTGGCTTCTTTAAAGAAGGCTGCCACCTTCTTCAATGACTGGGTAAATGTAGTTTTGTGTGCACCTCCGTGGGAGCCATCTGTTATGAAGGCACATATGTGTTCTGTTCACAAAATGGCACATTCCCACATTCTGACCATGTCGATTGTGTAAAGTATTGTGATTCCCAAGGGACCAACATTTTTTCGTTTTGTGTACTTACAGGTCTCTGAGTGTGGGGACACCTTTGGTATTGAGGTGTGTTACTTTGCCTTGGGTGCACCACTACTGTTCCTTTCAGGGCAAACAAGAGGTGGCATGACTTCATTGTATTGCTGTGCTCACCTGTTCCCAGACACTAGCTCCTCAGTTTATTTCTCATTCAAGTTTTGGGCTGGTGTGTCCTATTTTTCCTTGTGTCCAAGTGGCATGGTGGGTCTACCAACTGGGGAGAACAGGGCTTACATATGTGCTGAGTAATCTAGCTGTTACTCATGATGCATTGCCTGATATGCACTGTGACCTATTGGTTTTGTACTCATGTGTCAGATGTATACAGGTGACTGATGTTTTTCTGTATCTTCACCTTGCCCACAGCATCATCATTGGAAACCGAGGGAGACACCTGCATGAGGGACCCAGCACCAGTGCCACCAGTGCTGGCGAGTCTGCGGGAGCCAGTGGCACAGAGGGTGAGGGGAGTCAGTTGGAGGACCTGTCTGGTGGCGATTCCAACTATGACGCAGATGGGTCCGAGGCTGACCTCATCAAGGGGGCGGAGGCTGCTACAACACCTGGCAGCAGCCCAACATCTATCCCCGCCTCCTCCATTCCCATCACCGCCCTCCCAGTTGCTCCGGTCCCTTCTGTCTGTGCAGGGCACCACCATGTCTCCTTCGGGACAGGCACCGCACCCCCTGCCCCTGTCACCCCTGCTGCCTTCAGTGCAGAGTCTGTGGACATACTGCGGCAGTTGCAGGTTGGGCAGGCATCTGTGCTGACTGTCCTCCATGGCCACACCACACTGCTGACACAGATGGTGTCGTTCATGGAGGGCATGTCAGCAGCGATGTCTGAACAACGCAGGTTTCGACGGTCCATGGACTCTTCCCTGACGGCAGCAGTGAGTCTCCTGCAGCACTTCATCCCCCCTACCCCAGCCCCATCCAAAATTCCCTCTCCCATACCTGTCCCATGCACACCCAGACATTCCCAAGCACGCACCCCACCAGACACAGGCAGAACACCACCAGTAAGGGCAAGCGCACACCTCCTGGCACGCACACTCAGGGGGATGTAGGCACACCCACTGGGTCTGGGGCAAAAAGACATACACGCAGCCACAGTCTGAGTCCGCAGGCCTCACAACCCAGTCCCTCCAAAAGCACTCCCCTTGGCTCCCCTGCCAAACTAACACCCAAAGAGATCGACATGGGTGAGCTGCCCATCACCACCACTGTGACACCACCCCGCAAGCGGGCGAGGAAGTCCCCAGGCAGGGTAGTTGAGTCCCATCCCCTGTCCACCCCCTCCCCCAAGAATGCTGCACCCCATCCCTTGGCCACCCCCCTCCATTGGCCCTGGGGTTTCCTCCGGTGCAGGGCATACCCTGGACGCCCTGGCAGCAGTGTGCAGCGACGTGCTCACATCCACCTTTGTCGCTGCCCCACCCCCTGTGGTGGAGACGTCCACCCCTGCACCCACCACACCTGCCCTTCCCCCTCCTGTCCCTGGTCCTTCCCCACATGATGCCTCCCCCAGTCGACGAACCTGAGGGTTCCACTGTGCAGGCAAGCTAGGGGAGACGCGTGCCCATGTGTCCCCCCAAGGACTTCTATTATGGACTGGCCATTGGCCTTTGTATATAGTGTCATTTCATTATTTTTTTTTTATGCTGAATAAAGCATTTTATTTTTACTTTGAACTCTATTGCATTTCAGGTATTGATGTTGGTGCTGAGGCTCCAGGATTTGGTGTTGTGGGAATGTGTTATGGTTCTGAGAAATGTTCTAGTCTGATGGTCATGATGTGAACCATGGTATCTGCGTGCCATCACAAGGTCTCTGCAAAGAATCATTGGTAGTGTGTGTTATTTTGGTTTTGATACATTTTCCCAAGGAGTGTTCCTTCCTCTGTGGCACCTGACATCTTCCCTGCAAAGAGTTGCACAATTGTTGTGCTGACCTGTGTCTACATTTCCTTTGTTGGTGACGGATCCCTTTAACTATGGCCATGCCTGCTCAGCAATGTCTCCGACTGCATCGTCTGTGCCATCCTTGCTAGTCACTGTACTTGTGTATTGAGTATGTCGAAATGCCTTCATGGAGAGATTCTGTCTTTTCAGCACTATGCATGAGTGTACTCCCGGCCCAGCACACATGTGGTACTTGTTCGGCAGGGTATTTGGGCACATGACTCACAATTGTGGGCATTGTATCTGTGGGAACTCCACCCTAGTCCTTCCATGAGAGACAACATCTTGGTGGCTGGCCCAGCACCTGAACATTCCTATCAGTCCTGGGATGTGCGTGACAGTGTGGGTTCTCTTTGGCTCTCTTAGTTTAGTAGGCAGAGACATGACTATACAGTCTTGTGGCATGATCTCAGTGTGTGTATTGTGCTGCATCCGCCAGGGGTGGGTATGCATGTGTTATTTGTCCTCACACCCACATGTGGTGTGTCATGCAGTGGGGGAGTGACATCCATCCTCCTGCTGTCAGTGATGTGTTGTTATGGCACTATCTTCATTGTCCAAAGTTAGGGATGCGTACATACACCCATGGAGTTTTGGTCATCTGATAATGATGTACACCCCCCCATGTCTCTGTCCACTGCTGGAAGTCCTCTGCACCCACCCCATGTCTCTGTCCACTGCTGGGAGTCCTCTGCACCCACCCCCATGTCTCTGTCCACTGCTGGGGGTCCTCTGCACCCACCCCTCACATGTCTGTCCACTGCTGGGAGTGATATGCACCCACCCCTCATATTGCAGGCCACTGCTGGGAGTCCTCTGCACCCACCCCCATGACTCTGTCCACTGCTGGGAGTCCTCTGCACCCACCCCCATGTCTCTGTCCACTGCTGGGAGTCCTCTGCACCCACCCCTCACATGTCTGTGCACTGCCGGGAGTGATATGCACCCACCCCCATGTCTCTGTCCACTGCTGGGAGTCCTGTGCACCCACCTCCATGTCACTGTCCACTGCTGGGAGTCCTGTGCACCAACCCCCATGTCTCTGTCCACTGCTGGGAGTCCTCTGCACCCACCCCCATGTCTCTGTCCACTGCTGGGAGTCCTCTGCACCCACCCCTCACATGTCTGTCCACTGCTGGGAGTGATATGCACCCACCCCTCATATTACAGGCTACTGCTGGGAGTCCTCTGCACCCACCCCCATGTCTCTGTCCACTGCTGGGAGTCCTCTGCACCCACCCCAATGTCTCTGTCGACTGCTGGGAGTCCTCTACACCCACCCTTCACATGTCTGTCCACTGCTGGGAGTGATATGCACCCACCCCTCATATTGCAGGCCACTGCTGGGAGTCCTCTGCACCCACCCCTCACATGTCTGTCCACTGCTGGGAGTGATATGCACCTACCCCTCATATTGCAGGCCACTGCTGGGAGTCCTCTGCACCCACCCACATGTCTCTGTCCACTGCTTGGAGTCCTCTGCACCCACCCCCATGTCTCTGTCCACTGCTGGGAGTCCTCTGCACCCACACACATGTGTCTGTCCACTGCTGGGAGTGATCTGCAGTAACCCCTCACATGTCTGTCCACTGCTGGGAGTGATATGCACCCACCCCTCATATTTCAGGCCACTGCTGGGAGTCCTCTGCACCCACCCCCATGTCTCTGTCCACTGCTGGGAGTCCTTTGCACCCACCCCTCACATGTCTGTCCACTGCTGGGAGTGATATGCACCCACCCCTCATATTGCAGGCCACCGCTGGGAGACCTCTGCACCCACCTCCATGTCTCTGTCCACTGCTGGGAGTCCTCTGCACCCATCCCTCACATGTCTGTCCACTGCTGGGAGTGATATGCACCCACCCCTCATATTGCAGGCCACTGCTGGGAGTCCTCTGCACCCACCCCATGTCTCTATCCACTGCTGGGAGTCCTCTGCACCCACCCCTCACATGTCTGTCCACTGCTGAGAGTGATATGCACCCCCCTCATATTGCAGGCCACTGCTGGGAGTCCTCTGCACCCACCCCCATGTCTCTGTCCTCTGCTGGGAGTCCTCTGCACCCACCCCTCACATGTCTGTCCACTGTTGGGAGTGATATGCACCCACCCCTCATATTGCAGGCCACTGCTGGGAGTCCTCTGCACCCACCCCCATGTCTCTGTCCACTGCTGGGAGTCCTCTGCACCCACCCCTCACATGTCTGTCCACTGCTGGGAGTGATATGCACCCAGCCCTCATATTGCAGGCCACTGCTGGGAGTCCTCTGCACCCACCCCCATGTCTCTGTCCACTGCTGGGAATCCTCTGCACCCACCCCCATGTCTCTGTCCACTGCTGGGTATCCTCTGCACCCCCACCCCCATGTCTCTGTCCACTGCTGAGAGTCCTCTGCACCCACACACATGTGTCTGTCCACTGCTGGGAGTCCTATGCACTAGGCCTGGGCAAAAATTTCGTTCCGTTCGCGGAAATTGCGATAATTTGACATTTTTGCGTTCCGCGGAGAGCGCGAAAATGTCAAAAATTCCGGTTTCCGCAGCTTGGCGATAATTTGTTTCTTGCTCGCGCTGTAAAATGATACATTCTCGCGCGCGCGCGATCGCCTTACCTGAATCCCTGCGTTCGCCGACAAGTTTTCTTGATCCGGTCGCGTTCTCCATGAGATGTTGTATTGTTTTTAGCCATTTGCGCTGTCTCGCGACAGTTCGCGCCCGCAGTGACGTCATGCGTCGCGCGATCACGTCTTTCTTCTCGCGATCATGCACCGCGAGAACAACTCAAAACAAGATGGCCGCGCCCGCAAGCAACCACATGGGTAAGTTGGCGACCCGCAACCATGCAGAAAATCTCGCGAACATGCCGGAAAAAAACTTCCGCATCTTTGCGATATTTCTGCTTGTTTGCGATAATTTTAAACATTCTCGCGATAATTTGCGAAGGTTAATTCCGCAAATTCCGCCCACCCCTACTATGCACCCACCCCTCACATGTCTGTCCACTGCTGAGAATCCTATGCAGCCACCCACCCACCCCCTTGGGCCTACACACACACCAATATAAAGGTAATATGCTGCACCAGGCCGTAGGCCAACATTCGTGGCGTGTGTATGCCTTGTATCCCAAATGTAATGGTGCCCTAGGGGTACGTGTGATACGGACCGTACCCCCACATTCATGGGGTGTGTACAGTCCATACCACGCGTACCCCTACGGACAAAATCCAATGGTGATACGGCCCGTACCCACGCTATGTATGTGTGGGTGCGGTCCGTATCACTATAGTAGTGGTGCCGTAGGAGTACGCGTGGTACAGCCCGTACACACGCTCTGAGAGCATGTGTACGGTTCGTACCACGCGTACCCCTACGGCACCACTATAATGGTGTTACGGACCGTACACACACTCTGAGGGCATGTGTATGGTCCGTACCACGCGTAACCCTACGGCACCACTACAATGGTGATACAGACCGTACACACGCTCTGAGGGCGTGAGTACGGTCCGTACCACGCGTACCCCTACAGCACCACTACAATGGTGTTACGGACCGTACACACGCTATGAGGGTGTGTGAACGGTCCGTATCACGCTTACCCCTACAGCACCACTACAATGGTGTTATGGACCGTACACACGCTCTGAGGGCGTGTGTGCGGTCCGTACCACGTGTACCCCTACGGTACCACTCATATAGTGCTACGGACCATACCCACGCTATGGATATGTGAGTATGGTGCGTATCACTGTTGTAGTGTTGCCGTAGGGGTACATGTACACATCCACTTCCGTTGTTGCGTGACGCAGGGATTGGTGGACACGCCCCCCGGAGTGACCAGACCCTGGAGGTAATGTATGTCCTCAATATTGTAGGTTTTAATTTGGGTAGGGGGTATGTTTCCTGCCCCTCACCCCCCCTTGGCCCCTGGGTGTTGTTCTCACCTTCTGCGGCGTGTGCATCGGGTTAGGTGCACCAGGTCATAGGCTAAGAGGGCCGGGATGACACGTAGGATGGGGTCCATGACTATCCGTCGCGTACCAGGGCTCCGTTTTCGTGTTGGACTCAGTTTTCCGGCTTTTTTTGGCTGCCGTAAAAAAATAGCTATGCGGAGTGATGTAGGGACGAATCGTACATGCTGGTCCGTAAAACGCTGCCTGACTCCGTACGGACGTCGCGTACGCGCTGTCCAGGATCAGACTCGTAGGTATTTTTTAGCCGTACGGTTTTTTGTACGATTCGTACGGAAATGCTATTTCTGTACGAATCGTACTTGCTGGATTGTACGGTGGATTTCCCGGGTACGAGTCGTATGGAGAATACGCTCCGTACGACGAATCGTACCCGGGTTTAACAGGATTGGAATCGGCACCATAATGTAAAAAAAATTAAACATATACATATACAATATAATATAATATATATACTTACTTAATACTATTTACAATTAATTATTGTAATAGCGTATACATTGTTAAAAAACATTTTATAAATTATAAATACATACATACACATACAACAATAATATAAATAAAAATATAAAAAATATATATAACAAATTTTTTAAAAATTGTTAAATATATGATACACTACATTAACTGAAACAGTAAATATTGGATAGCGTAGGTGTAAAAATTACTATTCCCACTCCAGAGAGTGCAACAATAGGGAAAGTGTTGGATAGCGTAAGGGTTAAAATTACTATTCCAACTCCAGAGAGTGCAACAGTAGGGAAAGTGTTGGATAGCATAGGGGTAAAAATTACTATTCCAACTCTAGAGAGTGCAACAGTAGGGAACGTGTTGGATAGCGTAGGGGTTAAAATTACAATTCCAACTTCAGAGAGTGCAACAGTATGGAAAGTGTTGGATAGCGTAGAGGTTAAAATTATTATTCCAACTCCAGAGAGTGCAACAGTAGGGAAAGTGTTGGAAAGCGTAGGGGTAAAAATAAATGACTAATAATTCAAATATATAGATATATATTTTTTTAATCCAAAATCACAGTTTGCCCAAAAGCGAGGCACACTCCCCCTCGGCGTTGTCAGGTCAAGGAAGGTTGCAGGTAACACCGGCGTTTGCAGCAACCAACGCGTTTCAGGCTGACGCCCTTCTTCAAAGGTTTATGCTGCTCCCCACAGAATACCAACAATCAGAACATCCAGTGAACGCCCTTTATTTGAAGTCCGAGATAGGGTTCAGGTGAGTAAATGTCACAATGAATTCTGGGACTGGAAGTTCTTTATACAATAACACCCCAGTGGGCTGCTGGCAACTTAGAGGCAAATGTTCAAATTAATATCCTCGGTATGCCTACACTTTCTTCCTCCATACGGCCTTTCGCCTGTTTGGCCCACAGCGCTATCACAGAAACAGCAGCGGGACCGCTCATATGCGGCGGTGCGCCTCCCGGCCGGACCGGCCGTGAATATTCAAAATCACAGTTTGCCCAAAAGCGAGGCGCACTCCCCCTTGGCGTTGTCAGGTCAAGGAAGGTTGCAGGTAACACCGGCGTCTGCAGCAACTGACGCGTTTTAGGCTGACGCCCTTCTTCAAAGGTTTATGCTGCTCCCCACAGAATACCAACAATCAGAACATCCAGTGAACGCCCTTTATTTGAAATCCGAGATAGGATTCAGGTGAATAAATGTCACAATGAATTCTGGGACTGGAAGTTCTTTATACAATAACACCCCAGTGGGCTGCTGGCAACTTAGAGGCAAATGTCCAAATTAATATCCTCGGTATGCCCACAATTCCTTCCTCCATACAACCTTTCGCCTGTTTGGCCCACAGCGCTATCACAGAAACAGCAGCGGGACCGCTCATATGTGGCGGTGCGCCTCCCAGCCGGACCGGCCGTAAATATTCAAAATCACAGTTTGCCCAAAAGCGAGGCGCACTCCCCCTCGGCGTTGTCAGGTCAAGGAAGGTTGCAGGTAACACCGGCGTTTTTTTAAATAACTTAATTATTGAATAACAATAAATTAATTAACAATACCAATAAATAAGTACTTAAAAATAATTGTCAATTAATAATTAATTAACAATTAAATTGATGAGCAATACAATTAAATAATAAATATTAACAATTAATTACCAAATAATAATAAAATAAAAAATTATTAATTTTCAATACCAAAACACAATAATTATTTAAAAAAATTAGCAATTAATTAATTAATGATACATTATTGATAAATACCAATACATGATAATTACTAACTATTAATTACCAATTATTAATTAATGGAAAAATTAATTTCCAAAACATAAACTTATTAATTATTTAAAAAGTTATTACAAGGGAGCGCGCGCACTGCGACCCAAGATGGCTGCCTGATGCTGCAACTCCGCATACCGTCGGACATCGTCTTTGCCGCACAGCGGTTCTAGCGCTTCCTCACGCAACATCATGCCAGTTTTTTAAATTGGAATATTAGCGCTTCAAAAGGATGTCTTTCTTCTGTTTGGAATCCGTTCAGAAGGGGAGAAATATGCAGGTGATACATTTTTACTTTTAACGCCCGCCATTTTGCTTCTTTTTTTACCGCGTTTTACTTCAGTGTTTCATGCATTTAACATTCCTCTCCTATTCTGGTTTTCTGGTCTGGACATTTCAATTTTCTATCAGAATGAATATGTATTTAGAAGCTGTTGATGGTAGCTTTCGCCATTTTGGAGAAATAGGAGGAATTTATTGAGGTGAACTTTAGTTTGCGGTTTTGGCGGCCGCCATTTTGTCAATTTGTCTTCATTCTTCCGATTTTCTCCATATATTCATTCTCATGATATACCTACTCACAGTTTTTTGGATGCTTCTGGCTTGTTCTTTGCTGCTTCTTATGCTCTGATCCCTGGTCAATTTTCAAATGTCGCTACTTTGGAGGACTTTTTTCCTGTGTGAGGTATTTTTACTTTTGATTTGTGTGGTGCTCTTCCTGCTTCAAGTGCCCTCTTCAGTACTCCGTGGGCAGAAGCAGACGTCTCTTGCAGCACTCTAAATTTACAACAAATACCCCTGCCTTCTCTGGGTCAAAACTTGTACGAGTTGTGCGCTGGAAATTCAGTTGGATGCCTATAACAATGTGGCAATTCCTAGTGTTTCATGAAGGTGAAGATTTGAACGATGTGGAAGGCGTGTACGAGTCGTATATTTCCATGGATTGGCCAGATTCATAGAATGCAACCGTGTTGGACCTATCACTTGGGACACATGGCACAGATTCTGCCTCTGCAGCACAGATATAAGGCTGCCTGGCCCCCAGGGAGTTCACTTGCCTGCACTACATGCTCCTGCACCACATCCCTGCTACCACTGCTGCTCTCTCTGCATCCTCTGGCTCCTGCTATGGCACATACTCTGGAGAGGGCCCCAGCCCTCACTGAGGAGGAGAACCAGGCCCTGCTGGACGGGCTCCTTCCACAGTACAGCAAGTTGTATGGGAAACCAGGGGGGCAGGTGAGTGTGCAGTCCACTGCATTCCTAATTGTGCATGTTGTCTGACTAGCAGTACTAGCAGTGTGTACACCAGTGGCAAGCATTCTCACTGACTACTTTCATCCCCCAAAGTGTGTAGGTACGTGTAATGAATAGGTGTTCTGCTGCTAAAGTGCATTAGTGCAAGCTTAAACTTCCCAGGCATTGTTAACATGGCAGACATGCAGGTGATTTGTCCTTCCCCATGGTTGCACTACCTGTGTAACTCATTTCCCTTTGTGATGATGACATGTATATCCAAATGTGTGGTGCACAAATATGGGGCATGTGTGTTAATGGACTTTTAACTTTGTCTTCCTCACAGGTTGATGCCCACCAGAAGCAGGAGATATGGCTGACCATCACCTGGGCAATTCGGTGGGGGTCTACAATCACCGGATCCGCAACTGCCAGAAGAGGTGGCAGGACCTTCGGGATGGACCCGGAGGATCCCTAGAGTCCAGCTGAAGCTGTCACCTCCACGCAGAAGGGGCAGCCACCGGACCCTTATCCCCCACATGCTCTGGATCCTGGTGGTGGTCTTCCCGGACCTGGTTAGGCTGCTGAAGGCCAGACAGCAGCACAAAGTCCATGCCTAATCTGTGTACTATGTCTGTCAGTCTTTTGGCCTGGTCACACTTCCACATTACGTAGGTCTTGTAGTCCAATACTCAGGTCCCTCAATTGTGTGATGCACCCTCCTCATCTGTTCCACAGGTGTGGCCCCTATAGTCTGTTGCTTGTGTCACTGAGGCACTGTGTCCCTGCAGTCAGCTATGCTTCATCTACCGGACTGCATCTGTTCCCGTGACACTGGTGTGTGTTTCATGGGTGGGTGAATTGTTTACCCAAAGCCTGAGATCTGACATGTGATCTGTGTGTGCCCTTGAGATGTGTTTCAATTGCTGGTCTGACTCACCACATGTGGCTGGGGTATTTCAAACAAAACCATGCAGCAGGGGACTCCAATTTGTGGGCCTGGATATGTTGTTTGCAGGGAATGGGCAAGTGCACTTGTCAGCTGCAGAGTTAGCTTTAACCCTGAGCTATGATTGTGACACAGTGCATAGTGTTGTTGTCTGGATGCCCTGTCCCTGTGACAGGAGGCAGAGTTGACTGACTTTGCAGGCATGCCAGTTCCATGGCATTTAACTTGCTATGAGTGATCCTGCATTGTGTTCAAGTGTGCACCATGCACCCCATTGTGGCATTGACTATCAGGACATGAGAACATCATATAGTGTGTTGCTGGCATGCATCACAAGCATGTGAAATGAGTCTCTGCCCATCCCTTCATCCGGACACCTGTACTGAGTCAGTGGCAATAGATGTGCTGTGTGTATAGTGACATACTCCTACATGTTCACTTGCATGTCCAGCTGGTGTGTGGGTAGTGCATGTTGGGACATTGGGGTATTAGCATCCAACATGCAACAGACATATGGGTGCAAGTCAAGGAGGAATATGTGTGCCATGGTTGATGTTGAGAATGACAATTGGCTTATTCTAAACAGTGTTGGCACTTTGAGCAGTGGTCAGCTGATGATGCCAGGGCTTGCCCTGTGATGTGATGTACTCACTGTGGTGTGTGCAGTCAGTGCATGTGACTGATGCTGTTCTCTTTCTTCCTATTCCTATCCAGATACATCCACGGCCACAGGAGGTGATAGCTCCATGGACCAGGAGGAGCCATAGAGCCTCACTGGGACAGAAGTAGAGGAGTCGGGGGGACCCAGTGGCATGGAGGGCGAGTGGAGAGACACCGAGGAGTTGTCAGCACCACCCCCCCCAGCTGAGGGCCACATCAGCTCTAAGGATGACTTCCTTGTGGAGGCGAGTGTCAGCAGCCACCAAACCCCAGCTAGTGAGGCTGTCCCTGCCGCCGCCCCCACCACCACCATCACCACCCTCCCATCGGCTCCCATATCAGAGGTCCGTGGAGGATCCCGTGTTCGGGAGCATGTCTCCTTTGTGCCAGGTACCGCACCCCCTGCCCCTGTGTCCCCTGCTGCCCTGAGTGAGGAGTCTGTGGACTTACTTAGACAGATCCATATAAGGCAGACATCGATGCTGAGTGTCCTCCATGCACACACCACTCTGTTGACGCAACTGGTGTCGTTCATGGAGGGCATTTCATCAGGCATGTCTGCCCTACAGAGGACCAATCAGTCCGTGGCCTCCTCCCTGATGGCGCAGTGTCCCTCTGTGGTAAATAATTTAATTACCGGGACTTAATTTGATACAGAAACATAATAAAAATAGCTCAATAAATAAGAGGCAGAATCCGTGGTATTAGAGGTTCGGAATGGGCTTTATTCCAATGGACGATTCGAATCGGTTGCTCCAAGTTCCATCACCACGAAGGTTCAGGAAGTGAAGTACCTACATTATTGATAATTAATCACTTTTATACAATAGGCATTACAGTGAAGCAAATGCAAGAGGCGTAACAATTGATAGTGTGGATAAAACATACATACGTAGCAAAAGTAGGTGTAACTGGGTGTGACTAAAGAACGTCATCAGGTGTGATGTCATAATAGGGTGGTTCCATGAAAGAATTTCGCAATGTCAGCAGAAATACTTGGCAGAAATGCGCGCACAGCAGCATGACGTATGATTGACGTGCAACTAGGGGGTGAAGGGGACTTGACATTTAGCTCTACATGTGGCGACAGATGTCTGGAGGGTCAAGTCAACCTAATCCCAAATCATATCTAACATCCTATGTTTAAAGAACTATGTTATCCAAAAGAGAGGTCTCTTAGAGTAGAATCTTATTCTATACTGACTATACTGACTGTTAGTGCGTGTACAAGCGTCTAAGTGTCTACACTAGATGCGAGGGCAGGAATCTTCCATAGTAACAGGGCTATGAATTACTTGCATAAAGACAGAGAAACCGGGCCTTTGCTTGGTAGCTGGAAGAATGTTTACTTAAACTACTAGACAGGAATGCATTGGGCAGGGAGCGGAGCAGATAATTTCGAAGGTGAAATACAGTTTCTTGGCAGGCAACAGGCTGATGTCAGGCATCGTGAGCCGCGCAGGGAATGAGACAAAGTTCATGGTCACAGATGCAGGCTCAGACTGGAGCTTCAGAGGCAGAAAGCAAGAAAAGCTTGATGACAGAATCAGGGCCTACTTGCCTGGACTGTAAAATGGCATAAGTGAACCAACAGTATCGCACCCCTCCTATCCCTGCACCACACACGATTCCTAGCAGCCTACCTGTCCCAAGCACACACACACCTGCGCATTCTCACAAAGCCACAGACATGGGCAGCACACAGACACCCAAACCAAGGTCTAGACATGCACACAAGCAAGCGCAGGGGACTGATACCACTTTCACAGGGCCTGGTTTGCAGACACACACAGTCATTCACAACCACTCCGTAGTCCTCCGAAACCTCTCCCTCCCAGCCACTTCCCTTGCCTCACCTGCAACCCCATCTCCACAGAAGCTCTTCCTCTGTGACCTTGGCCTCTTCCCCACCGACCCAGCAGATCCAGATTACAAGGGGAAGATGAAGTCCCCACACACAGAGGGGAGTGCCCCTCACACCCGGACACCCTCCCCTAGGCGCAGTCAGAATGAGGCCCCCACCTGCAAGTCCCCCCAGAGCTGGAAGAGCAAGACCCCACCGCCGCCACGCAGCTCCAAGGCAAAATCTCCAACCTCCATCCCCCAGACCACCACTCCAGACCACCACTCCAGAGGTTCCCCTGCCACACCCTGCCCCAGGTTCCCATACCCACAGATACACCATCCCCAAAATGCTGAGGTCCTCCCCACCACCACTTGCTCCTCCACACCCCGTCAGGCGGTTAGTGCCACTGATGTGGGGACCGTGTCCCCCCCTCTGTTCTGCCGACCTCACCTGCACCCCATTCCGCTCTCATGGATTTAGGCACTGCAGTGGAGTCCACGACCACCCCGTCTGACTTGGGCGCTGCAGTGGGGACCCAATCCACTCCATCTGACCTGCCCACTGAAGTTTTTCCGGCACCCACCCCATCTGACTTGTGCCCCACAGTTGTGACTACACCCACCACTTCAGTCAGCTCCACTGCAGTTGCAAGTGACTCTCCTGCATCTACCACCCCTTCACTGCCTCCTTCTGCTGCGCCCTGATCCTGTTCCTGCTGTGCCTGGCCTGCCCCCATGTATGCCCCTCCGAGGTGATGTCCCCTGTCCTTCCAGTGCAGGCAAGCAACGTGTGACAGTTGTCACTCAAGTTCACTCCTTGTAATTTGTTAATGGACTGGCCATTGGCCTTTTGTTTTAACGGACGTTTCAATTTTCATATGCTGAATAAAGTTTTTTTCTTTAACCTTGTGAACTTGTTTTAGCTGTACATTAGGTTGATGATGTTTAGCATGCCCTTGCACCTGTAAGGCTTGGTTTCCAATGTTGAATACTGAGGTGTTGATGTGAGGTACTCCATGTGGTCCATGTGATATGTATCCTATTCTGGTCGGTATCCATGTCATCCTTTGCAGCTAACTGGGTGTGTCATGATCAACAATTTGTGGACATCTCTGTGAACAATTCATTTGCATGGTCACATCTGTGGCTTGCACCCATGCACATATGATGTGCTTCCCATTGTCCAATTTGTCTATTTCCCTGACTTTGTGCGCATCTCCACTGGACTTACAGGTGTGGGCCTCATTGGTATCGGAGCAACTGGGTCCTCTGTGCAACTTGCTGTACATATGTGTTGAGTATGTGCAGATGACGTAGGGGAGACTCACGTACCCAGGCTGTTGTGACCAGAGCCTTCATTGTGTGGTAACTGATGGCTGACTGACCAAGTGTTCTGCTGACATGAGTGAAACGTGCTGTGACTATGTTTGGCACAGCTGGGCTTCCACAGGAGTTGGGTCCCCTCAGGCTATGTCACGGATGTGTTGTTCCGTGACATAGCCTGGGCCCATGTTGTGTGTTGTGTGGGCATGTGTGTGTGTGTCCACATCCCTTTTCATACACAGGCAGTGTTCCCTTGATATGTTCCTGTTGTTTATGCTTGCTGAGTGGTACTGTGTTCATCCCACAACTTTGCCATGGGCTACCAGATGTGTGGGTACTTGACACACTACTGTTAATTGGTGTTTCATCATTGGGATTTGTCTGTTCTGAGTGGTGATGATGTGGTCAGACGCAGATGGGACACAGTCAGGGGTCCCCAAGGCACTTGTTTGTTTGCAATATCATGTAGTTGTCCCTAGGTGGTACCTTTCAGTGATTGAGACATGTGTATGTGGGTGTGACTGATCTCACTTGTCCGGTTCAGGGCTGCAATGTTTGCAGGTGTTAGCATGTGTGCCTTGTGGTTCTCCTTGGCTTCTGCAATGTCCTGGGACTGTGGCAGGTATTCCGCAGGTTACGAGAGCTTTGACGTCATGGCCATGCACCGCATACTGTGCAGTATGTCTGTCATTCACCAGGGTTGTAAACTGTCCTTGTGTGATGAGTCTGTGCACCTTAGTTCCTCCCAACATTCCTGTGTTTGTCATGGGTGCATGTGCAATGTCACCAGTCCATGTGGGCTTCACAGATGCACATTGGTGCAGTTCAGGGTGTGTGGTGTTGAGGGAGGACTGATGTAAATGTTTGCATGGATGGGCCCCTAGCTCCCGTTTGTCCATGGATGACGGGCCATGCTGGGTGATTTGTGTTTGTGTAGGTGTGATGTACGTTTGTGGCACAGGACACATGTCTGGGTTTCCCAGCTTGTACAACATCTACCTTTGTCAACACAGTGGAGGTATCATGCATGCTTGTGTCACCCCAATGTCTGGTCCCTGGGGGCAGTGCTGTTATACGTCAGTCTCTTGCTGTGTTAGATTGTGTTCATTCCAGCTTGTGTCACATGTGTCTGTTGTGCTCCTTCTTATCTCACAATGCCTGATTGCCCACTAAGGGTGTCCCAATGATGGTTTACTTTTGTATGGCACTGTGTCCACATCTGTGTCAATGTGGTTCAGCCCCCCTCATGTGTTGTGTAGTTGCCTGAGGATACTGAGACACACACACACACACATGTTGTGTCATATGTGCAGTGTGAGGTTCCCTGTTTGTGTTTGTGCATCTGCATCAGTGCATTGGTATTGATGTTGTGGGCCATTGTCTGGATGTTGTTTCTATGATTTTCCCTGCTGTCCCTGAGTCATATCACATCATGCTGCACATTCATCCTGGTTGTTAGGTGCCATTGCTGGCATGGAATGGGAGTTTGTGACCTGACACCTACAGTCTACACAGGTTGTTTTGATTAGTGTGTCTATTTTCGAGATATGTGTATGCTTTGTGATGGTCACTTCTGCTCTTGTGTCACTGTACAGTGAATGCATAGTCAGCCCCCATGTGTGGTGCTTGTCTGCACATGGCCGAGAATATGTTTTGTTTTCACTGCACTGTTAGCCTTGCTACATCTCTGTGGGTATGGGACACAACCACTAGTTTGGCCCAAAAGTGTTTTATGTGTTGGGAGCAAGAATCATATATGCTGTTTGGCATTTGCAGCTTTGACCATGATGACACTTACCTTTTGGTCAATGTGACGAGGGGGGGTTTAGACCCCATCACTACAATGCTCGACATTTGCTTCAGTTTGGAACCCCACACTTAACTTTTGTTATACACAGTGAGGGGGTGTTAGTTTTACATTGACACAGTGCTATAATGATGCTTGCCTTGTGTAGGCCACACTCATTTGTTGGTCACACGTGTGCTGTTAGTTACATTGTATGTTCGAAATCATAATCACTGTTGTGGGAATTTGTCACAGACAGGGGGAAGTATTTTGCTGACATACCTAATGTTGGAGTATGATGGCTGTGTGGCGCATCACCCACCCTATGGGTGGGGGTGGCAGGGGTGATGGGCAACACAAGCCCTATGGGTGGGGGTGGCAGTAGTGATGGGCAACAGGTCCCCTATGGGTGGGGGTGGCAGTAGTGATGGGCAACAGGTCCCCTATGAGTGGGGGTGGCAGGGGTGATGGGCAACATAAGCCCTATGGGTGGGGGTGGCAGTAGTGCTGGGCAACAGGTCCCCTATGAGTGGGGGTGGCAGGGGTGATGGGCAACATAAGCCCTATGGGTGGGGGTGACAGTAGTACTGGACAACAGGTCCCCTATGAGTGGGGGTGGAAGGGGTGATGGGCAACATAAGCCCTATGGGTGGGGGTGGCAGTAGTGCTGGGCAAGAGGTCCCCTATGAGTGGGGTGGCAGGGGTGATGGGCAACATTAGCCCTATGGGTGGGGGTGGCAGGGGTGATGGGCAACATGTCCCCTATGAGTGGGGGTGGCAGTAGTGATGGGCCACAGGTCCCCTATGTGTGGGGGTGGCAGGGGTGATGGGCAACAGGTCTCCTATGAGTGGGGGTGGCAGTAGTGATGGGAAACAGGTCCTCTATGAGTGGGCGTGGCAGGGGTGATGGGCAACATAACCCTATGGGTGGGGGTGGCAGTAGTGATGGGCAACAGGTCCCCTATGAGTGGGGGTGGCAGGGGTGATGGGCAACATGTCCCCTATGAGTAGGGGTGGCAGGGGTGATGGGCAACATGAGCCCTATGGGTGGGGGTGGCAGGGGTGATGGGCAACATGTCCCCTATGAGTGGGGGTGGCAGTAGTGATGGGCCACAGGTCCCCTATGTGTGGGGGTGGCAGAGGTGATGGGCAACAGGTCTCCTATGAGTGGGGGTGGCAGTAGTGATGGGCAACAGGTCCTCTATGAGTGGGCGTGGCAGTGGTGATGGGCAACATAAGCCCTATGGGTGGGGGTGGCAGTAGTGATGGGCAACAGGTCCCCTATGAGTGGGGGTGGCAGGGGTGATGGGCAACATAAGCCCTATGGATGGGGGTGGCAGTAGTGCTGGGCAACAGGTCCCCTATCAGTGGGGTGGAAGGGGTGATGGGCAACATAAGCCCTATGGGTGGGGGTGGCAGTAGTGATGGGCAACAGGTCCCCTATGGGTGGGGGTGGCAGTAGTGATGGGCAACAGGTCCCCTATGAGTGCCGGTGGCAGGGGTGATGGGCAACACAAGCCCTATGGGTGGGGGTGGCAGTAGTGCTGGGCAACAAGTCCCCTATGGGTGGGGGTGGCAGGGGTGATGGGCAACATAAGCCCTATGGGTGGGGGTGGCAGTAGTGATGGGCAACAGGTCCCCTATGAGTGGGGGTGGCAGGGGTGATGGGCAACATAAGCCCTATGGGTGGGGGTGGCAGGGGTGATGGGCAACATGAGCCCTATGGGTGGGTGTGGCAGTGGTGATGGGCAACATGAGCCCTATGGGTGGGGGTGGCAGTAGTGATTGGCAACATGAGCCCTATGGGTGGGGGTGGTAGTGGTGCTGGCCATACAACCCCTATGGTGGCCTGTTGTTAGTGGCCAGGATATGGATCCCCTGTGTGTGTGTGTGCCGTTTTGCGGGTACGTGCCGTTTGTTTGTGTGGTAGGTGTCTGACTTACCGTGTGCGCCGTCTTCGTCTGTTCCTGATTCGGTCATAGATGTAGAGTAATGGTATGACCTGCGCAATGGGATTCATGATGTGTTCATCTCGTACACACTGCTGGTTGCTCCGTCTGGTACCCGTTTCAAGCTGGTCCGTCTCATAGCCATGGATTGAGTTCTGGCACGATTCGTAGCTGATATGCTTCGTTTCCGGATGCTGTGACTTGCAGTACGTGCGACCCGTCCGGCGTGTAGGAAGTATGCATTGTACTTGTCAGGGCGGAAACTGCTATGGATACTGCTTCAGGGCGACTTGGTTCGGCATTAGGAGTTACGGCTCGGATGGAGAATGAAGCTTGAATCACCGCCTACGTGTCGGCAGGGTTTTTGGCAGTTATGCGCATCGTACTGCATCTACAGGACGGACCGGCTACGGGTACGTGTCAGTTGCACAGTAGGGCTACGGAGAGCTCTCGGAAAGCTGTCCGACCTGGATCGGAATCGACCCCTAAATATGACCCAGAGCGGCTCACTAATTTGCATGTGACACAGCCCTAGTAAAATTGACATTGCCACAGTTTGACTATAACAGGTAATTCATATGTAGCATTTTTTTTTTAAAACAATGGAGCTACATTTAACTTAGCAACAGGAAGGTTGTCTGAGAGCTTAGCTGAGATTCTTGACACTGTAAACAGTAATCCTGTATCTATAATCAGATAACTGTCTCCGTCATAGATGTGTGCAGCAGTGTTTGCCTGTCAGAAGTGATAAAAGGAAAATATTCTAGACACCTCATGATAATTTTCAAATGCCGGAAAGGAGGATCCGATAAAATGTGACAAGACTGTCCAACAATTTTTGGCGAAACCTTCGCAGGATACAATTGCCGTGTTCTCAGCTGGTACATGATCAATGTTTTCAAATTTCATCCTACTCCGGTGTTTTATGGGTAAGTTCCATTTTAGTTTTCTACATCTCTTTTCTCCTTACCCAAAAGCGCGTTAAAAAAACTAGTGTTTCAATACAATTCGTTTGCTCAATATCTCTTCAAGCTCTATGCAAATTATAATTATTTATTTAGAAAGGCTATCGCCCTAAAGGCAACTTTGGATAATTTGACAGAATAACTATGTGTGGCATCCACTTATGTTGTGGAAATTGAAACATGTTGGTGTTAAATTATCTATTCGGCTGCCAAACAAAACATCTGTTTTCACTGTTACTTGTAGTCCTCATATTAGTAATTGATTTGCCTGCTGCATTGAGTGAGACAGTACTAGATTTTTTACTGTCTCCTAGAAACAGCAACCACCAAGTCAGTCTGTGTAAATATCAGCCATCATTTTTGTCTCTAATAAAGGATAATGTTATGATCTATTTCATGCTAGCGCCTCATGATTTGATAGGCTTAATAGAAGAGGTAGGTGAACGAATACTTACTACTTGTATAGAGAATATATTCTAAGTAATGTAGAACGTTCAAATGTTATCACTGTGACATCAAGTAAGGCGAATCCTATTAAATTTCTATCAGTAGCACATATCACTTCAACAATTGTGTGGAACACTTCACAGATCAATCTTCTCTTGACTGCTAGCATACTTTAGCAAATCAGAAGGTATTTTAGAGAATTATTTTTCTGTAATGGATTATTTTTGTTAGAGCAATTTACTGTGCTGACCATCAAAATCAAGAATTTTGGCCACTGATGCCCTCATTGGTTGTCAGTCACTGCAATGCATGCGTTCACTTTGTAATGATTTTGCATCACATACACTTACATTGCAGTTCTGTTATCCCTGTTGGAAATACATAAATATAGCAGAACCTTATATTTATTTTTTTACTCTTTTCTCTATTTACATGAAATGCTAAGTCTCCTTCACTATAACTACATCCAAAGTGCCATCAATTTTGCTTCACTCTAGTGATATATTTTGACAATAGGGGTAGCAATTTCTATGAGTGGAGTCATTTTAAATTGAAAATATGTAAACAAAACTTTAGCTTCATGTATTATAAGTATAGTACTAATTGCATAATAATAAGTAATACTCCCTATATATTTGTGTACTTTGACTGCAAACGAAAACCTCCCACCTGTTAAATATGTACCATTGATATATTTTGGCAATAAGGGCACTAATTTCGATGAGTGGAGGTGTTTTACATTGAAAATATGTAAACAAAATGTAAGCTTCATATATTTTATTAAAATCCCGCTCGGGATTTATCGGGCCCTCGGCAGGAGAGAGGATCGCTGTGAAATAAGATTGATAGAGTGAAAGATTTTGAACTTAGTGAAAGGAGGAGGACTGAAGGATCTCAGAAAAATAATAATTGATTATTTTCAAGTGATTATCTTTTGGACATAGGGAAAAGAGGAGTATTGAAGAAATTATGAGAAATAAGAATTGATGGAATTCAAGATATCTGGTTGCGCTCAGCAAATTTATGACACAAAGTATTCGATGTTTAGAAAAAGAAGAGAATTCTTCTCTCTAAAATACAAGCCCTCATGAAGTCCCAAGGGTAGGACGAAACGCGTAGGCAGAAAGGCTGTTGATTATAGAAAATGCAACTGTAATCTACAAATCGATTTTGTATTGTCGATTGAAGCAACTCGTTGAAGAATCAGCAAATTTGAAAAAATCAAAAAATAAAAGGTTACTGAAACCTGAAGGAAAGATTTCATGGACTCTATTTTTTGATGTTCCTTCCTAACTGTACTCCTATATTAGAAGTTGAATAATAATAATTGTAAGTAATAATCTATATATATTTGTAAACTTTGAAGGCAAAAGCAAAGCTCCCTTACACTAAATATGTACCATTAGAAAAAAGGCAACGAGCTCTGTCTCTTTTTGGGCATTCAACTACTTTCCCCACACCCAACATGGCGTTGGCTTTTGCTTACGCACGGTAACAGTGATTGCGCACTCGCGGCGTAGGTTGCATTCCTACAGGGCACCGCCTCACATCACAGGGCGAGCCTCTGGCATCCAGGAGCCTTGCGGTGATTTTTTAATACACATCTCCATGCCTGCCCCACCTCACTCCCGACTTGGTGGAGGACAGGGTAGGCCCAGGAATGATCAGCAACTGCTGAAGCGTAAGTACTTTTACAAATGTGTCGATCTGCAACAAGGCTCACTATGAGTCGGGTACGCTTCGTTTCACTTTCTCACCGTGAGACTCCGGACCTCCCGTCCTTCCCACATTTATTAAGAGTAATGAAACTTACAATTCCTGCTGTGAATTTTGAGTACAAAGAGAGGTGTGGTATGATGTCTAAACATATGTTCGTTGCTGTCCTTTAAAATGATGACCACTGGGGGTGAGGAGCGTAACTGAGTATTAGTATGAAAAACGGTGCTACATAAAATACATTGACACAAATGATAAGGAGCGTCCTCCTTGTCAAAACAAAGGGGCGTATTTACAAGCCCCATTCGCAGCCACAATGCCACTTTTCAGGACCTTGTGGTGACGATATGGGCATTGCCTTATTTACAAGGCAGCGTTGAGCCACTTAACTTTTTAAATAGCAACTCCTGCTTCGGGTGTCTTTCATTGAAAAATAAATCAAATACATTTGTGGAGTGGAATTTTAAACGTCGCTCCCACTAAGAAAGTTTCAGTACCTTCAGCTGCACCTAATTGGATAGTTTTCACCAGGTGAGTGGAGGTCTTGACCTCCGCTGACCTGGTGGGCTCGCAGATTGTCACTAAACTCTAAATGAGGCCTTAAGTCTTTAAGAAAGTGTGCCCCACAGTAAGATCCCAAGTGAAGTCACAAAAGTTGGTAACATATGACATTCTTTGCCACACACTTGTGGTTTTCTAATATTCAGATGAACACAGACTAATCTCTAAGTGAAATGGCAGAGTACTATTGTCAGAAGGTGGTATATTCATTTGGGAATGGTGGAACCATGCCAGATTAAATAAATACCCTGATTAGTATCTACAGAAGTTTCAAAGAAACTGCTCAATCCTCATTGGTATGACACAAGATGATGAAATTCCCTCAGACAAATGTGTGTTAAGTTCAAGCAATATCAATAATAGCAAGGTAAAGAGCAAAGCACAGTAAAAGTCCCAAACAGATATAGCAGATTAGGAAAAGATTTACTGAGTAAAAAGACAACAAAGCAATAAAAATCAGATATTCTGAACTGGAGATCTGAATGTTTGAAATATTAAGGCAAAAATCACCTAGAAATATATAGTGCCTTAGAAACGAAGTTTGTGACTGACTGGGACTTAAGCACAATATCAGGCTGATCAGGCTAGCCTCATTTGAGTCAGAAACATTGTCATCGATCTTCAACTGATACGTTTGGGTTTTGTGCCAAAAGCTCATGTAGGACAAAGTTGGATTTCACAGCTGTCATGGATGCTTTGACGCTGGGATGCATTTCATGCCTTGCCGCATCCAAAGGTTTGTCTCGGACTCAGTCCCATTTTTAGTTCCCAAAATCTTCCAGTAGCCAGTCAGGGCTTCATGAGGTTTGGTACCTTTACCTGAAGGACCCTCTAAATCATGTCCAGCATAATAAAAATCTCCAAATGAAATAATCCGGGATTCTTGCCAGCTTTGGGGGTGACGTCCTTGGGCACATCTCAGTGCCTTGTCCCTGTCCTCTGAGGGTGGAAAACAAATTCTAAGCAGCAATTTCCTCCAACTGCTAGGAAAGTTCCATCTGGTCTCTCCTACAGGCTTTAATTCAGGCTTCTAGGCACAAGCTCTCTCTCTTCAACCAGGGCATCTGCAGGGTCCAGTTCTCTGTAGTCTGCTGTGCCCTCTTAGAGTCAATGGTCCTTATGATTTTTTGTCCCTGTAGCAGGCAAATACGTGGTTAGCCATTTAAGCCCTAAAGAGCATTTCTAAAGGATTACTAGGAAAAATCATGAGTCTTCTATCTGCCAGCAGGTTCTTCTTCAGATGCCTTTTGTGTCTGCACTGCTTTTGGCTCCCACCCTGCTCTTTTGCTTGTTCTGCTCGTGCCTCATGCCTTTGGGAAACTACAGAGGTAGAGGCAGGGACAGGAGTGGTGACAACAGGGGGGCAGGAAATGGGTAACTGGAAGAGGCTCCTCTCAGGAGGAGCAGGTGAACAACAACAACAATTGCACAGCTCCTCCTTACTTTATAAGAAGCAGGCAAGGAGGAGGAAAGGAAAATGAAAGGAACAAAAGGTGCAAAGTTGCAAACTAGGAACAATCTCCCTTAAAAAGACTCAACCTCAAGCTCAGAAAGCTACAAAAGAGAACAAAGGGTCATTAAGGGTCATCACAGAGGTTTACCCAAATCATCAGCCCTGAACACAGTGAGACATAAGTAGACACAGGAGAACAGGAAAACAAAATACACAGGAGGATAAAAAGTGTCAAACATTAAGCAGTATAGACCAATTGTCAACCAGTCAACCAGTAAACTATACTGACAAGGAACAAGATGGACAAGGAAACAAACAACAACTACAGTAAACAAGCAAAGCAAGGGAAACAGAAACAAGTCAAGTCAACAACAGACATGAGGTCGGGAAGAGTAAGAAGGTCCTTCACAAAGTCAAAACCAATAAAAAGCAAAGTGGAGGCCATTCCTAAAAACAGAAAAAGAGTGGAAGCTTTAAACAAAGAGAGCAAAGACACCCAGCTGCTCCACTATCAGCAGCACTAGTATCAGTAATGCTAGCCCACCACCTACAAAAAATCTTAAAAACACAAACCAGTTGAAGTTGGAAACGAAAAGCTATAAGTCAAAGGAGCTCATTAACATAGATGGGGGACCTCATGGAAAGAACCCACGCATGTAACAGCCAATATTGTTTACAAAATTCACGGTTCGAAAGACCCAGGCAAAGCTATCTATTCATCAATAGATATTAAGGGTCTTCACACCCCACTACAACCAGGGAAATCAGAAAACCCAGTGTGGATTCTAGCTCATATAAACCAAACACCAGCAGACACAACAGCCACCACAGACACGATTAATAAAGGGCACAGAACCAAAAGCCAGTCCAAGAACCCAAAAGTGCATAGAGCTCAAGACGGATCCCTTATCGAGAACGCCGGCAGCATAACAGGCAATCCAGGCAAGCCAGACAATCCAACAAGCAGTCCAACAGGTAACTCCAAGGTCCCCTGCACACGCTAGTGGTACATAGATTTAAGTTAGTACAGTAATAAGTGTAGGAACGAAAGAAACACTGTTCATTCACTGCTCTGTGTGGTACAGGAATGATTGTCCTTGTTGTGCGTTCCTTGGTACATAGTCTTAGCCTAGCCAACATGTGTTTTGTCGCTACCATGAAGTAAACAGCGAGTTCTTCAGGGCTAGAAATATATAAGATACACAATTGTATCAAAGCGGGTATGAGACAATTAAAGCCATTGGCAGACACCCATTGTGACATGTAAAATAAGAGAAAAGCAGCACGGTACACATGATTTATTAACACATGTGGAAACCCAAGTTGTTGTGAACATAATGTCTAATGCGTCAAAGCTTTTTTATATAAAAAGATTCTTGATCAAATCAGGAACAAAACTGTGTTTGGAAAGCACTAGTAAAATTGTGTGACTTATCATTGTGACAGCATTAATGTGCTTGTATGGTATTGTGACAAACTGAACAGTCATTAATGCCCTGCGGCATGGTAACTTACATTACTTAAAATGGTGACTTTGGCATGGTGCAAGTGTGAATTTGTGGGCCTATCCCTCCCTTAATGTCGCCAGTCCAAAGTCCATGTAAGTATTGAAAGAAAAAAGGAATAGAGTAACCTAAATTCCTATGATTACGGTCCTATAGGAAAGCAGGGAAAAGGGTTGAATCTGAGAGATTAGTACTCCCGAATACAACCATGACATGAAAACACATAATGCGTGGATGGATAGTAATAGAACCAACCATATTGTCAGTTGTACTTCCGTCCCGAAGGTAAATAGTAGTAGATGGTCTCAAGGGTACCAGAGACCAGAATTCCTTTTAAATAAAGTTTCCTCATGAAGCAGATTCTATAGGGATAAGGGGCAGAGTAATACTCAAAGGTCGGTATTATGGCAGGGAAACTAGGGCTCAAAAAACGTTTTAACATAGTAATGTTAGCTCCACATACCTATATTCTGTGATGCAGATGAGTATTCAGAATGTGCAGCTACTAATTTTTGTGAGACCCTATTCGTAGGTGTATGGCTGTCAGCCAGCTTTGATTGTGTTGCCGCTGGTCACCCGATCCTAGAGTGAAATCGAGAACAAATAGATTGAGTTACTGAGGAGAAACTCCTATGTGGGGAGTACTTCACAGCAATGAGCGGCTTGAACCACCCAACCGAAAAGGAGGTTGTGGCCATGAGTGCTCGGGTCCTCCAAGGAATCTCTTACCGGTGAAACAGCTGGTGAAGTCTCCCACGTGTGAGAGGGACAGCGTTAACCAGCTGAATGATCTCCTCTCCTTACATATGAAAAATAGGCAAAATAGAGAGAGGACAAATGATGAAATTGCTGCTCCGTTAATTTGAGGCTGTGATGAAGGTGGCGCGTCGGCTATCTTGGACTGCCCACCTGGCCTGTTTGTCCAAGCAGACCTAGACATGATTGCCCATTAACCAAAGTTTTCTTAGCCTTCACTGGTGAGCGATTATTAAGTTTTGTGCGTTCTATTAAGGCACCTACCGTAACCTATCGTATCTCTCAGTAAAGAAAGCTATTCTCCATCTGGCATTGTCAAGGTGCTATTACTCGATCGGGTGGCGGCCATATTGAGTGTGTGTTTCATGTCACTCTGAATAGAGTGGACAGATATAGAAGCAAAAATAAGAATTGATGGACAAAATGCAGAACAATGTCATACATTCACCCAGTACAGATATCTGGGCCTAAATCCATCGTTTTTGTGCTCACCGTGCCATTCCAGTTTCAATCCAGCCATATGTAAATCAGTCTTGACCCTGTGCCCAATGGTAACAGTCCAGCCCCAACTGCCAGGCCAGGTCCTCCCTAGACTGGAAACAAGCATCCTAGGACCGGTTTCGGGGTTTCACCCCTCTTCAACCAGGAAAGCTTGATTCCAGTGGCATGGCGAGCACGGGACCCATGTCTGAACATACCCATCCCACTCGGGGTGACATATGCAAAAACATGAATTGATGGACAGAATGCAGAACAATGTCATACATTCACCCCGCTACAGAGATCTATGCCTAAATCCATCTTTTTTTGCACACCATGCCATTCCAGTTTGAACTCAGCCATATGCAAATCAGTCTTGACCCTGTGTCCAATGGGAACAGTCCAGCCCGAACTGTCAGGTAACAAGCATCCTAGGACCGGTTTCAGGGTTTCACTTCTCTTCAGCCAGGATAGCTTGACTCCAGTGGCATGAAGAGCACAGGACCCACGTCTGGGCACACCCATCCCACTCGGGGTGATAAATGCAAAAACAAGAATTGATGGACAGAATGCAGAACAATGTGATACAATCACCCCAGTACAGAGAACTGGGCCTAAATCCATTGTTTTTTTGCTCACAATGCAATTCCAGTTTGAACCCAGCCATATGCAAATCAGTCTTGACCCTGTGCCCAATATGAACAGTCCGGCCCGAACTGCCAGGCGAGGTCCTCCCTGGACTGGAAACAAGCATCCTAGGGCTCTTTTCAGAGTTTCACCTCTCTTCAGTCAGGATAGCTTGACTCCAGTGGCATAAAGAGCACGGGACCCATTTCTGGGCATATCCGTCCAACTCGGGGTAACAAATTCAAAAAGAATTGATGGACAGGATGCAGAACAATGTCATACATTCACCCCAGTACAGAGATCTGGGCCTAAATCCATCGTTTATTTTGCTCACCGTGCCATTCCAGTTTGAATCCAGCCATATGCAAATCAGTCTTGACCCTGTGTCCAATGGGAAAAATCCGGCCCGAACTGCCAGGCCAGGTCCTCCCTGGACTGGAGACAAGCATCCTAGGACCGGTTTCGGTGTTTCGCCCCTCTTCCGCCAGGATAGCTTGACTCCAGTGGTATGAAGCAGATGTGGGTCCCTTGCTCACTTTGCCAATGGATTCAAGCTAGCCTGGCTGATGAAGGGTGTTACCCATTAACCGGTCCCAGGATGCTTTTTTCCGGTTCAGGGAACACCTGGCTTGACAGTTCGGGCTGGACTGTTCCCATTGCGCACAGGGTCAAGCCTGATTTGCATATAGCTGCATCTGAACTGGGGTGACGAAGTGAGCTAAAGAATGATGATAGATTCAACCCGGATCTGTGTCTGGGGGTGAGTGTCTGAAAAGTTTCAGTGCTCCGTCCATCATCTCCTTGTGTTTGCTTTGTTCGCCCTAAGATGGAAGGGTATGCCCAGATGTGGGTCCCTTGCTCACTTTTCCACTGAATTCAAGCTAGCCTGGCTGATGAAGGGTATTACCCAGAAACCGGTCCCAGGATACTTGTTTCCGGTTCAGAGAAGACCTGGCTTGGCAGTTCGGTCTGGACTGTTCTCATGAGGCACAGGGACAAGACTGATTTGCATATAGCTGGGTCTGAACTGAGGTTGTAGTGTACTTCCTATATCCCTGATAGGCTCTGCGCATTGCAATAATATACACTATAGTTTTGACATAGGACTGAGGTCGGTATGTCTCTTTCGAGTACATTAAACTTAATTACTTGTGTGTGCCAGCTAACTCAGAGGTCACTAGAAACTTCTCGAATAAACAAGAGGGATTAGTTTCTGACAACCGCATAAACATGACAACTTTGTTTCCCTTAGAATCGTAACAATCTCAGAACCGTGGAAACAATAGATAACAGTTTCACTCAGTCAATCGTACATGCTTCGCTTCTACAGAGTTGCATAGAAATAGAGGGACGGGCGTGTCAATAAAAAGGGTTAATTGAACAGTCTTATTTCTCGTGCAAGAGATATGAACTGCTACAACCGTAAGACAGGCTGCGAAGTACAATATGTACAGAGTTAGCAGTGAGATAAAATAATACTGCAATAGCATGGTTTGTAGCTATGACATATATTAATTAAAATACATACATAAATAACACAGGCTAAAATGTGAATACTCATCTGATGCTTCTAAATTGTTCTACCCCAGTGTACCTAACCTAAGTGTAGTATGAGGTAAGAAATAGGTGCTGTTTTCTAAAGTATAGCTAGCTATAGTTTAGTTTTGCCAAGAGTTGCCAAAAGTTTCTCTAAGTTCTAATCTGCTCCATACCTTAGAATGTGTGAGGTTGGAATCTCTTTTCGGGACTCGATATCTAACACCACACAAGGAGAGTCAGAAGCACTGGAGCTGAATTCTCTGCGAGGAGGATGAAAGCATCTGGTCAGTGCATCAGGCTGGAACTTGATATCTTTCCGAACTTGCCGTGGAAAACCACAAGTAGGCAGTCGATCTGGACCGTACCGGAACCGTGGTTTGCCAGGGCAAGTGCAGGTATATTTATACCTTGAAGGTGTTTAGGAATGCCTGTATTGATGTAAAAGTCGGGCATCAGAGCGTCATGAATGAACCCCTAAGGAATAGATGTTCATGCATACTAAATGAGTTCTTGGTGAAATCAATATCCAAGCAAGGGAATTTCCTAAAGGCTTAAGAGTCTGGTTTCCCAAGAACTCGTTGTGACGTGGATTGACGGATGTAGGAGACCATGCCTGTATTTGGTTAGCATGGACAATGCCTATATAAGGGTCGGATCTTCTATGCCTAAATAAGGGCAATATGAATTGTACCTATATAAGGGCATAAATCGGGAAACCTAGATATGGAATCTAAATCAACACACAACAAGGTGGCGAAGTGAGCTAAAGAATGATGATGAATTCAACCCAGATCTGTGATTGGGGGTGAGTGTCTGAAAAGTTTCAGTGCTCGGTCCATCATCTCCTTGTGTTTGCTTAGTTATAGAAGCTAGTTCCCTGAGTGATTATAAGGAATAGATGCAAATCAACTGGATCACTTTGGACTGTATGGTCCATTAATGAACCAATTTGTTCCAAGATGCTGTGAAAGATAATTATTATGTGAAAGCCGGTCATCAAATCCTAAACTAGTGGCAAGATTAAGAGACAGTCACACCTCACTTTTAGCCATGTTCAAGAATGTTTTTTTTTGCATTGTGTTCCAAACTAAAGAAGATTCAAGCAAACTATGGTGCGACAGGCACACAGTATGGTAGTATGGAAAAGCAGCGAGAAGCAGCGAGTAGCACAACACATCCCAATTAGTTAATCATGAGTAGGGCAGGACCTACAGACACAGTCCTATCCCCATGCTGGATACATAATTGAGTTCTGAGAGGGCGAACCTCATTTACTAGGTTCAAACATAGAATCCTTATCAATATATGGATCAAGTGTTGTGAGAGGAGAACGTTAAGAAAAGAGAATCATATGTCCAGAATACACACAGCTTGCAACGCTGATGAGAGAACATACACATCAGTCACCCAGGAAATACTGCAATTCATGATCAGTATTGAGACCCATTTCCACGCATTTGAGGCGCATGATCCAAGTGGCCTCTCTCCTCCTGAGTGTCAGCTCTCTATTGCCTCCCCTAGCATCTGTAGGTACGATATGAAACCCTTAGAAGGAGAAGGCTCTGTGGCTGTCCTGTGCGGGACATTCAGCGAAGTGTGTTGCTACTGGATATCTAGTGTCAGCCTGTTTCACTGCCCTCATGTGCTCCCCAATGCGATCCTTCAGTGTCCTGATAGTGCTGCCCATGTATCTGCATTTGCACTCGATCGCATAGATAACAAACTTGGTGTAACAGCTGATGTGTGTGTCTATTTCATAGGTATGGCCATTTGGGTCAGTAAAGTCCTTCTTCCAGTCCACGGCCCATCTGCACGTGGTGCATTGTCCACATTTGAAGAAACCCAACATGTTTGGTTTCTTCAAATGTGGATTCCTCCTGAATCTGGGGTAACTGGGACTCAACAGATTCCGGAGACTTTTGCCCCTAGGGTATGTCACATCTGGCCCGGAGGCAATGAACCGCTCCAGAGTTTTGTCAGTACACAGTAGGTGCCAATATCTTTTCAAACTGTGAGTTAGTGTTGTGGTCAGCTGAATATAGTCCGTGATCATTCGTAGGGTGTCCCTGTACCCTCTCTTAGCTTTGTCATGCAAAGTATATTGTCTATCAATCTTGAAGACTCATTTAGTTGCATTGTTAATAGTCCTCTGGTTGTATCCTCTGCATTTGAACCAGTCCTCCATGCTTTTAAGGCAGATTTTGACATCAGGGTCTGTACTGCATTTGCGCCTGGCGCATATTAATTCAGAGTAAGGCATGGCATCTATCTGGTGTTGTGGAAGTGCACCCCTGGCATGCAATATGCTATTGCATGTTGTTGATTTCCGATATAGTCTACTTTCTATCTTGTCGTTGGAAACAAACAGTTCCACATCAAGAAAAGTTATTGAACGCTTACTATGACAGCTGGTAAAGCGAATGTTAGCATCATTGCTGTTCAAGTAAGTCAGAAAATCGGACAACCTCTCAGTACTCCCCGTCCAGATCATGAGGCAGTTGTTAATATACCTGCCCCAGTAGAGGATCGAGTCATTCCGATCAGTGGCCTTTGTGTCCCAAATCCATTGTTCCTCCACCGACCCCATGAAGAGGTTCGCATATGATGGGGAGAATTTCAGACCCATGGCTACTCCACTTATTTGCTTGAACCACTCATCCTTAAAGAGAAAGACATTTTTCTCGAGAATTAGATTGGTCATATTTAAAGGCATGCAGGTATGTTCACAGAGGCTGGCCGGGGGAGAATTCAGTGTGCGTTCCAGTGCAAATAGACCTTAGATGTGTTAAATGCTTGTGTACAGGGTGCTAACATCCTTGGGTCACCAATGTCATGGTGTCTTCCCACGTGATGTCAGCAAGTATACTGAGTATATTCTTGGTCTCCCTTATGTATGAGGACAGATTAACCACCATCGGCTGTAGAAAGACGTCCACATATTCCGAACGTCTTTCTGTGGGACCGCCTATGCCAGACACAATGGGTCTGCCTGGTGGGAAGGGGAGGTTCTTATGTATCTTTGGCAGTGTGTACAAACATGGGTATCTTGGACAGTCAACTTTGAGGTAAGTGTATTCATTACAATCTAGGAAGTCATGCCAACCTTTGAGTTTCTGGTTAATCATGTTGGTGAGTGACCAAATGGGGTTCGAAGGGAGCCTTGCGTAACCGTTGACATCAGTCAGTTGTGAGAGGATCTCCCCCTCATAGTCAGCCATATTCATGAGCACCACATTGCCACATTTGTCAGCCTACTGTATCATGATGCTGTTGTTTCCCATAAGTGTGTGTAGTACTTGTCGTTCTGAATGGGTCAGGTTGTCTACCCTCCTTGAGCAAGTGTAATGCAAATTAGTGTGCCTGTCAAGATCTGACGTGGCCAGTTTGTAAAAAATGTCAATATTGTTGCCAGCCGGCAGTGGTGGGGTCCATCCAGATCAGGCCACTGCTAATGCTCAGGTCAATTTCGACATCAAGATGGCTAAGAACCCTATCCATTGTTACTGGGTCCCCCTCACATTCAGATATTGACAGTAACAATCTTGTGTCCAACACATCCTGTATAGTCAAATCATCACACGAGAAATTAAGTTGTGGTGTGCTTATCTCTTTATTGGCACAAGGAAAGAGTGCAAAATGTTTTTTCAGTTTGAGGCGTCTCATGAATTCAAATAAGTCAATCTTGGTTCTACATATATCTCCTCTGTATGTCGGGCAAAATCTCAATCCTTTTTCTAGGAATTATACAATTTCTTGGCTAATGTCCATGTCTGAGAGGTTGACCACAGTAAGGTCACCTACTTCCTCTTGGTCCAGGGCCTTGTCCTCATCCTGTCTCCTTGCCATTCCCCCTGTATTTCCCCGTCTTGTCCATTGTGGGAATGGTATGTCGGTTTTGCTCCCGATTCCCCTTTTTATCCTGAGTACTTCCCGCAAAAAAGGATTATCAGAAAGTTATTGACTCCCCGCCCCCTCCTGTTCACTTTCACTAGTAACTTGTGTGTCCAGTGAGGTAGAACTAGAGCCGATATAAATAGCTGTCTCCTTTCTCTCTATTGTATTTTTAGGGATTAGATGGTCATATTTCTTGGCAAAGGTAAAAACCCTGCCACTGTTATAGTCCTGTGTGTCTCTCTTTAGCTTTCTGGCCTTCCTATGATTCATCTTAGTCTGGTGTTTAGAGATAACTTTGTTGAGAATTGGTAATTCTTTTCGGTAGCTTCTGGGAGATTGAGATCCCTAATCTCCCTCTCAAGAATATCTATTTCCTGTTAGTATTTATTGACCTTCTCAGAGTTCTCAATAAGAATACCCATCAACTTATTCGAATTGACTGTCAGTTCTCTCCCCCAATCTGCTAGTAAATCCTACTCCAGATCATCGTAATCAGAGTTATTTCCAATCTGAGGCACCTGGGGATTCTCCCTAGTCTGATATATTGTTTCAGCGTGGCCCCATCCCACCATTTGTATAACTCACTTCTCTTCAGTTTCTCCAACCTGATGAATTTGTGTTTCAAACCCTCATTAGCCAGCAGGTTTCCACTATTGGTAGCTATATTTGTGGTAAGTCCCTTACTGAGGTGACTTCAATCCAACAGGTACTCCAACAAAAAAACAGAAAACAATAACTCTTCCAGTCAAAATTACAGGCAGTTGCTTAAAGAGCCAGCAACTAAACCAAAAAAAAGGGGGCACCAATGCTCCCAGGGATTTACAAATCCTATCCCTTGAGCAAGCCCTTCAGCCCAGCCAGAAAGCTCAGCATACTTCACCACAGCCAAAAAGCAGCTCTCTATTAAAGCCAACAAGCATACAAATTGATACTTCAACAGCCTACAGTCAAACACTGATGAACCCCCAGCTGACCACTTTTTTGTCTATGTTAAACGAAGAATCACAACCAACAGACTATGACATGACCTTCCTTGCATCACAAGAATGGGAGGAGCTTGTTACCTCATACAACTTAAACTTAAAGCCCACTTCAGATCGTTCTAGTGCGGAACAAACAAGAAAGACTAGTGCGGGGAGCTGCAGCCCTTCGGAAGTAATCTGGGCAACCTTACTAAGTACAATGCAGCTTTCAGCGACAGCAATTCAGCATCACTCTGACAAACTAGACATGCAGCTCCCAGTCCTTCAAACTCTAGCAAATTTTACCTCCGGGATGGACAAGAAGCTTGCAGATCTTAACGGGCTTATTAAGCGGGGACAAGAGACTGCACAAGCTACTCAACCCTTACAATCCGAGTGCATTTGCGCCCCTATAATCGACTAACTATCCACGCTGCCAACAATGTTAGGAAACCTCCTAACAAACCTAAAAACAAACACAATATTACACGATACCATCAAATCCTTCGAGGCAAGCAAGGGCCCAAGTGAAAGAACAACTGGACTGGATACAAAGACGAACTGGCACATAAATGGAGGTAACCTACCCCTTAGCCCAAATCAACCACCAGAAAGTCCTATAACATGGAATCCTACAGAAGAGAGCGCTGGCAAGGGAAAATGCAAGAAAGCACAAGCCCGACGTAAACAAAAAAGGAGGGGCAGGAAAAGGAAGATGGTCTCTACAGTCCACTTTGGGGAGAACCAGCCTATGAACACCCCCCTGGAATCAGAGTCCAAAGGGCCTCTCTTGGCCCCTATCTTGGCCGAAGAGACAAATCACTCTATCACGGGTCTCATAGCTACTCTGGACCCATGCATGCAGCAGATTCCAAATTCTAAGACTCAAAATACCTTAAAAGGTGGTCCTCAACAGGGATACAGCAAGTTCTGCAATCAGACAATGTTACCATCACAAGAACTTAGCACGGTTATCTGCACCCTGCAAAATCCAAGAAACAAAACAGTCTGGAGGGTTAGCCAATAGCCCTAGTGGTTCAGCACAAAGCCCATCATCGGAGAACACCCAAAGGAGAAATGCACAGACAAAAGACCAGACACCCATAGACCCTCTAGGACCCAGCAATGTCAATCAAGGAGTTAGAAACATGGAACGTAACCCCCAAAGAGTACTGCACCTTGAAGTGATTCCCCAACAGGATGATCTAGTTCAGGAACCAATAGAGACAGATACCATCATATTCCTTTCAGAAAACAAATCAAGGGGAAGAGTGGACATTTTAAACAGGGGGGACATATTGCGACTTCTGCATTCAATTAAAAGCCTGGAAAAACTAAGGGGCTTGTTATCAAGACAGGCGATAAAATTATTGCCGCTTTAGCGGCAGAAAACTGCAGATAAAACGGCGATAATGGGCTTGATAATATGCTCTATGGAATTCCAATTGAAGCTCAGGTTAGATGTCCTTCACATCTAACATGGGTTTCAATTGGAATTGGACCAGGTGATAGAGCTACAAGGGTTCACGTCGCAACTGGTGCCGTCTACAAAGGGATCTAGTTTTGGCCACCGCTCAGGTGGACTGATGATATACGCCTCAAATCTTACAATAGGAGTCATTTCACCAGTTGAGGCACAAATTGCAGCCGCAAGTGCCATACGGTTGCAATAACAAGCAAGCTCAATGGCGAACAAAGTCTAATTATAATTATTAATATGTACATACCCCCGAAGCATAGGCTAAAAGCTAGTAAAGAGCTAATCAAAGAACTGACAAGAATCACAGAAGAGCGGGATGCAGAGAACACCATCTTAACCTTCACCTTCTTGGAACTACACTAGAGGACAAACTAGCACAGGAATTAACAGCAGCGTGGGAAATACCAAAGCAGGGTTCAGTACCCCCAAATAAGGGAATGAGATGCTCAACCTATTTACTTCAAGAGCTCGAACAACTAAATATGAGAGCTTTAAACGTTTGATTTAACGAGGATAATCCTCCCTGGTCCACCCTTCCACTCCACAACAGCATCTAGACTACATCTTTGTAACTATCCCTTTGTTCCCCGCCATCCATTCCTATAGATTGGGAGAAAGCGAACAAAGTGATCACCTGCAGCAAGAGGTGACATTAAAGGCAAATAGAGGAAACCCTATGGAAGTGAGCCAAATCATTGGCACAGAATGCACCCAGGACTTCAAACAAATAAGGTGTAATATGTGCCACTTTCACTTCATGACTGCCTCCTGAGGGGTGCCCACACCTCTATCTGGTCACAAAAGGGGAAACTCTGTGGAGACGTGCCTGGTCTCCATGACCCAGCTTCGCATCGACTCGAGCCGGTCCACATCCATGTGTTGGGTTACCGTCTGGAGGCCGAGAAGCAGTGGTGCCCCTCAGGCTAAATCTCTGTCACTGGCCGGAATTCCCACCTCCGGGCCGGAAGCTCCCCCTCCGGGCCGGAAGCTCCGCCTCCGGGCCGGAATTTCCTGCCCGAGTGCGGACATAAAGTTAGTAGTCGTAAATCCATTCTGTGAATACCAAAAGTAGTAAGTGCATTCTGTGAATACCAAAAGTAGTAAGTGCATTCTGTGAATACCAAAAGTAGTAAGTTTAGGATTTTGTCTTAGCAAAGGGTATATTGTGAGTCATGCAAGCAAAGTTATTATCCAACGTTTCTTATAGTGAACATGCCTATGCATGGACATTTTTGCCCATATTGCAGGAGTCTCAGAGTAACGCCTACATAACGTTGTTCCATCGCTCAAACTACACCACCTGTTCACTGTTTTCCCTGGAGTTTGGCATGTATGGGCACGACTTTGAATACAAGGCTATCTTCCATAAATAATATTATGCCATTCAACAAGTTAAACCAGACAACTGGCCCGCCAAGTAATCTTTACCGTTTCGACCAATTCATGGTCTTTATATCCTAGAAAGGCAGCCTTAGACCTACGTTGGAAGTCCTCACTGTTCCTGACTCGAGCAGAAACTACTCAGAGGAAATAGGTTGCATTTTTTTCCAAAGAAGGCTGACTTAGCAACTGTGCATAGCATACCATATGCCGCCCAGTTATAAAATCATATAGGGAAATGAGAATGCAACCAAAATTTAAAGACAGCATTAAGCAAGGAGACTATGCACTGTATTCTTCAAATGCGACTTATTGTCCCTCTAATCAATGAGTTTCACTCTGATTGGGCATCAACATCTGGTAGCAAGCCCTGTAGATTCTGCGAATACAGAAGAAAGACCATGCTTCATCTGCTATGCTGCTACCCAGAGTTTTTAACTGCATGCTGCACTTTCTTAAAAACAATGTTAATGTTGAACTTCATATGTAATGATGTGCTGGGATTTTGTATGAGTAACACAGTTCCCATATATTTGGCCCGTTTTGTGAAATTCATCAAGAACATTTCCACTGCCATCAGCCTGTGTAGGGCGTGAACCCCCAAATCGTTGTCCCTGCAGCAGGACTGCCAGTTTATATTTATAATATTTCACTTTTATTGCTTTCTTGGCTTGGAGGCTTTTTACATAGAATTGCACTTCTTTGGGGTTTCTCTGCTTACATGCTTTTATTTGGTTTTATTTCCTTACTTGATTGAAGGTGACCAATTGTATCAATTTTAATTAACTGACACAAAGAAAACATATTCATTCATACATTGTACATTTTTTTTTAAATATATAGATACGTATAACTGTTTTCCATACCTATTACCACTTTAATAAATTGGTAGGGGGAAATTACCATAATTAATACTTACCTATACTTAAAGGTGTAACAGAACACAGCCAAAGTGTATCGAAAGGCAACTTGGCTGCTTTTAACTTTTGTAAAGGCACTCAATCACATAATGACTTGTCATCGCTATGTATTGTAGTACTCCGGTGAAATCTGTGAAATATTGTTATATTTTGTGAAAGTACAGTGACAATAGATATCACTAAGATAAAATGCTTTAAAACTTAAAAAATTCTCGCCCTACTTACCTTATCTATACACCATAATCTATAACCTTGCCAAATTTAATTCGATTCAGTCCAGTTGTTTGCATGCTACACGTGACCCAAAACACTATGTGAAATGCATGTGTGAACAAAACCTGTTTTGAGAGTGCACTTCTATCTTTACACCCCCTCTACAAATCACTGCATAAACTTTCTGTCCTTTGCCATGGAGAAAAAGCAATGCATCTGGAAAGTGTTGTGGTGAGTTGTCAAATGGAGGCAAAGTTATTATTACTTATAAATCTGAGGAATTCCTATCTCTGGCAACCCTAACCATAACTACAGAATGGATACCGCGACTCTGAAATATATTTATACAGATAGATAGATGATAGCACACAGATAGAATGCTAGATAGATAGATAGACGGATGGATAGATGGACGGATTGACGGATGGACGGATGGACGGACGGACAGACAGACAGACAGACAGACAGATTATATCTTAATATATGTTTTTATAATATATGTTCATGTTTCATGTTTATACAAAAACGTGCAATTAACAGAAAAAAGGAACAACACTAAGACATTATTAACAAGGAAACCTTTGCAGGTTACCATCTCTTTTCAATTGAGCAATGAGCAGCACCAGATACATTTTGTTTCCTTGGAGGGTGCTGGGATTCAGTGTAAGTAATTTGAGTGTCTGCAATCTAATTGTCTCACATGTTGAAACTAATACTATGATATCTGGAATGTGCTGCCAGGGGCTCCCTCAGATTAATGGATTTTTATATAGTGGGAAAAGAATTATATAATGAGATTTTTAATGAGATACATTTTAGACTGCAATAGTAATTGAGAATATAATTGTGTTGGTGCTTATCTAATACACTTGTCACTTCTAAGGTGTAGGTTGTACTTTAATTATGTTCTTATGTATTTCTTTTGTTTGGTTAATATAACACTGTGGAAGAGCATATGATCAAATTAATGGCTTAATTCCCGCGAATGTGAAATCGAATCACCTGCTTACATATTATAGGGAAAAGGTCGTATGATTTTAAGTTAATACTTTTTAATTGAGATTGAGTCCATGAGGGGAATGATGTAACTGTGTGTTCCAATTAGCTAGAATTGGAAGACTATCCTTTCACTCTTTGTACAGCATACCTTTTTAAGATGAACTTTAAGGGAAGCTCAGCCTTATCCCAGGACAAACGTATTTATGAGGTATAAATGGAAACATTTAGGATGCATATATCCTCATGAGCATTTCGTTCTCAGCTAGTTGTCTAGGCAAAGCTGCTCGCTCCAGCAGAAATTATGAAATACTGGTAATGGTAAACACATCGGGCCCCATTCACAAAGGTAAACTTAGACCAAAAGTCTAAGTTTAGATCTAAAGTCTAAGTTTAGACCTAATGTCTAACTTTACATGTAGTAAACTAACTAGATAACTGTTTCACAAGTTGTAGTTAGTGCAATGCATAGTGTCACTTATTTACAGTAAGGTTACAATCACGCAGTAAGAAAGGTAGTTTTGGTTTCAAGTGAAGGTTGCTGCGATTCCATTGCGCTCATCCAGTTTCAGTCTTTAATTAGAGTGTAGAATCCACATGTTATAATAACTCCTTTCTGGGAGAAAGGACTCTTGAATTTTGTAGAACTTTTGAAGACATCACCCCTAATAGGCTGAATGATGTCGAAAACATTGATGATCCACATTCAAGAAATACCAAACATTACCTTTTCCCACAAATGCTCCATATAACTTTGGTTGAAGAACCAAGCGGAAAGAATTTGATAATTTGAAAGGCAGTTTTTGTATAATTTTACGGTTGCTGTCAGTGCATTCCACCCATATGCATTCACTCTTTTAATAGACTGTACAGTGTCCCAATGTTACATTAACTACTTCATAAAAGATAATAGCTGTAGTAGTATAAGTTCTTCCAGAATGTAATATTTGGCTAGTTTGGAAGTTTATGATTTCAGTTTTCAGTTTAGATCCATCTGCTCTGCATCACTGTAACATTAACATAAGGTATATTCCAGTTCTCTATAGATACAACATAGATATACGATCTGATCTACATTTTGGGTGGGACATATTTTGGATTGTGTGTTTAATCAATCAGTCAAAAGGCACAGTTTTGCAATCTGGAAGTGTTAAGTACAGAAATCGCTCAGAATTTATTTGAGTGGTGGATGTAAATGAGCAATCTTTATAGTCACGGATCCATTTGTAACTCAGTCCAAATAAGTAATCAATATGTACTTCTTTTTGTACTCCAAGCATGATCTTTATAATTTCTTGTGCATCTTGTTGAGTGTTGAACGTAAATATAAATGCGCCACTACATATGTCTTGAATGCCTGAAGCAGAATGTACTACAGATCTGTCACTGGGTAAATGTTAGAGCAAATGATACAGTGCAGAACACAATCTCTTATCCGTTTTTGTTCAATTTGATTTACAACATTTGCATAGCAGTTGACCCCTGAACTTTTTTCCGGCTGGTATCATACAATTTCTGCCTAATTTTACAGTTTTGTGCTTCTTAACACCCTCTAGCTCATGCTGGTCTGCTTTCTTTTCTTGAACATCAATTAAATAGGATACTGACCTACATAAGTAGTGTGTAGACTTCTTAACTGATTGTACTCTCTTACACAGATTTTATCAGATATCAGAGCCACTTTTTATATCTTCAAATTGAACAAAAAACAAACCAGGCAATATTCTTCATACTGCTACATACAACATACCTTCTTTAAATACTGTGCTTCCAATATTAATAAAAGTTGTGTCTACTCTTAATCCTCGATGTTTATGGATACTTGCAGTATATGCTAGGGACACGGAAAGTGTTGCCATCGCACATATAAGTACTTCTCAAGCAAAAAACCTACAATACATACATCAGTCAATCTGATCAAATTTTATGGCTAAGTTCTCAACCTCATCAGTATTTGGATGATTAATTAAATTAATAACTTTGCCCATAGCACCATTTACTAACCCTTCTTCCACATTTAAATAGCACCGTAAATTCACTCGATACATTTTGCTCATGCGTAAAAGCTTCTCTGATCCTTCAGTCCTCAACACAGACTTCTCCAAAGAATCCAAATTTGCTTGTATTTTCTCGGTTGATAGCATTGTAACTCTCTGGAGTTCCATTTTATCGATAGCTGTAATTTCCAAAATATTTTCTCTCTCCACCTTCAAAGAAACACTTAGGGAAAGGGCCCATGGATGGTGTGTGCTGCAGAATTATGCAAGACGCCTCCAGCAAAACTATCTAGGCGCTGGCTTCAATAGGAAAACAAAGGAAAAATACTTACGGTCCCGAATGGGTATCCTTCCAGCCCTGCATCACCTTCCACCATGGAAGCGATTATTGGAATCAACTAAGTGCCATCTTTGCGGGATAACAGAAGAGAGCATTATTCATCTATTATGTACTTGTCGAAAATTGTATCCTGAACGACGACTGCTTCTGAAACCTATCTTTACTAACAGGAGGATAAGATCCTGCAGACAAGCAGTGAAGGCTTGCCTCGGAGGAGGAGATCTATAGCTGGCACGTCCAATTCATGGTGATGGCAGAGGAAAAAATAAAGAGAACCGATGCACAATAAGCAGTTTTGCGAACGAAGGCTCGCCATTTCCCAGAACCAGCACTCTTCACTAGGAAACGCACGACACAAAAAAGTCGCATTTAAGGCATGGTAATCTTCCTCATTAATATATCAAAAACAACTTCTTGTTAAGTATTGGGCACCAGGCACTTTATGGAACTTCGCCATTTATTCCCCTTAACTCTAAAGATGAGGCAGCAATGTCATGTCAAAGCCTTTTAATAAAAAAGTTTGTTATTTTTTAATATATGCAACCCAATGGTACCTTTTACTTTACGCATAATTCACCAGGCACTTTACAAGATGGTTAAAACAGGGAAATCAAGGAGTGCTCAATGCTTATTGAATGAACAGATTTTCCATAGGAGTACTGCACAAATTAGTTAGATGGAATACGTTGCGTTTACAACATAAACTGTACCATAGCTTCTTACTGTTGGATACCAATCATGATGTAACTGTGGTTTTTATTTTCAGGAATTTTATAATTGAGCGGTTTTTTAAAGGTTTTAATTAACTTAAACAATAAAATTATTTACGTACTTACTTACTTACTTACTCTCCAGCTTCAGTAATTGTTCATTGAAGTTGCAGCACTCTTGAAGTGTACGCATTAAAAAGACTATGGATTTGTCTTTTTCAATGAAATTGTACATTAGTTGTGCTGCTGAGTTGTCACATGAAAATAGTTCCTTGGTAAGTCAACTTTCCAAAGCACATTTTCCCTCATCTGGTAGAACTCCTACTCTAATGTCCTTCAGGATATCTCTATATTCCACATCAGATGTGTGGCGCATATTCTTCATTAGTTCCTTGTATTCAAAGTGTACCCAAATATTCACATTGCCAATACTTCCCAAAGAACATCTTGTTTCATTATGGAGAAATGTCTTAAAAATAGGCTGTCCTTTCACTGGGGTAAGTTGCAGAAGGTTACCAAATGCAATTAAATGTTTTCCTCCAAACACCACATCATCCTCTGTTTTTAAAATCAGCTGCATTCTTAAGTGTACGAAGACAAGCATTAAGTACAAATACATGCTCACATCATCGATGATTAAAACCTTTAGTTTCTTCAATACTATTGACATTTCATTACAAGCTTCCCCAGATAACTTCTAGTATTCCAGTTTAAAATCATGTTCAACAGGTGGATTAAGTAGGCAGTGTAAAATAATTCCTTTATTGTTGTGTGCCGCTAATCAAGTTGGTAAATCTGTAGGTAAGCAGTGGGATCTTTAATTCGAAAGTTTTTCCCAGTGCCAGCTTGTTCACTAATGTATTGTAGAATTTGTTTAAATGAAGAGCACTCACATTCTGTCTTCTCGTGCAGAAATCCATGCTCTATTATATCTTTTACTTTGATATAAATGTCCTTCTGTTTGTTATTCAGTTGTGCTACTAAATGTTTCAAATAAATGCTTTCCTTCTTGCTTGTTGCAGTGCAGTCTCCACCTCACTCATGGCTATGGCTGCTTCATTTTGAATAACTAGCTCTCCAAGTGTATGTTAACTCAGTGGTACAGCATTTTGACTGCTTAGTGAACTCTCCTTAGCTACCTCAGAAGCAATGGTTTCTTTCTGCTCAATCTCATCTTTCAACATTTACAAGCAGTTTGAAAAGACTGGACACTGGATGCTGTCTTTTACAGCATTTAAATAGTCTTCATAGCAGTTGTAGTGCTTAAGTAGTCCTGGCTCAGCATGTCTAGGCTTGATCAGTTGCAGAAAAGCTAAATAAAAGACCTCTCTTCTGTCTGCAAATTGGCAACTCAGTTTTCTGTGGTTTATTGCATTTCTTTTGCTGTCTCACCATACAACCGTCACATCCAACTACCACATATTTCCTTTCTTCCATGTTTTCTTTTACATTACTTTTATATCTGTAGTGTTGAAATACTTCATATAAGCACATGTTGTCTAGGTGTCGACTCCTTCTGGGATTATACGTATCTAACATATTTGACTTCACAATATCTCTGCTTTCTGGCTCAAACCCTGCTAGATACTGAATTTCTGGGAAAGACTTCAACGCTCTATTTCATTTGCTTGCAAGATTTAGACATACCCAAATATTTACCCTTGACTTCGAAAACAAACTGGCAGAGCCCAACTGATCCAAAAACTTATAGGACCCTATCTAAGCGAAAGAATTTTGAAGCTGAAGATGTACAATTTCTTGGTAAGACTTGTTTCTGCAGAAATCTCCTACCACGTCTCCTTCATCTCTGACTGCTCTTATTTTGTAATATATAAAGTGAAGTAATGAGCAACAGCGATGGAGATGTCCGCAACAAACTGTATATTCACGTTCACATTCCACATTATTAGAATGCCTGGATTATAGTCATTATTATACTTTGAGGCTTCTGTTCTTCTCAGGTTGCATGTGTTTTTCAGTGATTTTCGTGTTAGTGTATGCCTTACTGCAGATAAAAAGCTGTTTACTCTTTCTTCTGTAATGATGAGTCGTGGGAATCAAAAAGGACATCTTGTATAAAATGTACCTTTGCATCTGTATTTTCAACTAGAATACTTTTCACATCTATGACTTTGTATGTGCAGAACTTGTTGTCTTAAGTCCTTTTCGCCACCGTTTTTTGGGATTGCACATGTTACCTACTGTTCTATGAAAGACAAGACAAACTCATCATTCTCTGTTTCAAATTTTGGCACATCATTTATCCATAACAAAATGCAAATATGAGGATCACCTCTTGCTTGGCACTCTTTTTAGCAAAAGAAATCAGTTACTTTGCTAAGAGGTGAATTTCTTTTGTTGTAGATGAATACCAGCATAGCTTGATTTCTATGATTAAAATATCTGCAAAGATTAGCTGATCCAAGGTGCAAATTTCACTGTGATGTCTTCAATGTTAGAGATCACGTCTCTCAAAAATTCAAGAAGGTCATGGCAGGTGTACCTGGCACAGCTGAGTGTCAGAAACCAAGTAGGTGCACCTAGATTTCTCAACATACATTTCAGTTCTTTATGATAGTGATACCAATACTAGTTGGTGCCAAGTTGGCACGCCATCAAATTAACCATGCTGTATTCTACGTTTTCATCCTTTCCATGAGCTTTGTCAATGAATTCCTTTGCAGAGAGATTTTGAAGACTAACTCTTGTCTTTAGTATGTGGTTAGCAGCATGAAAGTCCAGACAAGTCACACTCAAACATAAGATGAAATATGTAGGAATACACTGCCAAAATCTTGGACCCTCTGAGTATAGTCTGATTGACCATTACTTAACTGCTGATATCTGTACATGGCTGTCAGCATAGCAGGCACTTTCTGCAGTTGAAACAGCTGTGGAGAACAGCAAGCTTCTAAACATTTCTCCCGTACACTCATGAGAGATCCTTTTGTTTGATTTATTTGAAAGAGACAGCATCACCAATTACTTCTTTAGAATGCAGAGGATAGATGCTGTAGTAATTGTAAATCTCATCTGATCTGGATCGATCTACTTTTCCAATCTGTCCACTTGATGTTTCTCTGAAAAAACTCTGTTAAACTTTGTAAACTCTTGTATGAAATTATCAGTATTAATGCCTGTCTCCTATTCTTCCACACCTCCAGGAAGCAATCATTCATTTTCCCTAGACTCTTGTTCAGGACCAAGGAAATTAAACTGAACAACTTCATAAACTTTTTTCACCTCTGCTAGTGTTCCATGCAAAAGAACTATTTTAATTTCTCCGAAACATAGTGCAAGAGTTTTTACATGGTAAAGCCTTCTAACTAAATTTTGCACTTTAGAGTGATGAACAGCTAGCGTTCTGAAATGATGAAATGTCCTTTGGCACACTTTCTTTGATAGATAGACATGCTAGTTAATGTCTCTGTAAGTTACTATAGTTCCTCACTTTGCATGGATCTAACCCTTGCAAATTGCAATATTCTGTTACAAACTTCTGCATGGAAACTCACGTGAAAATGTTATCAATATATCAATTGATTCCTGCCAAACACTGAAATTACTGCTGCAGATCCACTTGTATACAGGGTCCTGTTTATGTCTTCCCTGCCCCTCTCCAGCTCTCACTTCCTCGTCGTTTATAGGAATCATCTCCTCTTTTGGAATGGGAATAACATCCTTCACCTCATAACAACGAACAGTTGTTTCAACTGCATGCAATAATGTGTTCTCTTGGAAGTAGCTTTCTTAATTAAAGAAAGGCTCAGTACTAGATGTATGATTTCATTCACTTCTAAAGATTTTTCAAAAATGTGTTTTTATTTACAAATCGTTTTTCAGACTTTTCCTCGTCAAACACAGCACTGTTGTATCCAGTGTTTTCATTTTGTTCACTATTAAGATAAAGAGTTTTCGTTTCAAGGCAAATGCTTTATCTGCTACAGTTTCTATATGTTGTTTTCTCTTGTAAGGTGCTGCTCTTCTGTTATACTGATTTATATTTCTTCACAAATTTTGTATTACCCTACTTCTAGACATTCTTCTTTTTATATCTTTGTTCTGTTTCTGCCTTGCTGTCAGATGAGTTGTTTATTTAGAGCATTTTCCACTTTAAACAAAATGTACTGCTTTTTGATTCTGAGTTGTTGGTAAAGTTTTCTTTCTGTTCACATCATTCTCCACATTTTTCTTACTACTGTTTTAAGAAACTGCTTACTTATCTTACCAGCAAATCTTTCCCCAGTACATTCTATCTACCATCTGCTTTTTTGTTCTGAGTTTTTTCCAAGTAGTACTGTTTCTTTTGTGCTTTTCTCCTCTGCTCCTTGTTTGTCATGTTGGAACCCAAGTAGATATCTGTCAAAAATATATACAATTTATGTTCTGTTCTTCACTCAACTAATAGTGTACAAATGCATAATTATATTAGTCATTCATACAATTCCAGAGCTGCAAAATGTACCACATCTAATCCCTGTCAAAGTACATGTCTTACTTCTTAGTACATAGCACCCTGTCCTATGGTCTAGCAATAGCCTACCTTAGTAGTGACATATGCATTAGATAGAAAATCTAAGGTTTACAAGGAGTTTTAAATATGAAATCAGAGCAGCAGTAAAACTGGACACACAGGCTCTACAACAGCAGGCCTGAGACGTTAAAAGGGTTACTTGCTTGCATGGTTAATTTATTAGTGTCAACTCCTCAATACATATCTGATTGTGTGTCTCAGTTCCTATTTGTGTGTGTAATTGGATATTTAAAGAAGTATTTTGGTATATGACAGGCTCTCAGAGTGACTCTATGGGTTTCTAAATGTGTAGGGGTCTACATGGATTGGTTACTGGCTATGTTACAGAGTATTGAGGTATGTAACTGGGTGTGCAACTGCCTCCATTAGGCCTAGTTACATAAGAGTGTGTGTGTGTGAGTGAATGTTGAGGTGCCTCTGTCACTGTCTGACTGGCTTTGTGAGTGGCTCTATCCTTTTGTAGTTCTAGTGTGACAGTTAGACTGGATGTTTAACTTAACAAATGGGTCTGTAAGTGCACTGCAGTCATGTAAACGTGAAAGTATATATATTTCAATCAATCTTTACTTCAATCAATTTACGATCATAAGAGACACTTTACAATAAAGAGGACCGATTTATCTCCATGAATAAATATGAATCTTAACATCACAAATACATCTAAAAGTATAATCGTATTCAAAAGGCCTTAAAAAATTTGTAATTAATATGATAAAATACTGCAGATATGGGTCTGCAAGTGTGCATGTCACTTAGTCAAACTTGAAACAACATGCATTATCTTTTCAGCTGACACCTCCCTGCCCTAAATCCTACCTATACCCTATCTCACGAGTGACTTGTATGTAGTAGTAAAAGAGTTTAAGGCTTACCAACATGTTTTGAATGTCAAGTCAGCCTAGCATGAACACTGTGTACTCACACTCTAGTGTAGCAGGCCCAAGACATGTTAAACTGTCTATTTGTCTGGATGGATGACTGAGTGTCACATTTTCACTACATATCTGTATGAGTATGTCAGTGCCTATATAGGTGTGTCATTCGATATGTATGTAAGTACACTGAAATACGTCTGGGTCTCTTAGTTACTCTATGGGACTTTCAATCTGTATATATTTGGTTCCATGGATTGCTTGCTGGCTGGGTTGGTGAGTTTTATGGTATCTAACAGTGTGTGCAACTGCCTCTGCTACTACTGGATACATAAGAGTTATACGTGTGTGTGTGAATGAATGCTTAAGTGGCAGGTCTGCTAGATACAAATTAAAAGGTAATGGGGCCAATATTTAACCTTGCTTTAGACCTTTATTGGTCATGATTTTGTTGGATGTACACCATCCGGAGGACACTCCTATTTTCACCTAGGTATCAGGGTACAAGGTGATGAGAGCATTATAAAAGGCCATGTGTGAAAAAGTATTTATGGTTATTTTTTTTGTAGGTAAAGATTTGCATTTTATCATTGTCTCATAGGATAGAAAAATGATTACAAAATGATTTACAGACTGTATCCCATATATGGTATAAGTCAATTAAATATGTTTATCAACAAAAATGGAGGAAGAGTCACAGATGACGATGTTGTGAGAAAGATGAGGGTTTGCTCATGCAAAGTTGATGCCAGAAGTAGATTTCATTTTGTAGAACCCTCTATGTCACCTCAGATGATCAAAAAATCTGCTAATTTACCCATAGAACTCTAATTACAGAGAGTTGTTATCTACATAAATATAAAAAAACAAATACCAGAAGATGCAGTGAATAAAGTTAGCGACACATATGTCAGCAATTTGTAGGTCTAAGGGACCTGTAATGAACTATTGTTGAATACATATAGAATATACTACCTTTATATCTATATGTCTGGTATACTAGGATGGATTGTCAGACTTGAAATCATTTAAAGAATCCTGAAAAAAATCTCCTGAAGAAAACCTTTGGGGAAAAAAACTGAAATAATCTTAAATTGTAAAAATGGAATCTGTTGTATGTATGAGGGTCTAAAATAGTCTAAAATAGTCCAAATTATATTAAGCTGATGATAGGTATGCAGTTGGAAATCTAACAATAACCTGTATGTGTCTCTAATGCCAAGCATCTATGAATATCTGCAGGGCCTCTGCAGTCATGTAAGAGGGTAAAACATATGTCCCAACTGCTGAACCATAATGAAAGCTGATGGGACTTTCCCTATAATAGCAAAAACAGCAGAACGGTGAATTAGGATCGGTTAGAATAATCTAGCGTGATATGCACCCCACCAACACCTGAGGTACTGCATAACAACCTCAAATGCTGAATAACTGTAAATGTCTATAGTAATTCACAGCTATAACTGATTAGTTCAGTGAGGACATGCAACCACTAAAAAACATGGCTATGTTGGGTAAGAGATCAGTGAACTGCAGATAGCATGCTCACCTCTTTCCAGACTTTGGATGTTCTCATACTATTTTCATGCAGTCACTTCGGGCAACAGAATCTTTGAATTTGAAAACTTGCTAACCAGAAACTCTGTGGCGTTTGCCTTTTATAGAAACCAGGTAAGAATCAGTTGGAATGTGGATGTACGTGATACGTAAAGGCAAAATATCACATGGGTCTAACAACTAGACCAAAACTAATCTGCCAGGATCTAAAAGACCATATATGTCAATTGGATGTACATGTGGATCAGCAACTAAAAATTAGAACCTCCTGGTAGCCTTACCAACAGGTGAAATACATTAAAACAATTAAAGGGGACTCATATAGAATTATGGTTAGAAGTGGGGACCTCCTGGTCACCTTACTCCCTACTGTAGCAGGTCAGAGACATATTTACAGCCCTATTTGTCTGAATGGATGACTTGTTGGTGTCACTTCTTCATTACATACCTCAATGAGTGCTTTAGAGCCTATGTGGGTTTGTCATTGGGTATGTCACAAAGTATATTGATGTATCTCTGGGTCTCCTAGTTACTCTATGGGACTCTTAATCTGTAAGTAAGGACCTGCATTGATTGCTTGGTGGGTGTGTTGGTGAGTACTGAAGTATTTAACTGTGTGTGCAACTGCCTCCATTACTGCAGGATGCATGAGAGCTGTATGTGTATGAGAGTGAACGTCTATCAGCCTCTGTTGCTGTGTTAATTTGTGTATTAGTGGCTCTATTCTTTTATACATAGGTATGTGAGTTTCAGTATGGATATGAGAGTGCATCTATAAGTGGAGATATGGGTCTGCAAGCATGCATGTACTCAATCAAACTTGAAACATTATGTATTATCTTTTTAGCTGACACCTTCCTGCCCTATGGCCTACCTACTGCCTATCACATGAGTGACTTGTATGTAGGAGAAGAAGATTTTAAGGCTTACCAACATGTTTTGAACGTGATCCTGGCCTAAAAGGAAATCTATGTACACATGCTCTACTGTAGCAGGCCCAGGACATGTTTAAAGGCCTATTTGTCTGGATGGATGTATTGTTAGTGTCAATTCTACCCTAAATACCCGAATGAGTGTCTCAGAACCTAAGTTGGTAAGTCATTGGATATGTAACTATGATATGTTGATATATGTCTGGGTCTCTTAGTTACTCAATGGGACTTTCTGTATGCAAGGAGCTGCTTGGATTACTTGCTGGCTGTGTTAATGAGCATTGGGTTATTTAACTGTCTGTGCAACTGCCTCCATTACTGCTGGATACATAGGAGCTGTATGTGTGTGTGTAAGTGAATGTTTAAGTGGCTATGTCACTGTGTGACTACGTGTATTAGTGGCTTTATCCTTTTACACATAGGTATGAGAGTACCACTAGTGATAGCAGACTGCATCTATAACTGAAGTTATGGGTTGGTGACTCTTGGGGTTTATTAATATCTATACAAGAGGCTCTGTTACTGCTCAATATATAAGTACTCTCAAAGTTTGTGAGTGAATGTGTACGTACCTCTGTCACTGTCTGACTACATGTATGAATTGCTCTTTAGTTTTCAGCATAGTTATCTCAGTTGGTGCATACATAAGTAAGTGTTAGTATAACTAGGGATATTGCTCACAAAGAATCTTTCTAACTCACTAAAATTAAAAGTACAGATTTTTTGCCATTAAAACAAATGCATTTCAAATCAATCTATTACTGGCCTACAAATTACATTATTCGTGATTTATATTTAAGAAATGGAAAATGTAAGATTCTCAAATGCATTGTAAACTGCAGACACAGGTTCTGGTGCAGGAGGCTTTACACATATTTGAGTTCCTACTTCTCTGTGTATTACAATCAGATGTACATCTACTAGTATATTATTTACAAATCCAAGTATACCTACAGAGCAAAACTTCAGCCTTAAAAATAAATCAATTGTGGATTTTTATTTATTCATTTATTTAAAGTTTTATTTAGCGCGAACATGACCCAAGTGGGTATCAGAGCACTTTACATACGCGTTGCAGAAGACATAGGTAGATAGCTGTGGGAGAAAAGTATAGATATGTACATCAGGTACACAATGACATATTAGAAGGCGACATTGAGGTCGTAGCAATTGTCAGGTAGCATATTAATCAGCTAAACAAGATAGGAGACAAAGGAGTAAAGCTTCTAGTTCAGTGCAGTGCTCATCAGTAGAGCTTTCACTTCCCTTTTGCAGGCAAGTGTTGAAGGAATCAGTCTTGTTTCCACAGTTAGGGAGTTCCAGATTCCTGGGGCAATACCAGAGAATGTACGATTTTAGGTTTTAATTTTTTTAAATTTCTTCTGCTTGAGCAGCAAGGTACTGGAGCTCCTTGAGGAACGGAGCCACATGATAGTTTGAGCTTATTTGCCAGGTATAGAGGAGTGTTGAAGTGTAGTGCTCTATGGGTCATACATGCAGTTTTTAATTGAATCCTTGACTCAAACGGAAGCCAGTTGAGAGATTTCAGGTCCACAGAGATATGGTTGGTTTTCTTGGAACCAGCGATGAGCCTAGTCGCAGCATTCAGAGATGCTCTTATGGGGATAATCTGAGTTTCGGTAGCCCGCATGGAGTGGCAGCACCGTATTCTTGCCTTGAGATGTCTAGTGCTTGCACCGCAGATTTGAAGTCATCTTGGGAAAGGTAGGGTTTGAGTTTTCTTAGGATGCTCAGTTGGAAGTTTGCTCCTTTGGTAGATGCTCTGAGGTGGTCTTGCATGTTTAGGTACTTATCTAGAACAATTCCCAGTGATTTGGTGGAATCAATGATGTGTGGTGTGCAGTTGAGAGCGGAGAGGTTTTTCAGATATTTCTCAACAATGGGGGTTTGCTAGTGGGTGAAATGAGGGAGGATTCCTTGTTAAGGGCATTTAGTTTGAGGTGGTTGGAGGTTAGCCAATTTAGGGTTTTGTGCAGGGTTCCGTTGAGTATCTTGATATCTTCAGGGGAAGAAATTTTCATGTACAGTTGGGTGTCATCCGCATACATGTGATATTGGATGTGAGATGCTTTGAGGATTACATTAAGTGGTTCAATGAAAAGGTTGAAGAGCGTGGGGGAGAGCGAGGACCCTTGGGGTACCCCCAGTGTGCAAGGACTGGAGTTGGATAGACTTTGATTGGATTTGACTTTCTGTGTTCTGTTATTGAGAAGCGGCAAACCATTTTAGTACAGTGCCTGAGAGCCCCATCCTACATTCCAAAAGGTTAAGTAGATTGTCATGTTTGACAGTGTCAAACACAGATGAGAGGTCGAGTAGGATTAGTAGGCAAGATTCATTCTGGTCAAGCAATGTGAGAGCGTCATCCACTATATGACTAATGGCCATTTCAGTGCTGTGGCCGGGACGGAAGCCTGATTGGAATTGATCAAGAAGTTGGAATTTCTCATTTTGGTTGCACAGTTGTTCATGGACACATTTCTCAAGGAGTTTTGCCAGAGTAGGGATGTTTGTGACTGGTTGAAAATTATTCAGGTCTTCAGGCTCAGCTCTCGGTTTTTTGAGAATAGGGAGAACCAGCCTCGCCTTCAAGCAGTCAGTGATCTCACCTCGAAGAAGAGAAGCATTGATGATTTTGGACCAGAGCGGGACTAGTGATCTTATCATTTCTTTAAAGAAGTTGGGGGGGAGGGGATCAATGAAGTGATTTGAAGGTTTTAGGGTCGAGAGAATGTTGAAGATGGATATGTTGTTGAGGGGTGTGAATTCACTCCAAGAGGCATTGTTTTTAGGGGAGAGACAGGGCGGAGTAAGAGGGAGCGAGGGTAAGGCGGAGTCAGGAGAGGGTGATAGATCGATCAGGGCAGACCTTAGGTCAGATTCAATCTTGCTCGCCTTTTCAAGGAAGAAGTCAGCAACGGCATCACAGTTTGGGTGGGGGCAGGAGATGGGAGGAGATTGGATAGGAGGGTTATTGGATTGTAGCTTAATCAACTCAAACAGCCTTTTCTGGAGATTTTTGGCTTTGTCGAGTTGGGATTTGAAGAAGGTTGCTTTTGCCACTGTGATGAATTGCTGTGTCTACTCCTTTTTAGTCTTAACAATTTTAGGAGACCAATAGATGGAGCATATCTCCAAGAGCGGTCGTCTAGTCTCAGGCTGAGTCTGTCAGCATTTAAGCTGTCATTGAACCACAGTTTGGAGTCTTTGTTTGACATTTTTTTTTGTTGATGGGAGGTAGTTGCATTCAGGGCAGTCAACATCGTGTTGATGTAGTGCTCAGTGAGGTCGTGAACGTTGGACATGTTTGCAGGCGGTGGTAGGGAGATATTGCGGCGAGATATAAACTAATTTACATTCGTATTTTGGAGCAATCTTTTCCAATGTTTTTGTTTTAATGGTTGTGATCTTTTGGAGTTCCATCTTTCTAGGATACGAAAGGTGATATAGTGATGGTCCCACCAGTCACAGGGGAGAATAGATTCAAGCTGAATGGAATTAGGATTGGAGATGATTAGATCGAGGGTTGAGCCTAAGTTGTGCGTAGGACTGTCACAGAATTAAGTCAGGTTGAGGTCAGTTAGGACGTTTTTGAGACTGTTCACTGCCCGATCATTCGGGTCATTCCAATGAAGATTGAAGTCACCAAGGGAGATCTGGGGGCACCGCAGAACATGGTTGGAGGCAATGGTTTTCATAATTTGTTCAATCATAGTGAGGTTGTCTCCTGGAGGGTGGTAAAAGATGTGCAGGCTGCAAAAGGGTCTATGTTTGCTAGTGATATTTATGCATAACTATTCATAAATCATTATAATATTCATGGATAAGGTAACAAAGCAATATGTAGAACAGAAAACTATTTGCTTGAACAGTTATAAAGTTTTCTATCACCGACTTCCAATAACATAATTCTGTACATAACTATTTTTGTTACTGAGTACTTCATCATCTAAACACCTATATGTCAGGCTTTGTGCATGCATATACCAGTTACTGTTCTAATGGTTGACTAGTTGCATATGCACTTATCTTCATGTATAATCAATTATTTAAGGCCACTTTACGTATGTCACAGAATACTAATAATCCAATTTTAATGCATTTACCTTACACTTATAACTTAGTATATTTTATATATATATATATACATTATCAATATCCACATTTTAACATACCTCTGAATTCGCTTTGTTGATACTCACACTTTAATACACTTTCACTTCAAAATTCTTATTACGCAAATTATAAGGACAATTCTGTGTAAGAAAGAACCAGTAATGGCAGTGTTTCATTCTCTTTTTCCACTGACACTGATTTAGTTAGTAAATCAAAATGTTCCCTTATGTTTTTTTCGGTTCACTCCAGTTTCCATTGGTCAGTTTTTATAATCCTCTATTAGTCTCCTTATAAGAAGCCTAATCTGTTAGTGTCTGGGGTGAATTTGTGACTCTGTCTCAACACCCTACACACCCCCTCCGAGTCTGGAATCCATACGGGAGTCCGTTAAAGCATTTACAATGATAGCACTATCATTTTTCAACTATATTTTGGAACCTATATTAGTACTGAATTAGAAAATTGGTATTACATAATACATGCTATGTCTAAACTTCACTGCTTTGTAGTTTCAAAGAACAGTGTATTTGGAATCCTATCCCCACACTATTTTACTTTAGTTGCCATAGTAACCTTCTGTGAAACAATCTACTGTCCCAGTAAGTCAAAAGTTCACAGCACTTTCTACCTGGAGCATACCAGGCTCAAGTTCAACTCTATTAGGTGCAGTTAACTGCTTGAAAATGTAAGCGTATCCACAATTGCATAACTTGTTTTAAATTCATCCAGAGCCAATCATAGTTCTGTTTACTATACCTATGAAATCACTATCCGTTTTTAGATACCAAATGAATTATAACACCCAATCAAACATGTCCTTTTCTTAAAACAGGTCCCTTCTCCATTTTAACTGCCTTTTATTCTACCAACTGTCACATTCATGTGAAACCTTCTCCTTTGCGCTACTGCTGTTCCTTCACAATGGTTTGAGTGTAGTTTGTTGGTCAAGTCTATGTTTTGGGGGCCAGAGAGTGTGCAAAAGAGAGTGGCATTGAAAGGGACTTGGGTGTGCCTAATGTGGGCATTACTTGAATTGGACAGAGACGGTTAAAGTGGCAACAAGTGCTGTCTTTGGTTGAGAGCATGTTAGATTGCTAACATCCAGATCTCTTAATTGTGCACTGCGGTGGCAATTACCTAGGCACTCTTACTGGGGTAGGATTGGAAATCACAATGAAGGAGACCTTTGGCCTATTAATGGCACTGTTCCCTCTTACTGCTTTGGTGTAATGGAAAGGGTCAGACGAATTCTGTCCACAAATAGACAAATTCAGGAAACATGTCAAAAAAACTATTTCTGGATTCCCTCCTGACCACAACATGGGCTCCATTTGCAAAAATAACTTGCGCTTTGATGTGGAGCATATATATAGAAGCGATGGAATATATTTCTCTGAGAAAGGCAACAGGATATTCTTTAACAACTTGAAAGACTGCATCCTGTTTTATGTATAGGTATTATCTACACACAATTAACCCAAACGCTCTTCTAAGACCCACCCTATTACCAAACACTAAATAATTCAATTTTTTTATTCTTTTTTAGAAAATGTATTCAGAGTTGCAACACGGTCACGGATCCACAAAGCAAAAGCACAAATTCAATGCACAGTCTAACATTAAAGATTGATGACTCTCAGTTTAAAAGTATGCATCTGGCAATGGCTCTGCAACTACTTTTGTGAGTGTCTAAATGTGTGTGTAAGTGGCTGTATAATATTCACAGTTGGTCTGTGAGTATATACATCACTTTGAGAGTGAGTGTGTGAGTGACACCAGGAGTGCCTCAGTGGGTCTGACAGTGGGTATGTCAGTATCTGAGTGGACAATGGAGGGGGTGTATATGTGCCTGAAGGGGTCTGGAAGTAGGTTCATAAGCGTCTGAATGGGTCTTTGACTGGGTGCATGAGTGTTGAGTGAATGCATCAGTGACTTAATAGATGTCTAAGTAGGTTTGTGACTGCCTCAGTGGGTCTATGAGTGGGTACATAAGTGTCTGAGTAGGCCTGGGAATGGATGCATGACTGCCTGACTAGCTTGCTGAGTGTCTCTGAGTGGGTGAATAAGTGTCTCAGTGGGTGACTGATTGGGTTCATAAATGGATATGTGAGTGCCTAAATTAGTCTGTGAATGGGTGAGCGAGTGTCTATGCAGGTCAGTGATGGAATGCGTGAGTGTCTGAGTGGGCCTATGAGTGGATGTATGAGTGTGTGAGTAGGTCTGTCAGTGAATGCATGAGAATATGAGGTGTTTTCTGAGTTGGTGTGTGAGTCTTGATTGGAAATGTAACTGGATGCATGAGAGTCTAAGCCGGTCAGTGAATGGGTGCATGAGTCTGTGAGTGGATCTGTGGTGTGTGGGTGTGTGAGTGTCTGACTGGGTCTGTAAGTGTTTGCCTGTATGTTTTAGTGGGTTAGTGAGTGGGAGCACGGGAATATGAATGGGCCTGTGAGTGAACGCTGGAGGGTCTGACTGGGTCTGTAAGTAGGAGTATAAGTATCTGAGTGGATATGTGAGAGGGTGAATGAGTGGGTCTGTGAGTGAGTGCATGAGAATATAATTGGGTCTGTGAGTGAGTGTCCGAGTGGATCAGTGAGCCAGTAAAAAAGTCTTAGACTGGGTCTGTGAGTGGGTACATGTGTACCTGTGTGTGTATGTGATTGGATGTATGAGTGTCTGTGTGTGTGTGTGTCTGATTGGGTACATGGGTGTATGACAGGGTTTGTGAATGTGTGCATGAGTCTCTCAGTAGGTGAGTCTGTGAGGGCATGAGTGTCTGACGCAGCCTGAAACTGGATGTTTGCCCCTCTCAGTGGCTCTGTGAGTGGATACATATATGAAAGTGCTCTTTTGACAGGTTAGCACCCATGCCACATGTTTGATGTTATTTTGAATATAAGTGCACTGGGAGACCCGCTAACCAGGTTCCCCATGTCAGGTCTCTTTCCTAAAAACTTCAAAAAGCCTTGCAAGTGTCTAGGAAATGGTACCCCTGGTGCCTAGGGCATGGGTACTTAAGAGGGTCTACTAGTTCTGGAGAATCAATTGTGCCACCCTGGGGAACCCCTTACCAAGATCATGCATATTACCATAGCAGGCTGCATGTTTTTGTGCAGAGAAAACTAAAGAGTTGACATGCCCACATACACTCCATGAGTTATAGATAAGCCACTCCAACTGTAGGCCTTACATCCCTAGATTAGGGTGCACTATTTCCCATGTGCCATGCCCACATATATTCCATGAGGTATAGGTAAGCCACTCCTACTGCAGGCCTTACACCCCTAGAGTATGGTGCACTATTTCCCATGTGTGGACATACCCCATGCAATATCTAAGCCCATTCTTGGATACTGTAAGTGCACAGGAAAGCCACCTTTGAAATACAACCAAGGCACCCTAAAGTAGTGGAGGATGCAAACCCCCCTTTCCTGCTTCCCTTTTGGCAGGAGGACAGGCAGGAAGATGTGTTAGGTTAGGAGGTGTCCCCACATTCTGCCAGCAACACCCCTAAGGTGGGGCAGACTATATGAACACCGCTATTCCACTTCTTTCATCTTGTGATGATAGGAAATCAACCTATCAGTTCTTGGGTAGAGCCCCTTCTAAAAGGAAGTGGTCTCTTAGAGGTATGTAGGCACCCTAAAGGTGGGTAGGTTATTGGCTACTACCTGTCAACACCTTTAATATCCCTAAACTTAATATTTAGGTGGCATCCCTAGACCCTTAACTTAGATTCAACAGACCTAAGAAAAGCAACAAAGAAGAGCTGCTGACCCGAGAACCAACAACCTGCTGCAGAAATTTAGCACCAAACTTTGCCATCTGCTTCCAGGACTCAACAATCGTAGTGTGCTGACTTATGCTGTAACTGTGAGGCCTCCAAAAACCCCAAAGCACCTCCAGCCTTTGGCCAACTGCAGAGAACCTCAATTGCAGCAGAGGAGCTACTCTCCAGCAGTTTGCAGGCACCAAACCACAAAGTCTGGTTTATCAATCTGCTGCTCCCTGGTGATTCCGACACAGCACCCAAGCCGGAAGAGGTACTCTAGCTCTAAAGGGTCAGATCTGTCACCCACTAAGTGGGAGGACACCAGGACCCACCAGAGTTGTTTAGGGCCAATACCAGGGGTAGTGACCCCTATACTTAAGACTGAGAAAATAGATTCCAATCTGGACTCCAGCTACCCAGGAAGCAGACACCAATCGATGGACTGCCAGACCCCTGGGGCCAGCTCTGTGAGTTGCCCAGCTGTCCCAGAATCACATCTGCAACATGCCTGCTCCTGACCACAAGGACTATCTTAATGCACAATGCTTGGCTGCCCTTTCTGTTACACATCAAGCCTGCTCAGCCTAGGTAAAGGCAAACAAGCTGTGCTCCTGTGGTCCTGATGACCTTGCATCCTGCTCCCTTGAGTGGGAACCCTGGACTTACCTTTAAGTTCCTATCTGCAGTGTGTCTTTGTAGCATTTGCTACCAATGGCCTCAGCATCCTGCTCCTGGCCGAATCCAGGAGGCTCCCAAATGGCTGCTGCTGAAACATTGGACCTGGCCTTGCTACTTATCTGGATCTAAAAGGCAAAGCTCAATAACCCCCTGTGTGATTTTCTATGCTGTTTCCTATTTTCTCCCATTGACTTCTATTGTGCATAGTTTCTTTTGCTAACTTTAATAATTCATAATTTTGAAAGTACTTTAGCATTAGTATTCTCTACTTTTACCTTTGTATACCAATAAGGGATCCACTGGGCTCTCTGCACAGTGTACTTCATTTTAACACAGTGTATGGAGAGCCAGCTTACTACTATGCATGAGCATCTGAGTGAGTCTATGAGTGGGTGAATGAGAGTTGGAGTGGGTCTGTGAGTGGGTGTATGAGTTTCTGATTTTGTCTATGGGTGAATGTGTGAGCCTCTGAGTGGATGAGTGAGTTGGCGCATGACTGTCTGAGTGGGTCTGTGAATGGGTGCATAAGTCTCTGAATTGGTGAGTGAGTGGGTGTATGAGTGTCTGAGCGGGTCTGTGAGTGGGTGCATACATCCCTGAGTGGGTCTGTGAGTGGGTGTACATGTCTTTGTGTGGGTCTGTCAGTAGGTGAATGAGTCTCTGAGTGAATCTTAGAATGGTTGCATGAGTGTCTGAGTGGGTTTGTTAGTGGATGTTTAGGTCTGTGTGGGTGTGTGAGGGAAAGTTTAGGTCTGTATGGGTTTGTGAGTGGGTGCATGATCAATGAGAGGATGTAGAAGTATTTGAATGGGCCTGTGAGTGGGTACGTGAATCTATAATGGGTCTGTGAGTGGGTTCACACATCTCTGAGTAGGTCTGTGAGTGGGTGTACAAATCTCTGTGTGGGTCTGGCAGTAAGTGAATACGTCTCTGAGTGGTCTTAGAATGGTTGTGTGAGTGACTGAGTAGGTTTGTGAGTGGGTGTTTAAGTCTGTGTGGGTTTGTGAAAGGATTCATGATCAATGAGAGGATGTGGAATTATCTGAGTGGACCTGTGAGTGGGTATGTGAATCTCTAAGTGGGTCTGTGAGTGGGTGTGAGAGTGTCTGAGTGATTCAGAGTGGGTGTAGGAGAATCTGAGTGTGTCAGTGAGAGGAAACATGAGTATCTGAGTAGATCTATGATTGGTGTGTGAACAGGTCTGTGAGTGGGTACATGAGTGAGTCAGTCTATAGGTGAGTGTGTGAATGTCAAAATGAGTCTGTGAGGGGTGCATGAGTGCCTAACTAGGGGCCCGATTCACAGAACTAACTTAAGACAAATTCCTAAACTTTCTACTTTTGGTATTCACAGAAGGCATTTAGTAGTAGTAAAGTTAGGATTTTGTCTTAAGTTTAACTTAAGACAAACTTAAGACAGACTTAAGACAGACTTCAGACAAACTTAAGAGAGACTTAAGACAGACTTAAGACAGACTTAAGTTAGGATTTTGTCTTAAGTTTGTCTTAAGTCTGTCTTAAGTCTGTCTTAAGTCTGTCTTAAGTCTGTCTTATGTTTGTCTTAAGTTTGTCTTAAGTCAAACTTAAGACAAAATCCTAACTTTACTACTACTAAATGCCTTCTGTGAATACCAAAAGTAGTAAGTTTAGGGTTTTGTCTTAAGTTAGTTCTGTGAATCAGCCCCTAGGTCTGTGACCAAGAGCATGAGTGTCTAAGTAGATCTATGAGTAGATGTATGGGTGTCTGAGTAGGTCTGTCAGTGGATGCATAAGAATTTGAGTGGCTCTCTGAGTTGGTGCATGAGTCTTGATTGGGTCTATAACTGGATGCATGAGTATCTAAGCTGGTCAGTGAATGGGTGCATGAGTCCGTGGCTGGATCTTTGTGTGGGTGGGTGTTTGTCTGAATGGAAATGAGTGGGTGCCTGAGTGTTTTCAGTGGGTCTGTATGTGGGTGGCTGAGACTATGAGTGGGCCTGTGAGTAGATGCTGGAGAATTTGAATAGGTCTGTGAGTGGGTGCTGTTTAGGGTTTTCTCATTTCCTCTGCATGAATTATCTGAGAGTTCTGTGGTCAGTTTGGACAAGGAAGTGAGAACCAAACATGTATGGCCTCAGCTTCTTTAGGGCGCAAACCATGGCGAAGGCTTCCCTCTCAATAGCACTCCAATGCTGCTCTCTGTGGAGAAGCCTCCTGCTTAGGAAACAGGTTGGTCATGGCTATCATCATTGGTTTGGAATACGACCACTACTATCCCATGTTCAGATGCATCTGTTTGCACTTTGAAGTGCTTGTTATAATCTGAAACTTTCAGAATGGGTGCTGAGCACATTGCTTTCTTCTGGGTGTTAAAAGCCTTTTGACAGCTCACTCTCCAGTTAACCTTTTTGGTTAACGTTTTGGAAGTCAGTTCTGTGAGGGGGTAACAATGGACCCATATCCCTGCACAAACCTCCAATAGTACCCAGTCAAGCCAAGGAACACGCTGACTTGAGTCTGGGTGGTTGGAGCTTACAATCCATAATGGTCTGAATTTTGGGCTATACGGGGTGAACTTCACTTCCACGCACAAGGTGGCCCATGTACACAACTGTGCTCTGCCCTATATGGCACTTGATTGCCTTGGTAGTAAGGCCTGCACTCTGCAGAGCCTTCAGGACCTTCCCCGGGTCGATCAGGTCATCCTGCCAGGTGTGAGATAAATACCACAATGCCATCAGGATATGCTGCACTAAAGGACTTCAGCTGAGCAAGGACATTGTTCATCAGACATTGAAAGGTGGCAGGAGCATTCTTCAATCCAAAGGGCATCGGTTTGAATTGGAAGTGCCCATCAAAGGTTGAGAATGCTGACTTCTCTTTTGCTCCAGGGTTTAGATCTATCTGCTAGTACCCTGATGTGAGATGAAAGGTACTCAGATGTGTGGCTGTCCCTAACCTGTGAATGAACTCATCAGCCCTTGGAATTGGATGATCATTTGTTTTGGTTACTGCAATGAGGCCCCTATAATACACACAAAAACACAATTATTTCTTTCCACCCTGGGGATGAGGCTTGGGGACTAAGACAACTGAGCTGGCCCAGGGGCTCTCTGAGGGTTTAATGACACCCAATTCCAGTATCTTGCTTACTTCAGCCTTGATGCTCTGTTTGACATGGTCAGACTGCCTATATATTTTGTTTTTGACAGGTAGGTTTTCACCAATGTCCACATTTTGTGTGGACTAGTTACTCAGACCAGGGGTCAGGAGGAGAGCTCAGCAAACTGTTGTAGGGCTTTCCTGCTATCAGTCTGCTCTTGGTCAGTGAGGGTGTCTGACAAGATGACTCCTTCAACTGATCCATCTTTAGGGTTGGGAGAGAGGAGGGCAGGGAAAGGTTCACTCTCTGCTTCCTGATCCTCATTTGTGACCATGCACATGGTCATGTCAGTCCTATCATTATAGGGTTTAAGGCAATATACATGTATGACCCTTTTGGGGTTCCTATATGTTTCAGGGTCAGCAAAATAGGTCACCTCTCCTTCTCTTTCAAAGATAGGGTAGGGCCCAGTCCATTTGTCCAAGTGGGCAGTAGGTGCCACAGGCTCCAAACCCCACACCGTCTGCCCTGGTTGGAACTCCACCATGGCAGCCTTTTGGTCATAACAGAGCTTCTGGAGCTCTTAGCTGGCCTCCTGTTTTTTTTGTTTTTTTTCATGTACTCAGCCATCCTGGAACGAAGGGCAATCACATAATCTGCAATAAATTGCTCGGGTTCTTTTAGAGGTTTCTCCCATCCTTCCTTAACAAGCCACAATGGCACCCCTACAGGGTGTCCAAACAAAAGTTCAAAGGAGAAAAACCCTACTCCTTTTTGTGGCACCTCTCTGTAAGCAAAACACAGGCATGGTGGCAAGATATCCCAGCTCCTTCTGAGCTTTTTAGGTAGTCCACTAATCATGCCTTTAAGGGTCTTGTTAAATCTTTCAACAAGCTCATTTTCTGTGGATGGTATGGGGGAGTGAATCTATAGGTCCCTTCACATTCAGTCCACATGTGTTTGTAAGTATGCAGACATGAAGTTGGTACCTCTTCCTGATACTACATCCTTTCGAAACCCAACCGTAGTAAACATGCAAAGGAGGGCCTTGGCCACTGCAGAGGCAGTGGTAGGCCTTTAGGGGAACTGATTCAGGATACCTACTGGTATGATCCACTAGTCTAAATGGGTTTCCCGATGCTGCTTGATGGTCGAGGGAACTAAAAATGTCAATCCCTACACTCTCAAAGAGTACCCCTACCACTGGAAGGGCGCTAATGGGACATTTAGGTGACTACTTGGCCTGGCACTGTCTTGCCAGGTGGCACAGGAGTTGCACCAGCCTACTCCATGTTTTGGTCTTTCCAAGATGCCAAGATGACAGCTAGGGAAATGTCATGGGCCAATGTTTGGAGCAACTGTCTAAACTGCTGCAGCACTACTGCTCACCTGGTGGCACCAGGTTTGGGGTCTCTGGCCTTAGTGTAAAGGAATTCCTCCTCCCAATAGGTCCTGTGGGAACCAGTGACACTTAGCTTTTCCTGATCAAAAACTTGCTGCCTCAGGATTTCAAGAGTGGGACAGGTTCTCTGCCCCTGGCACAGATCCCCCTGGAACAAAAAGCTCTGTTGTGTAGGCCCAAGCTCCTGGTGCTTGATTCCCTGTGGGGCTGACAAGTCTTCTCCCTGAGGAGATGGGACTCGATCTTGGGTCTGTAAAGAAGTTGGTTTCAGATTTCTTGCCCTTTCTCTTGGAAGGTTGGTACATCATTTTAAGCTCCAACAATTATTTTCTTTTTCACCCTTGATCCTACACTGTGCACTGGTTTTTACCGAAACCAATGTTTAATTAGGGAGTTTAGGTTCAGGGGATCGTAGCATCAATGCTGGGAGGCAAGATGGCCGCGAGTGAGCTGTGCTGAGCAGTCGCCTGGATCTCTCTCCCATCTCAGATGAAGCTGCTGGGTTCTTAACTATCCTCCTCTCAGCTTTGAACCTGGTTATAATGCCTGGATTCTAGGAAAACCTTACCGATGCCGACACTTTTATCGGGGATCAAACACTACATACTAGCGGAATTAGGCTGCTTGAAAGAAAGCTGGCGAAGATTCAGCAGGGTCGTTGACTGTATAAAGACAAGATATATACAGTTAACCAGGATGCCGCCCCGACCCTCTAAAACTGATAAAACAAAAGAAACGAAGGAAAAAATGAAGACGAAGGAACAAACTAGTACTTATTCCCTAAAACATCAAACTGAGCTGGCCGCCCTGGACGCCGGAGTAAAGGAGCAAGGGGCTATCCGAAAGGCGGCGTTGCAGAGTAATAACAAAAGAGCAATGGAGACACGAAGAGGGGAAAAAACTGACAGCGTCGGAAACAATGGAGCGGGCTGTCACGCAGGTGATGTTAGGAATAAACCGACATTGAAACATGCCACAAGCACAGAGAAGACGGAGAGGACGAAAAACAAAGCCAACTATAGAGATACCCCCCTGAGGCAACCTACCATGACAGAAGCGTTCTCCGGACCTGCCAGCAGTCGAGCGCCAAGCGAATTCGGCCACAACAGAGTCGGACTCAGTGGATTCAGTGTTCCTGGAAGCGTCCTCGAGGGCGCGGGAGACGCGGCAGGCACGTCAGTTGCAGACGCTTTGGTTGCTAAGCAACAGCAACAACTCGGACAGGAGCAGCAGCAGTTTGGGGGAGAGTGTGAGAGCGGGACTCTGCAGGTTGGCCTGGACTCCTCTGTAATTCCTCCTTGCACTGAGCCTGGATTGATAACATCCGGTGAGAGAGGGGATAGGGGGGACGGGGGGGGCAAGCATGAGGTCACCGATATGTTGGGTGCCATTATGGTGCTTGAAGCCGAATTACTGGCCTCTAAACCCCCCGAAAACTCCCGTACCTTATCCGATAAGACCCTCACTACCCTCACTACCTGGGGAAGCTCTGCTAGCTTGGGAGAAAAGGAAGAGATAGCTAGACAGAGATTACAGGACTCCAGAGGGGCAATAACGGAAAAAGTGGAGGTGGTCTCAGGTGAAGGAGAGAAATTTTTTTCCCTTAACGAAGACTCAGATTCTGCACAAATAAGTGAGGAGGTTTCAGGGGATCAAGATGATGATGAGACATCCTTCTCGGATAGTAACTCCTCTGAGGAGGATACAGGCACAGGGAAAGACTCGACCCTGCGAAAAAGACAACAAAAGCTGAAACTAAACAACGTACAAATGAGCGGAACGGGAGATACCGAAAGGGGGTTGCTCTGGGATTATTCGGGCACCTCTCAGGTGTACCAGGCTGAAGACAGTATTGGTTTACTGAGACAGTCCGCTTCTCTTGATACTTTGTCTAGCACACTGAAACAGATGCAAACGGAGGCTAGAACTGCAAGTCGGAAGGCAAGACAGGATGCCAAAAAGATACAGTCTTCATTAAGAAAAACAAACAAATTATATGAGGATTTGGTAGGAAGAGTCACCGAAGTAGAGGAGCGCACTAGCAAGTTAGAAGACGACCATATTAACTGGAAGAGCTTTAAAACAGCGCATGAAAAGATGGCAGAGGACTTTCAGTGGAAACTGGAGGATTTTGAAAACCGCCAAAGGCGAAATAACGTCAGAATTTTGGGTGTGGCCGAGGGGGTGGAAGGGTCGGACGTGAGACATTATGTGATTAACCTTCTTAAGGGTGCATTTCCGGAGTCCCAGTGGCAGTGGGATAAAGAAGTCCAGAGAGCACACAGATTTCCTTTCACTCTCAGGGGAAAAAAACAGGGGGCTGAAGGTGGCGGTGGCGGGGGTACAGCCTTTCCTCGAGCGATCCTAGTATACTTAGGCAATTATCTGCTAAGGCAGGAAATAATCGAGAAGGCTAGACCAGACTCTAAAAGATCATTTGACGGTGTTTCCTTTTTTGCTAGGCCTGATTTCTGCCACGTGACAGTTGAACGGAGGTGGAGGTTGAGGCAGTTGATTTCATCATTTCAGGGGTTGGGGTCAGAAGCCTATTTATTGTTCCCCGCTAAGTTAAAAGTGGTCACTAGAGGAAGAATTATGATTTTTTTTTCAGAGATCAAAGCCCAGCAGTATATAGAGGAGTTGAAAAATCAGGGTTTGTAAGGAGATATGGGATGGGAGGGGGGTGAGACTGTTACAGCTCGGACCGGCCACATATAGGTCCTGCGGACCTATTTGCCTGTACAGGGAGGGGGCGGGGGGAGGGAGGGTCGGGGGCGGGCGTGAGGGGCACTGCTTCAAGGGTTAAAAATTTGGTATCTACAGAATAGGATAAAGCACAATATTTCACTATCCTTCGGATGGAGGACATGGTATGTACAAGTTAGACGATGGAGACTATCACAGAAGAATGTAGATTGTTATATTCTCAAAATATATGGCAGATTTGGAGAAAGAGTTTTTTTGATATCTTTCAATGCCTTGTAAAATAGCCTCGTTTAACGTATGTGGCCTTAATGACTATAGGAAAAGAACGAAGGTTGCAGGGCTGTTGAGATTTTTACAGCTAGATTTAGTATGCCTCCAGGAGACGCATATTGAAGCATCGCAATCATATCTGTTGGAACAATTGGGATTTGATGTAATTGCAGCAAGTAGACAATATACTAGAACTAGGGGGGTAGCAATATTAGGAAGACTTAGGGATCTCGTGGTGCATAGGAAAAAAGAAGACCAGTGGGGAAGATGGGTCATGGTGGATCTATGTTTTAAAGGGGCACGGTTCACATTAGTCAATATTTATGGTTCTACTGAAGATGACCCGGATGTTTGGCAATATATGGATATGGAAATGCCACAGTGGCCAGAACCTTTTGTATGTTGTGGGGACTTCAATATCCATGACCCGAGAAGTTCATTTTTAGAACCTAGTGGGAGGTACTTAGGGAGAAAGAAGAAATCATATAGAGCCCTTGCCGCTATGACCCAGCATAATTCTTTAGGTGATCCTTGGGTGAAGTACCATCCCAATTTAGATGGCAGTACATTTTATTCCGCACCACATAAAGTATTAGTCAGATTGGACTATTTCCTGATATCTAACTCTTTAATTTGTAACTCCAAAATAGAGAAACAACCTAGGGTCATATCTGACCACAACCCGCTTGTTTTAATCTTAGACACCATCCAGATAAATACCATAAAAACACAGTGGACCTTTGAGCGTAGTTTATTAAAAGACGAGGCATACCAGAATCATATGAAGAGCTGGATAATGAACTATTGGGGAGATAATAGAGGTACGGCATCCCCCGGCTCAGTTTGGGATTGCTTTAAGGCTGGGGTTCGGGGGGAAACGATAAGCTTTGTAATGGCAAGGAGGAAAAGGGAAAAAAGGTATTTGGAAGGTATAAGGCTTAAGTTAATTGTGGCAGAAGAAAATTTAGCAACAGCCATAATGCAGGGAATACCACTTGACCCCTATATACTCAGCCTGGTCAATCTTAAGGGGGATGCTACTGAGGGCATCATTGCAAAAGCCACTGAAAAATATCTTGTACATAAACGGGATACCTATGAGCTAAGTGAGAGGGTTGGGCATATTTTGGCCGTTAGAACTAGACAACGGGCAGCAAAGGCTGATATTAAGGAGATACAAGATTCTCAGGGAAACCTGAGTACTGATTCAGACTTTATTAGAGAAGTATTTCATAAGTTTTATACTGACTTGTACTCTTTGGAAGAAATAAGGGACTCGACTGACATTGGAAGATACCTCACTGACATTTCTGCCCCTGTTCTTTTGTCAGACGATAGGGAGATGCTAGATGCCCCTTTACAAGTGGAAGAGATTAGAGGGGCACTGGAGAGTCTCCCCTCGGGGAAAGCTGCGGGGCCGGATCAAATTCCAGTAGAATTTTATAAAACTTTTCAGGATATCCTGCTTGTGGAGATGACTCATATAATGCTCTATACACAGCAAGGAGGTACCCCCCCGGAGTCTTGGGGGGGGGGCGGATATTGTTGTTATTCCAAAAAAAGGGAAGTCCCTTATTTTGCCTGCCTCATATAGACCGATTACCCTCATGAACTCTGACGTTAAAATCTACTCTAAAATCCTCGCGACAAGGCTTGCGCAGAATATAGAGCAGCTTGTAAGCCAGTCACAACACGGATTTATTCCAGGCAAGGGAACCACCCAACATGTCAGGACAGTTATCACAATGTTTGATGCTGCAGGAACCCTGGGTGACCCTATCGCAGCATTGTTTCTAGATGCAGAGAAGGCTTTCGATAGGGTCGCCTGGGAGTACCTTTGGGCAGTCCTGAGATGGTGTGGTATAGGGCAAGGCTACATAACAGCTATACAAGCTCTATATAAAGGACCCACAGCTAGAGTCAGAGTTAATAGAGGGTACTCAGAGGAAGTCAAGATCTGTAGGGGGACAAGACAGGGTTGTCCCTCATCCCCACTTCTCTTTGCTTTATTTCTTGAACCATTACTACGACATCTGGAGAGAAATGATGGAATTCCCCCAATGGTCTTGAATGGTAGAATAGTTAAAATCCTCGCATACGCTGACGACGTGGCAATACTAACACCCGACCCTGCTATGGCTATAATTGAGGTAGAGCGAGAAGCCACCAAGTTTGGGCACGTTTCGGGTTATAGTTTAAATAAAACAAAGACTATGATAGTCAAAAATAAATATACAGTTTGCACAGACCCTAGGGTTGTTATGTCAGCTACATATTTGGGTATTGTAATTGCAGCTAACATCGATGCTATTGTTGAGGTAAATATAACCCCTGTCTTGGCTAAAGTAAAACTAGACCTAGACAGAGTGAATAATTTACATCTCTCCTTAGTCGGAGTCACTAACGTGGTGAAAATGACAATATTGCCAAAATTCCTCTATTTATTTAGAGCAATTCCTTTATTCTTTGAATCTAAATGGTTTAATATGTTGGAGGGTATACTTAACAGGTTCATATGGGCTCACGGAAAAACACGTAGAGCGTACAGATTCATGTCTCTACCTAGAGAAAGAGGAGGATGGGGTGCTCCCGACTTTAGACTATACTATTTGGCATCTGCTTTACAATACATGCAGGGTTTAATTGGAGGAGGGGGGATTCTACAGAAAGTTTACTTTTCGTCGACGGAGGTTTATGCAATTTTATTGGGTCAAGAGACAGAAAATTGTTTATTAAAATATACAGATTTTGCTTGTCTCAGAAGGAAACAATTTAAAACTCTAGATGCGGCTATTAAAGTATGGAATGCATTTTTGAAAAAAATGGGGATGGGAAGATTTCATAGATATGTCAGACTTTATAAGAACAGATCCTTTCCCTCCGAAATATTTTCGGACCCAGTTATGTCTCTATGGGACGAAAAGGGAATTAAGAAACTTGGGGATATAAGAGATTTAAAGGGAATAGCGCAGTTTAGTACACTTGCAAGAATATTTGATCTAAGTAATCAGGACTTCTTCAAGTATTTACAGATTAGGAGTTTTTTGGGTAAAAAGCAGGGCGGCTCGGTAGGGTATCAAACCAATGATTTTTTGGAGATCTTGAGTTCAGGTGGGGAACATACGATTAGATCAGCGTATGCAATTCTAGTTAAAACTAAAGTGGATGATTTAGACAAATATAAATATAAGTGGGTGGAGAAACTTCAAGGGGGAATAGATGACTTCCAGGAGTCGCTGGAACTGGGATGTACCATACTATGCTCGGCCTCCCTGCAATCGCAGCATTATAAAACATTATTTTCGTTATATTATACCCCAGATAGAATTGCTAAATGGGGTGGTACTAGTGGGACTAACTGCCCTCGCTGTAGCTCGTCAGAAGCGGATATTATCCATATGTTTGCTACCTGTCCTCAATTATACACGTTAAAAAGGGATATTAAGAGCTTTTTTGCCCTTGCACTGGGGTTACAGGTATCGTTAAATCCCCTGATGATACTATTGGGAATTGGAAATAGCGGGTTAGATAAAGAGTTCTTATTTATGGCTATGGCAGTGTATAGACTAACCCTAGCCAGGGCATGGCTAGATGTAACCCCTCCCTCCATGCAAATATGGTTGGCAAATTTAATCTCCATATTTAATTTAGAAAAACCTATATACGCCAAGAAGGGAAGAACTGGGAGAGCCTTAGGCTTAAGAATATGGAAGCCATTAGCAAGGTGGAGGGACGGGATAGGGTAGTGAATAGAAGACCGAGGGGGTCATGCTTGGTTTTTTTGTGTGAATTTTCTTTTTCTACTAAGTCAAGTTATGATATGATATGATTACTTAAATTTAAACTTTGTGGATAAATTCTCAATGGTGTGTGTGCCACCTCTATCGGGGGGAATATGTATTAATGAATGTAATTGTGCAATGTCGAAAGTAAAATAAAATATATTAAAAAAAAAAAAAGGGAGTTTAGGTTCAGTTATTATTGACCCCATCTAAACGAGGAAGGAGTGAATTCCCCGATAGATGCGTGGACAAACAGAAGGAACGCTTTATCGGAGTTTGTTATTTAAGCAGCAATATAGCGTTTTACGAAACACGAGGGAACCCTTTTTATTTTTATTTTCTTTTGGTCGTATTCAATTTCTAATGGCACCACTGTTCATAATATTTAATTAAACATTCTGGTAGAGTAGTTTGCCAGTTTTTAATATACCCACTCAATTTAAACTTTCTTATAATACTTAGCATTGACATCGATGTGACGTTTCCAACATGTGGGCTACCACAGAAATGTCATTTATGATATAAGAAAATTAATCACAACCTGCAGGTTTCGCCGTAGTTGGTTTAACATATTGTGTGCAAAGGATAAAGTTATAGAAATTGTTATAATTGAAAAACACCTTTCCCAATCACGGAGGGTAACAATGTGTAGAGCAATTCACGTGCAAGTGATACACAGCTGCTGAAGAAAAATGTATGCAAGTGTTTTAAACTCGATATAAGCAATATCATTCTCAACTTATTCCCGCTCGCTCAAACAATATTTAGTAAGCGATATCTAACTATGGGATGGATAAACATATAGACCAATATAAAATGAGGTCACCTTTTATACAGGACATTACTAGTGCCATATGTATCAAAAACAAATTTTGCGAATCTCTAATTGCGATTTTTTGCAAATCGCAGTTAGAGAATCGCAAAATGCAATGTATGTAGGAATTGCTAAAAAGCTTGCAAATCCTACATATTCCTTATTTGTGAATCGCAAATTGAGATTCGCAAATGAGGAATACCTTCCCATTCATTCCTTTGGGCTAGGAGACTCATAGGAATGAATGGGAAGACATTCTCAATTTGCGATTACCAATTAGAGAATCGCAAATTTGGAATGCAATTTCAAGGTTGCAAGGGTGTCAATAGGACACCCTGTTGCATCCCTGTATGTGTACACATTTTGCACACATACATGCCCTAAGGGCATGTATGTGTGACATATGGGACTTTTAAAACATCAAAAAAGTTTTTTTTTAAAGAAAACTGCAAGTTACCTCCAACTTGAAGTTGGTGGTAATTTGTGATTCCTCAACGCCAAATCGCACTTTTTTTGTGCTTCTTACATTGCATTTAAGGAATAGCAATTTGTGATTCCTTAAATGCATTCGCAAAATAGGGCATCGCAAATTTTGCTATTCCTTATTTTGCAAGTGGGTTTTTGTGTGATACATTGCACACTGTTAAATTGCGATCGTAAACACTGAAATTCTGCGAATTTCAGCATTTGCAATCGCAATTTAGTGTGATACATATTGCCCTTAATAACAACTATGGGGTATATTCACTAAGGGTGGGCGTAGTGGGCGTAGTGGGGCTACGTGAAGCAGCACGTAGTGTGCCCAAATCTACGCACACTACGCGCTTCGCGTAGCCCCACTACGTGCCACCCACCTCCCGCCCGCCCTCCTTTTAAATAATATCAGCAATGTAAAATAAATTAAAGTAAAGTGACTTACCGTAAGCGCGGCGTCTCCGGGGCTCCCTCTTCTTCGTTTCTAATTTCTTCTGACAAATGCGCATGTGCGGACGCCCGCGCATGAGCATTTCTCGCAAGAAATGCGCATGCGCGGGTGTCCGCGCATGCGCATTTGCCAGAAGAAATTAGAAACGAGAAAGAGGGAGCCCCGGAGAGGCCGCGCTTACGGTAAGTCGCTTTACTTTAATTTATTTTTCATTGCTGATATTATTAAAAGGAGGGCAGGCGGGAGGTGGGTGGCGGGTGGCAGGCAGCTACGCTTCGCCCTCGGCGTGTGCGTAGCGCTGCCCTGCTTCGCCTACTTCGGAAAGTGCAAAGCAGGCAGCGCTACGTACACTACGTGGGCGAAGCGTAGTGCTACGCCCGGGGTTAATATTCACAAGAACTTGTGGTAAACATCACCAATAAATGTTAACGCAACTTTACACATCGCAGCCTATCGCAGGAAAATAACCCCGTGTCAACGTGGAATTCACAACAAGGCGGCCTCATGCGATAGTTTGCCGAAACCGTGGCCAATGCCCGCGACAGAACCACCCCAACGGAGATAAAAACACAAACTAAAAAACCTGCGATTGGCCAAAGTGTGTTGAGGAAATCAGCGATAAGCAGCGCCAGGCCTGCAACACACACCTGGCAGGTGGGAAAAATCATCATAAAAGCAGAAAAAGCACCCAAACACAAATGGACCAACACCCAAGCCCCATGGAGGCAGCCAGAGCAGGTGCAGCGGACGAGCGCAACCCCACAAGCAACCCGGACGACCAGCCCAGGACCTTGGGGACAGGGAAGGGCAAGGACAAGAAGAGGAGGAAGACGAAGTTCAGTCCGCAGGCGAAATGGATCATAGTCACGGAGGTGATGGAAAACCATCAACAACTGTTCGTCACCTCCAACGTGTCGTTGGGCACCAAAACTGGAATATGGCGGGACACCATGGACAAGGTGAAGTCCATCGGAGAGCACAAGAGGTCAATGGACAAAGTCAAGAGGCGATGGAATGACACCAAGCGAAAGACCAAGGAGAAACTCGCAGCCAACCAGAAGGCAGAAATGCAGACTGGAGGTGGGGGCCCAGCGCCTCAGCTCGTGCTGGATGACATGGAGGAGCTGGTGTCGACAGTCATCAGTGTGGATACTGTGGCCGGAGTTCGGGGACCGGACACTGCTCGAAGGGACACAACACAATTGCAACAGGGTGAGTGACCACCAGGTACTGTGGGGATGGATGGAGATGGCCACGATGGCACACATGCATAATCAAGCAGAGCACAGTGCACACCCTCAATGACTCTGGGTAATCGCCCAGATCTATAGACTGTCACAAAGTACAATACCATGCTGTCTGAATCTCAACATGTCCCATGCGGCTACATACATGTGGACACATTGAATTACACCATCTCCCCTTCACATTGCAGGGCCACCGTCAACACCCCCTGCAGAGCAGTCCCAGCCACTCTTCACTGATGACAATGAGGACAACCCCAGCATCAATACACAAGCCTTCCTAGACATCATTGACATCATCCGCGACTCACCTCCAGGATCAGGTCTGCCCAGCTGCATCGAGGAGACCCCACCCACCACCCAAACCACCCAGCAGGAGGCACCCACGGCACCGGTAGTCTCCGAAGACCCCCAGGAACAAGACACAGCCTTCCAACGCCGTGTGCTGGAGGGCCAGAGGGAGACAGCTGAGCAGGTGCGGTGGGGTTCGACCTCAGGGCTACCAAACTGGACGCCATCCATGGGTGTCTAGGCCCGCTCCATGGTTTCCACTGAGCCCTGACTGACATCGCTGGAGTCATGACTTGGAGAGAAGTACACCTGTCTGCTCAGAGGGGCTCCAGCGACACCAGCCGTGAGCTAGCACACATGGGGAGGCTCATGGAGGACATGGTGCGGATGGAGGCAGAAAGGATGGCAGGCACCACTGCACACCAGCGAAATGTAGCTGGGATCTACCATGCCCTGCAGATCTTCATCATGGCATTGCTGCCAGAAGGCGTGGTGATGATGAATGCTGCTTCCCCACACCATCCACATCTCCGCCCCCTGGGGTGCCATTGCCTCACAGTGCAGCAGACGTATCCACTCCGGCACCTGATGTGTCAGTGGCACACAGTGCCTCAGCGGCTACTGCAACACCCACAGGTGGGGCAGAGCACACATCTCGAGATGTGAACGTTGATGGGTTTGTGATCATGAGGCACTAGCATTCATTTCTACCTCCTGGCCTGTTTCTGCTTGGTGCTGCACATGGCCCCATGACCTTCCACTGACTCCCGATACAGTCCGATGCACTCACCTTGGACAGCGACATGGATTGCCATATTCTGTTTGATGACCAATGAAACGGCGACCAGACTGCGGACTGTACCCTTCCTCTTCCGCAGTACTTGTCATCCCCGGATGGACTCTGGCTGGCCCTCCACGGGCCCATATTGTATAATGTGCTTGGCATTGCCCTGTACTGCTCCAGCTGCAAAACTGAACTGGGTGTGCAATAAACGTCCAGTAACTCACTGCTGTGTTATGTCTTTCATCACTCATGTATGAATGTGTGGATGAATGTAGGGACAGTGATTTCCCTTGCATCAATGATGCTCATCCTGTGGGATGCCAGTCAGAGGGTGCTACATTATATATTGTGTCCCGGGTGCCACGGACACTACAACAGGGACACATGCATCAGTCACTTCCATGTCCAGACATGGACTGAACCACACCCAGAGCCCACGAGTCATTGTTTCAAGCCCTGCACTGGTCCAGCATACGGCAGGCCATACCACTCCACTTACGCTCCAAAGGGTGCCCTCATTGCTACCCGTCGCAGGCGTACTCGTTGGTGGTGTGCAGGTCACTGGTCTAGTTGTCAGCATGTCACAGCCACTCCCTGAGGGCAGGATTGCACACACCACACCCATCCGGCACAGGCGTCACAGGCCATGTGACTCTGCCAACATAAGGGGCCGACAACATCACATTCCCCTCTGCCAGTGGTGACTGGATGACGGACGCTCCACGGTTCTCAATCACAAAGGGCCCATGAGTTGTTGCACACAGGGTTAGTGGCACCCGCAGCCTTGCGGCCATCATGGGCATACAACCATGTGGCACTGACAGGGGTTGCACAGGGTTGGTGGCACTCGATGCTTTGCGGTACAGGCACCCCACCACGTGACGATGACTTTGGGTTCACTGAGGTAGGAGCATCTTAAGTGCTGAGCGGGTGTGCAGCCTGTGATGATGCCCCGTCCCGGCGTTCCGAACAGCTCAGGTTTTGTGTGCCCTGCTGGACCGCAGTGTAGGCCAGAGCCAGCAGGCAGCATGGGCCTACCGCCACATGGCGTCACTTCCGGGATCCCAGAGTTAGTGGCACCTATTCGGCTGAGCGAGTGTGCAGCCTGCGATGAGGCGGGGTGCACTGATATGTCCTCTGCCATGGAGTAATCAAGACCCAGCACCAAACGTGAGACCTGGTGGTCTGCGGAGTGGGGCAGCATGAAGTGGAGGGTGCCATGTCTGCTGGCCCCGGGCTTGTGGCTTGCAGTGGCACGTGGTGGGACCTCCTGTAAGCATGCTGGTGGTGGAATGTGAGCAGTGAGGCCTGGGTGTGCATGGGGGGGCATGCTCTGATGGAAGGCGTGAGGGTCTGGGGTGCTTCTGCCTGGGTGTGCATAGGCAGGCAGGCGATGTTGTCTTGTGCAATCATGTATCTGGACTCAGTTTCAGATGACGAGTCTGTCTCAGATGTGTGACCTGGTGAACTGCAAAACATACCAGCAAGTGGTTGAAGACACACCGGTGGCAGCATCTGAGCATTGTGGCCTAGTTGCGCAGGGGCGGCACTCTCTCTCTCTCTCTCCCCCCTCTTCTTCTCTATCTCTCTCCCCCTCTCTCCTTCTCTCTCTCTCCCCATCTCTTCTTCTCTCTCTCTCTCCCCACTCTTCTTTTCTCTCTCTCCCCCTCTATTCTTCTCTCTCTCTCTCTCTCCCTCTCTTCTTCTCTCTCTCCTCCTCTCTTTCTCTCTATCTCCCCCTCTCTTCTTATCTCTCAATCCCCCTGTCTTTTTCTCTCTCTCTCTCACTCTCTCTCTCTCTTCTTCTCTCTTTCTCCCCCTCTCTTCTTCTCTCTCTCTCTCTCCCTATCTTCTTCTGTCTCTCCCCCCTCTCTTCTTCTCTCTCTCCGCCTCTCTTCTTCTCTCTCTCTCCCCCTCTCTTCTCTCTCGCTCTCTCTCTGTCTCCCCCTCTCTTCTTCGCTCTCTTCCCCTCTCTTCTTATCTCTCTCTCCCCCTCGCTTTTCTCTCTCTGTCCTTTGATGTGCGCAGGACACACCTTCTCATCATGATTTTTGTATTGCAGGATGTGACCTACGGATTGTCCTGAGGGGAGCCGCCATGTGTCTTCATTTCAGTTCAGTGTTCATGTTAAAAAAGTTTCATTTGTTGCTTTGAAAGTGAATGTGTGATGCTCATTTTTGTGATGACACATGCATGTCACCTGCTGTGATTGTGCGACATCATGCTGATTATTTTGTACATGTTTAGGTGTAGCTGATGTGGCATGTCTTTGGTCGGGTGGCTGCTGGGGAGGGGGGGTTCTGGGGGTGGTGGCGGCAGGTGTTGTTGCCCTTTCGGCCATCTGGGCTGCATGTTCAGTTACCCGGCTGCGTCTGTTGTTCTTCAGGTGTGACGTTGGGATGGGCTCCCTTTTGTGGTGCAGGCTGCCGTCCGACTTTGCACCAGGTCAGAGCAGGTGTTATTTTCCTGCTGCTAACGTGCCTTATCACCTGTTTTGTGTTCTTGGCTGGTCGTTGTGAATGTTGTGGAGTGGTGTTGTTGCTGCTTTTGGCATGGGAACGCCTACTCTGCATCTCATTAGCAATAGTTGCGGGAGTTATCTGGGGCAATGTTTTTTGCGGCTGCTATCGCGGGTAAACTGGTGCTGTGGGATATTAACACCCACTTGTGATTGGGGCAATAAGTTTATCGCAACTTTGGCTGCAATGAAGTGCTGGTAACTCGGCGATAGATCCTTATGAAAATGCCCCTATGTGTCTTCCTTAATATTACAGATTCTCCTTCTTCTGACGTATTATTACTTTACAATCAGACCAGCTAACCAATCTTATTGTTAGGTGTCAGTCAAACTGAACCCATTTTGGAATTAAGTTCTCAGTTATGGGTAGTATAAAATACAATAAATTTGTTTTTTATTCATTTAGTTGATAAACGTCCATTATAAAAAATCGACAATTAAAAGACAGCCAAAGTCACTGCACACTGGTTAAACTGTGAACTGGCCAATATTTAAATGGTAAGCCCTTTTCTTATGTAACATACATGTTCAGACTAAGTAGGGTTACCACATTCTAATGTTTTATCTAACTTTGTATTTATTCTCTTAAAGGTCATGTTGTTAATTTATTTTAAATAACATTCATCGGTGGCTCCAACAAACGCAAATTTCAAAGATATATTACCAAATTTAAAAGGTATGCCACAAAAGTTTTTTTTATTTATGGAATAATAGTCCATACCTTTTGGTTAAGATAACCATTTTCTAATAATTATTGTTGTATTTTAGATTTCTTTTATGCAACAACACTACAGATGATCTTTTCTGTTTTTAACGAATTACTTAACAAGCCTCTTTCTAAGAATATCTTAATTAGGTACGTTCACAGTAACTTTTTTTTTTTTCTCCTCATGTGTTGTATAATCCATACTGTTGTGTAGTTAATCAGTGCAATGCATAATATTTAAAGAGTGGTCTTTAGTTTTACAAAAATGTTGATTAAAATGCTGATAGATAAAATAAATAAGTTTTGTTGTTAATAAATTGTTTTCTATTGTTTAGATATTTTTATGAAAACTCTGTCCTGAAGTAGGTGAAAAATTACATCTCACCGAAACACTGCGTCAACCGTTCTTGTAGTTTTCTTTGTGGAGTACATTAACATGATATTTATATGGAATTAATATACCATGTACACCAATCTTTTTTCAACTTTATTGTGAGATGTTTTTAAATTCACAATAAAAATGTTTTGTTTAAATAAATTTGTCTAAACACAATTAATTTGTTTATTTACACATCAGATTTATACAGAAACAAAATGTATTTATGATTAAATCAGCTTTTGTTTTTATGATTGTTCGGCTGTATTTAATTGATTTTTACTACATATTTTAGCCATTGCAACTCTTTATTTTGTACTTGCACAGTTGTGTGTCCAACACAAGATCCACATTGGGACTGTTGAGTCTTTTTATTTAGGAACTTTCTTTTGTTTTCCTCTGGTTTTCACACACACCCATTCAGATATTCTCAGCATTGCTGCATGGGTTTTCTTTTCTAACTCAGCCCATGTGGATTATTCCAAAGCATTGCCAAGCAGATACTGTATAGGGATAGCAGAAGACACAACTACCCTTTTATGTCAGTACCTCCTCCCCAATTTAAGGCCACCAAAACCATTGGCTGCACCTTAGCCTGATTATCAGCAATGAGGACTGTATAGGTCACCTCAAGCAAATATTGGTCTGAGGATTCAAGTTGCTCATTCACCATGGTGATACTGGTAAGACTGTCTCTCAGGGCTTCGAATCTACCCCATTGATATTTGGTGCGTGTCTGTATCTCTCCAGATTACTTGGCCAGACTGCCAGGGTAGCTACATCCAATATTCCCCCTGAAACTAGAGTTGCCCCAGTGAGCACCTTGACATGGTCAGGGCTCACCTGTGATCACATCTAGAGTCTCACCAGTACATTTACTGCAAGTGTGCTAGAAGTATTCTTTTTGTTTTTTACAGCTAGGGGCTCCAGTGTCCAAAAGACTGACAGTCATGGCACCTAGCCTTTTTGGGATCCCAGTTGTTACCCTGGTACCCACCCATGAGCTGTGAAGAGTTTCGGGGGCATTCTCTTTAGCAGGATTTTTGGGGTATACTTATGTATATTATTTATTCTCTTTTTGGACACCATCTTTCATTTAAGAGGTCTTTTTGAGCTCTTTCGTTTGGTCACCCTCACCAGTGGTAGTTTCGGTGCCCTTGTTTTGGCCCAGTGGTCTCTCTTCTTCCCCAACTCTAGAGGAAAAAGTTGACCTAGGTCTACCTGATGCTGATGTAACTTCTCATTTTAAAATTACTCAACAGATGTTCCTTCAAGATTACATTGTGAAAGCCCTTCATATTCATGCACATTGTTACCTGTTATCCTGTCGCCTAGTGTTTTTACTGAACGGTCTACAAATTTACCCCAGGACTGTCTCTGCGTTTTTAGAGTCTCCCTGAAATGAATCCCATATTTCTCAGTTGTGAGTCCAACGTCCTCAATCAGGGTATCATTCATATGGTCATGAGACTAGGCATCTTTCTCATTCAATGTCAGGAGTCTATCCCTCCATTTACCTGAGATAGTTCCTAAAAGGGAGAAACCCAATTCTGTTTGGCTACTTTCCTAGCTATGCAGGCTCTCTCAAAAGCTGCAAACCATTTGGTGATGTCATCACCATCTGGATATTTAGGGACAATCCCTTCATGGTGTTTGAAATCAAAGGAATCTTCTCTCTCCCTAGTTACAAAATTGCCGCCACTAGAGATGGGTTATATACCCATCTCATCTCTTTGTCTCTCCATATCCAGGAGTTGAGCTTCTAAGTTCAACCTCCTGGCCAACCTTTCTAGCATGAGGTTCTCCTCTGGGTTCTCATCCATTGCTTCTAACTCCTGGGTTTCTATTACCTCCTTAGACAGGTCATCAGTATTCTGAAAGCTCGTTTTGATGCCATTTCCTTTACAGAGAGGCCTTAACCTGGCATAGGTTAAGCACATACATGGGGGTCAGGTCGAGCTCCTGAGTCTGGTTCTCTGTATCACTCATTATTGCTACTAAAGTTGAGGCCTCTTTAGAGCGGAAAAAAAAGACTTTGTCCTATAGTAAAATGATTTTTATAATCCTAACCTGTAGTTTCAGGGACTTAGCCAAGGCCCTAGCCTTTAATTGTAGACATTTTGAAAATATAGTTCAATTGAAAAAAATACAACTACCATAAAGGCAATTTGTAGATTTGCTCATGTGGTTACTTATTGACTGAGTGGTACCATCAAACGCGAAGTCGTAGACCCCATCACTGATCCTCCAGTGTAGGAAGCTGACTCTTCATATACTGCACTAAAATGAAGTACATTGTGCAGACAGTCCAGTGAGACCCACATTGGAATTCAGAGGCAAAAGTAGATAATACTAAAGCTGTATTTGTTGTAGTGTGGGCAAGCAGTTAGACTTATCAGAAGGTAGTGCTAATCATTTGTTGTACTCACAGAGGCAATAAATGAGACACACACTCAAGAATAAATCAGAGACCAATTTGCAATAATAACATTGATTTATATATAATTTTTCAGTCCAAGCGCTGCGTTCTAAGGTACATACTTTTTAAGTTATGAAATTTCAAAGTTTGCAAAATAAATCACTGTTGTGTGTAATACTAAGACAATATGCAGAGATGGACCTCAGATTCACCCTTAGCAGCCTTAGCTCGGTTCTGGTAGTATGGCACAGAGCAATCAGACGTACCTCAGAGGAATATGTGTTAAGCATTTAACAGTCACAGCATTAACAATAAGTAGGTGACCCGACTCGAAAGAAACCTTGACATTAAATTAGAAAAGTAGATTGTATTTTGATATAAATATAGGCACCAAAATAAACTTGATATGATGTGGACAATCAAAGTTATCGAGTTTCAAAGTATTAACGAGAAATGTAATTAAAGCTGTCAAATAATCACCATTAAAGTCAATGGGAGAAAATTACACTTAGCAAAATGATAGTTGCAGGACGAGTTCCACGGGACACTCTTGTGGTTAAGGTTCTGCCGGTCCCTAGACCAAGACTCCACAGTCATTACTTCATTACCTTGCCCAGGGAGTTTGGGTGCAGAGGTTACTTGGCTGTCCTTAGTGCAGACGGCATTCATGGAAGCTGTCAAAAAGTGCAGCACTTGGCAAAACCACATTGGCGATGGATTTACACTCGTAGGGCCTGATTCACAAAGGCAACAAAGTCTAACTTTGCAACTTTTGGTATTCAGAGAGGTCATTTAAGAGTTGGATCTTTACATCTGCAGTCAGGCTGGAATCTCGAGCTTCAGCCATACTCTCTGCACCTGGGCACCATTGAGCACAGTAGAAGAAATCTAGTTGTTGCACCCAGGTCCTGTGACCCCAAAGGCTCCACTTTCCAAATGACAGGCCCGATTCACAAAGGCAATCTGAGACAAAAGTCAAAATATGACTTTTGGGCATAAAGTTATCTTTTTGACCGAAGGAAGACCTACATTTCATTTGACCCATAGTGCACCAGATTTTGACTCTGGATCACATGTCCTCTCTACCCTGGTTGTTTTTCATTTTGAGACATTTGACTGTAAAGGATTAGCTGGAGATTTTTTCAAATCCAGACTGTAGATATTTTTATGATAAACAAGTAAAAATAAAGTTAACATTCATATTCAGCAAACACACCATCGATGCTAACATCCAGTGAGGGATGAATTCTCACACAAATACACACCACAAGATCGGCTGATAGTCTGTGGTTAGGGGAAATTAGTCAGATGCCCAGTTCTGGAACAGAGGTTAACATCATCCTGTTATGCTTTGAGTCTATGTGGTGATTTGCCATGATAACCTTTTGTGTTCACTTTCATTTAATCATGCAAAGATTTCAAAAAGTATGTTTAATACACAACGCATCTGAGCCTGCATGACCTGACTCATTTGTTCTGCGATGTGTAAGTCCCAATAATCCATTGGACGGTTTCCATGAGTCTGTGGTCCTTATAGAAGCTAATCTGTCACAAGATCTTGTATATGTACTTTTCCCCAAAAAATCATGCAAAGACGCACTTACAGCTTATATCAGGCCAATCTAAATGTTTTAATCACGAGCCCTCGGATTCCAAAACAATCTTCTTTGAAGGTCAATAACCATCTGTGATGTTCAAGGGAGCTCCAGAATCCCCACAGTCTCCTGAATAACGAAGATGCACCTCAAGGTGCAGACTCTTTTATACAGAAACCCCGCCCAAGATGGCCACTTCCCAGGGATTTTTGTACTTGAAGTATTGTTGGAAAAAACAAGCTCCTGAAATGCAAAGGCAGAAAAACAGTGTCACAAAGAGTCAGAGTAATGTTTGAGCATACACCTAGATGAGAGTATCTATGAGTGCATGTTATGGAGTATTGAGCAGAAGATGTGCTGCTGCACATTCTCAGTTTTCACAGCATCTGACACAGAAACACTTCAGCCATAATTTACCAATAGTGCCTTGCTGTTGTAGCTTGCCACAGCGCTGGGTCTGGAATGGCGGCCAAATGTCTCTGGCACTAGAGACTCCCTTGGAAATCATGACAGCAGGCACTGAACCCACAACGAATTAAGAGACAAAAGTCTGTTAGGACAAAAGCAGCACCCTACAGCATCCAGACCAGATGATCCACAAGATTTGTCTCAGCATCCTGTTCCTTCCCTTTCAAGTGTGTCCCAAGTACATGTGGCTCTACAGATCTGCTAAGCAGGTTTTGACCCTTTGGCATCAAAAGGAATGTCCACAGTACCTGCACTGCATATTCTGTGTAGGTCAGAGACGTCAGCTATGCCAATTCAGGTCAGGTTTTCTCTTATGATACATTCCACGCCTCATTCCCATCTTCTCAAGCCTGAGCACACATGTAGAGATCTGGAAAAGGTTTTTGCTAATTAGCCTTCTGATAGTTAAGATAGGTATAGGGTAACTTCCTAAAAGGTGCTTTTCCTTAATATATATTTTTTCTTTGAGTTTTATATAGCACGAACTTGACCCTAATCGGGTATCAGAGCACTTTACATAGCACCAGTTGCATTACATGAGGACACATCCATTTTTGTAAGGCACGGGGAGAATAAGTGATTTCCCCAGAATCACAGGATGTTCAGCGTCATTGCCGAGACTTGAACCGGTTCCCCAGAGTCAAGGCTGACTGCCCTATCCGTTAGACCAACTCCTCTCAATATGTATAAAAAAATCAGAATTCACCATTTAATTGGATTTTTAATAACTAATAACAATAGTGGTTTGATTATTTGTCTAGGTGGTCCTATTCCAGAGGGACATTATTAGTATTTTGACCTGTACTCTGATTTTCTACATAGGACAGCGAGGCCTGCCACAGTAAAAACAGGTTTTTGGGCATTGTCACTGTAGGAACATTGTAATATTAATTTTAAACCTGCCCTATTTTTAAATGCTAGTTATTCTATCTTGTGGGCTGCAAGGCTTACGTATGTAAAGTGTACTCATATTTAAAAGGGAGTCTTTCACCTGTCAAAAAGGGTCATCTTAAGTTCTTAACAGTTCTCACTGCACATGTTGCACTACAGCTTTCAGGCTACAGTGGAAGGACTGAAGCCATGTTTTCTTCTTTCAAACTAGTGGATGGCACAATAAGTGCTGTAGTCCACACGTGACAGTTAACATTTCATGACATGGGTGTTTTTCCGCACTATATACCATGGCCCTATATAAAATGTAAAAACACCAATCAGGAATTAGCCAGATTCATCATGTTTTAGAGGTCAGAGTACATACAGACAGTGACATCCCTAGACAGCGAAAAAAAAACCAGCAATCATAAATGTTTCAGCAAAAGGCAAAAAACCTGGGGTAATCATGCAGAAAAGCAGTATTTCTATACAAACTCACTAACGCTCTCACTGACTCATTCACTGAGCCCCTCTGACTGATCGACTCACTTGCTCATTCAGTAACTGTGGTACTCACACAAGAGTTGCAATAAACACTAAGGTACAGATTTACAAGAAAGTGACGCATCTGTACAGATGCGTCACTATCTCTGCGCCACCCTTAGAAACCCTTGCGCCACCATAGATGCGCCGTATTTACAATAAGGCGCACTATGGCGCAAGGATTGACAGATGCGTCAGAAATTCTGACGCATCTGTTGGTGGAAAAGTCACGCATTGCTGAAGTCGTGTCGGAAGCACGACGCAACTCCAGCAATGATTGTTGAGGCCTATTCCCACTACACTGCATCACTACTTACGCCTGCTTGAAGCAGGCGTAAGGTTTTGACGCAGTGGCGTCCTAAAAGTGGCGCAGTGAAATCTTGTAGATTTCACTGAGTCATTTTTACGAGGCCTTCCTGCGTGGGAACGCCCACCCTGCATACATTATACCTGACGTGGGCTTTACGACGTGACGCATCTCCCTAGCTACGTCACATTGTAAATAGGCCACATTGTTTGCGCCGCTGTTGCGGCAAAAAAGTGACGCAACTGCAGCGCAAAAGTCAAGCAAGGGGCTTGTAAATTTGTCCTTAAGAACGTAAATTGATCTATTACAAATACACTAGAAAACAGGACATGCCACGTTACGCCTTTGAGACTATCACCAACCACAAGACGCGCCCGTCCTTCTATGTATTTCGTTAGCCTTTTGCTGGACTACCACGACCGACTCACAAAAATAAACCTTAATTCACTTTCGGGTTAGTCATGAAAACAAAATAATAAATTAGAGACCACCAAGCGTAAATGTAATTTTCATTCGGTTGACTTTCAGAATATATATGAAAATGCAGCATATTAGATCACATTTTAATAAGTAAGTCATTAATATCCGCAATATAGCTTTCAAACATCAGCAAAGTAATTGAATTGCTGTTTTGATTTTCTAATAACTTTCTAGAGGAATCAGTTTTTGTCCTTGATCTCTAATCAAATGAAATGCCGTGTGATCATTTTCTTTCTTATGATACAAACATACTAAAGTGGAATTGAACCCCTAGATTGGTTTTACAGGGCAGTCACTGCATAGAAAGGGAGAGGAAAATATAAAATCAATGTTTTCTAATAAAACGTAAGCTTTTGACGGATGTGTAAATCAGCCTAATGCATTCCTGTTGCATTCAAGTGCCGCCGTTTTTCGGCTTTGCAGAATACCTCGAGGGTGAGTCGTTTATTTCATTGTGCGTATTAGTAAACGCTGCTTTCTTGTGAGGGAAGAGACTGGAAACTACCCGCGGACAGGGATCTGGGTTCTTGAAAAAATACTTTTTAACACGTTGATCCATTGCCTGCTTGATGAGGAGGTGTAAAATAACAGGCAACTGAGTTCAGGTTTTGTAATTGTCTGTTGTACCTAGAAGCCTCGGTAAACGTGAACTTTACATATGCTAAGACCATAACATATCAACTGGTGATGAGGAGTACTCATGAATGCAAAATACACCTGCATGGATCAATCTGTTAAATTGTATTGGCACAAGGATAGATGTTTGGGGACTATACTATGCAGAAAGTGCCTTTGCAGCATGCAGGTCCTGTATGCACGAATTGTGCATGTTTCCATTGTGGGAAATGGTATAGCAAGCTCGATCATCTGTGAATAATGAACTGGGGACATTAAACAATCTATGCTGGAAAGAAATCAAAATCCAGATGGATCAGGACATCCCACACTCATGGGGAGCCTATCTGAGAAAATAATTGGCGGAACTTGATATACAAACGAAATGGGACAGCCAGATGGACCGGCAGTTTTTAGCAAATTGGCAAATAAGACGGCAAAGAAGAAGTCCTTCTTAGAAGATAAAATAACAACCTCGAAACGTAGGCATGGGTGGACTGTGATTAACTACTACATATCAACAAAGCCTCAGGCTTATTTAGTAACTCATTTTAGTGTGGAGTTAAAAAAGAGTTTCACCAATTACCGTTTGGGAATGCATGACTCAAAAGATCTACAACCGTCCTGGAAAAGATACCAACAAGCAGCACACTGTCGACTATGCGGTTTTTGTAATGAAACGTTAACTCATCTCTTTTGTGCCTGCCCCGCAGTTAAGGAAATAAAAAGGGGGATTTTTAACGAATTGAACATTTGCACGTGCAGGCAAGCCGTGATACGTTGGTTGGAAGGTTCCTCTATAATCTTGGCATTCCGGATGGCAGGGGCTTCAAATATGGCTCTCCTTCACTAGACCAAGTAGCAAAAGGACTGCGATCCTATTTCACAAGATAACAGGAACAATACAGAAAAATAGCAGCTGACCAAACCTTATTGGAAAGTTTGGCATTTTATATGGACATTCTAACTTAAATAACTTAACCTTTGATAATTTTGGTCACTTGAGCTCCTTGGAAAGTTGTGAATAATAGAACTTTCACACATTGTTTAACCAGTTAGCCAACATTTTATGATCTTTATTAATTCAGATTTTAATATTGCCAAGCTCATTGCTGATAAAATGATATTTAATGGAAGAATAAGTTTAATACTTTTTTAAAGTTGTGAATTGTAACGATTTTAAGTAATCATGTACAATAACATTTTTGACTTGACTGTGAATAATCAAGTATGAACGCACCGCCCTAATTTGCTGTGAATTTGCTCCTAGAACTCGCACTGATCTTGCAGTGGATTTCAGAAAATGATCACTGACAACTCAAAAATATAAAGCTAGATGTACGAAATTTGCATTAGCAAAAGGTCGTCGTAATTTTTGCGTCAGCTTTTTGTGAACGGAAAAAAAAATGCAGAGAGGCCTATGTACTAATAGTTGGGTTCAAGAAATTCCAAAGCATTGTGGGTCACAATCTTGTCTACCTACTCACTAAACATTAGGTGGGTCACAAATTGCTACTCACTACGACTCTGCCATCAGAGGGATCGTGGCTTGCTGGGGTCAACAGACAACCATGTCTGTGATCACAGTCAAATTAAGCAAACTGTTTCAATGCAGCCAACTTTTCTTAAAAAAAAACAGTTTTGAATTTAAAAATAAACGTTTCATTTTTAAAGTTTGTTTGCGAGTTGGCAGTGGTCCCCTGAACCACTTCCCACTCCCCAACAAACGTTTATTAACATTTACAAACGTGGATGGTTGCAATTGAATAACCTGTTACAGAATCACAAAATGGGTTTAGAAGACAGTTAGCTATTGCAACCTATAGGACAGGGCCGGACTGGCCGTAGCGGGCACCGGGCAATCCCACTGTGGGCTGCACAGGTGGGGGCCGGTTTTGGGCCCCTGGGGGCTGTTTTAGTCATAGGGCCGTTTTTGCAGCATAGGTCCTGTAACAAAAGTAGCATAGGCCCTTTTGCAAAATCAGCCCTGTAACAAAATCGGCCTCAAACAGGCCCTGGCAAAGAGCTCGGTGGCAGCCGCAAACCTCCCCGGGGGGGGGTGGGGGGTGAACACTTTGCCAGGGTCGGTTTTGGTTCCCAGTCCGGCCCTGCTATAGGATTTAGAGAATTGCGGGCTTTGGAACCGCTAAATGGCTTCTTACATCGGGCCCACTATTACACTGTCATATAAATATAGTTCCCATGTAGCAGTGAATGTAATTGTATGGAGTAATTGTAGACACACACAAGAAACACATTTACCAATTCTTCCTTTGCTTATGACATGCATTCCTCATTGACTCTACTATGGGAAATACCATGAAATTAACTTGGAATGGCATCCGTTGTTACATAATAGATGCACATGTGTATTTTCTTGACTATTGCCTTGGAAATAATTGTTAGGGCAGAAATTGTGCAATCCCTGTTTGCATGAGCAAAACACAAATACAGCTGCTCCAAAAACATTGTGTGTTTGAAATTTCTCTGAAAGCAACATATAGCTAATATTTTACTACAGCAGGCTGATTTGTTTGTGGCTGTGACTCGCAGGGAGTAACTTGGAGGTTGGTAGAAGTGGGGCATCTACCAATAAATTATGAATTTCCTATTCGCCAACCTTGATGTTCCCTCACCTTCTTTATAGGTGGAAGAACCAATTTTTTTCTGCTGGTGGTGTCTCAGCCAGCTCTGACAGCAGAAATCCTTGATCCAGCAGTCCATACACCACAAGACTTTCAAAACACAATAGAGGTTGCCCTGTCCCACTTAACATAAAGTATCCTCACAAGAATCACCATCCAAGCCATAGCGAAATCAGAAAAAAACCGCAGGTCACCATATTGAGTAGCAAAATTATGCCCTACTATATTATTGTACAAGAATATTGACTACCACCATGGTAAAGGTAAGTACACGTAGGTAATTATAGAAATACTACTCTTCGCCACATTTACATACCATATTCACATATCTAGAAGATAAAACCATTTTATAAAGGATGGTGTGCACTAAGATTACTAATATACGGGTAGTGGTGTGAGAGAGGTCTGCCATCTAGCACCTGAATGAAGATGATGTGCACAGATCCACAAAAAAATCCACAATCAAATCCTAACACAGCTTGTCTTTAGGATTGAAGAAAAGTGGTAACAGGTTGGGGAATGCTTACTTAAGTTTTTTTGATTTTATATATGGCAGCCTGCCCCGCAGAGCTGAAAAACAAAAACAGACTGTTTTAATTTTTTTTTTTATCTATGGCCAATCTCCCAAGCAAAAACAGTCCACATTACTTCAAAAATACTATGATCTCTCATGTTCATAATATCAAGGTATGCATAACAGTGGCTAAATAATTGTGGCTGTCACCATTCCAAGCACTAATACCTGTGGCACTGTTGGACTTGGCCATTTTGCAGGGTCATCCCTGAACTTTTTGCCTTCCTCCTGTATTTTTTCTGACCTGTTCTTGGCTGTTTTATGACTGGGCACTTTACCACTGCTGATCAATGCTAAAGTGCATATGCTCTCTATTGTAAATTCATGTATTGATTAGTGACTCCATGATTGGGTTATTTGATTTACTTGTCAGACCCTAGTACAGTGCACCATGGGTGCCCAGGGCTTGTAAATCAAATGCTGCTGGAGGGCTTGCAGCACTGGTTTTGCCACCCACAGAAGCAGCTTGTAAAGTGTGTCTCAGGACTGCCATTGCAGAGCCTGTGTGCAGTCTTGTACTGCCATGTCGACTTGGTAAGTGCACCCACTTGCCAGTCCTTAAACCTTTCCTGTTCTTCATATCAGACACCCCTAAGGTAGGCCCAAGGGTAGGGTGCATTGTAAGTATAAGATAGGACATGCCCAGGTGTGTGTGGCATGTCCTAATAGTGAATTACAGCCATTTTCGTTTTTCACTATTGCAAGGCTACCAGTCCCCATAGGCCAGAATGGGTAGTTTGATTATAACATCACATAATCCTAACTGACCAAGGGAACATGATGCAAATTCGAATTTAGTATGCCTGAACTCAGACTGATAACATACATCTTTTAGTGTAGTTGTTTTTAACATTCTGTGTTTGAAAATACCACTTTTAGAAAGTAGGTATTTTCTTACCTAACCATCCAGCCTGCCTCTGCTAGCTTGTGTATTTTGGGTCTGGTTTTGTGAGTGACAAGGGCTGGGGGATTCCAGGAGACAGTGTGAGTCAGCACAGGGCTGAATAGACCTATTTACATGTAGAGTGGTGGGATGAGTCGCACCTGGGTCTGAATAGGGCTGTGCCTGCCTTCCACAATGCTGGCTCCACCTCCTGTGGTGGGTCTGATGTCCCTGACCCACCCTCCCAAAGGAAAAAAGGAGTCCTGTAAACAAAGTGCTCCAGGACTGCACAGAACTGGTTTGGACTAGGTACAGGTCCCTCTGCCTTCAGGATTTAGTAGTATAAATATGGGGACCCAGACCCCAAGACTTTAGATCACTTCTGGAACAACAAGAGAAACCTCTGCCAAGGAGAAGAACCAAGGAAGCTCTAGGAGTTGGACTGCCCCCCTGCCAGTGTGCTGTTTTGCTGTTTTGGCCTACACTGGTGTCTTCAGTGCCAAGGAGAGGAGAAGGAACTTTCAAAGGTCTTTCATCATCTTGCAGAATATTACTCCAAGGGCTTGAACTTGTGCTTGCCTCTTTCTGAAGTCTCAGGGACAAAAAAATTCACCACTAGCTCCCCTCTGAATTTCCTTGCTGGGAATTCTATCTGCAGAAACCTGCATGTCGCTGGGAGCTGGAAGCACGAGTCAACGAGAAGAAGCATGTCGCAGTCGCAGCTGTAGCTGTCGCATTGCCAGAGAAGCATGTCACCGCCACAGAGTTCGCCAACACATCACCAGAGAAGCATGTCACTGCCGCAGAGGTCCCCGTTGCATCACAGGAGAAGCGCGTCGCAGGGCCTGTCGCGGCTCCAAAGTTACAGAGTTCGCTGCATGGCCGCCGGACTTGCACACATCATCTTCACATCGTCGCATCAAGGGCACCATCTTATTGCATCGCACCAGATTGTCGCATCGCATCGAGGCGCCATCTTGTCACATCCTAACCGGAACGCAGTACGAGAATCAACGCATCACCCCCCCTCCAGTAAGGACCAAGACACATCCCCTACTCTGCGCAAGCATTGAGGTGCGACGCATCGTCTCCCCCGAAGTAAGGAACGGACGCATCTCCATCCCTGCAAACCTTTTGTTTGTTTTGCATTACGCATCCAGGTACTTTTGTGAGAACTTTGTCGCATTTATCATCAACTTGAACTAAGTGACTTCTACCATCTTTAAGCCTATTTTGAGTACAGTATTGTGGATTTTTGTCGTTTGTGGTCTTGTGTTAGGTCTATATAAAGAATAATTATTTTTCTAAAACCTGTGTGGTGTCCATCTGTAGCGTTTTCACTGTATTCATGTATGTTTTCATAAATGCTTTACACACTGCCTCTGAGATAAGCCTGTCTGCTCGTGCCAAGCTACCAATGGGGTGAGCAGGCGTTATCCAGTAGTGTAATCCCCTTTCTCTGATTTAGAAGCAAGGGTCCCTATTTGGTCAAAGGTACCTACCTCTGCCAACTAGAGACCCCCAGTTCTAACACACGCTACTAAAGAAAGAAAGATTCATCCTACCATTAGTATCAAACGTTTGAGCTGTACTGTTTGATTTCAGCGTAGCTGTGTACATTGTGGATACAAGTGACTGTGTATTTCATTATATATCTAGCACATGTGCTATAGCATAAGAGATTTAGTGCAACGAAAAAGAAACATATGGGAAGAGAACCCAAATTCATATTATGAGTCCAGTATTCATAAAAGCTATAGAAACACCTGCACTCTACATAAAGAAAAAATGGGTTTCCATTCTGGGTTTCAATTCTGATTCACAGGATAGGACATTTACATCTATCTGTCTGTCTGTCTGTCTATCTATCTATCTATCTATCTATCTATCTATCTATCTATCTATCTATCTATCTATCTATCTATCTATCTATCTATCTATCTATCTATCTATCTATCTATCTATCTATCTATCTATCTATCTATCTATCTATCTATCTATCTATCTATCTATCTATCTATCTATCTATCTATCTATCTATCTATCTATCTATCTATCTATCTATCTATCTATCTATCTATCTATCTATCTATCTATCTATCTATCTGTCTATCTATCTATCTGTCTATCTGTCTTTCTGTCTGTCTGTCTGTCTGTCTGTCTGTATGTCGCACATTCGCTCTCTCATTCTCTCTCTCTCTCTCTCTCTCTATATATATATATATATATATGAAGAAGCGTCTTCTGTGTAGAAACTACCTCCTCCAAATCGGAAGTCGCTTCGTTACGGGAGGACCCCACAGAAGCAGGTCCTGTTAGATTCTGTCAATTCCTTCTTAGTCTTTAGAAGAAAAACAAAGCCATGTGCGGTTCTTTAAATCCATTTATTCAGCCACTTTGCCAAACGCGTTTCGAGTGCAACACACTCTTGTTCACTGACAATTGAAATTGTAGCGAGCGGCCATTTTACATTGTTTCCCACGTGATTTGACTAAACTACAATTAAAGTGCATATGAAGACAGACTTTTAGTTTTTTGTTGTTGTATTGCTTTGTGTGTGCAGCGCGAGACATTGAGCAAACGCTTTAGTTAATATTCATATTAATATTGAATAAAACGTGCGTAGAACTGTGCTGTATAAAATATACATTTTAAGAGGACTCTTTAAAATAAATAACTATATATATATATATACAATAACGATTAAATATTATAAATAATTTTAAATATTTTAAATATTCCCTTTGTTCCTCATTCAGGCCCCAGTGGGCTCACTTAAACAGAACTTTGTCTCTCATTGCTGCTCTTCATTGTTGCCCAAGTGGGCATACCACAATTATTAATATAATTTAATTCATTGTACAAGTCTAAAATTATCATAAAACCCTACATTAAAACCGATAAAGGTAAAATATCTCAATATTCAAACTAAATGAGTGTACAAATCTTCTTCTATGTTCAGGCCATCTGGTTGTTTAGAGATCAATTCTACAATATATCGTGACTCCAATTTTCTCAAATTTTTTTCACGATTCCCACCTCTTCATTTTTTTGCAATGGCATCAATCACAAAGTAAGTTAACCCTTTTACATCTTTATTATGGAATGTCTCAAAATGTCTGGCGACTGGATATGTCCGGTCACCATTCTTTATAGCCCTGAGGTGCTGAAGAATTCGCTTATGCACCTTTAGGATTGTGCTGACCACGTACTGCAGGCCACAAGGGCATTGGAGCACGTAGACAGCATAATCTGTTTTGCAGGTGAATTTGCCTCTAATTTTCTTCAGATTTTTGCTAAAGCCTGGCTTATACCTTTCTGTATTAACGCCATGTGAACAAGCCTTACATTTGGGGCATTTCACAAACCCCCGGCATCTTGTAAGGCAAGTGATCTTCTGTTGCGGCTTTCTCAAACTGTTCTGCACCAGGGATTGCTTAAATCATTTCACTCTGCGGAATGTAATCTGGGGTCTCCGTGGGACAGTTTTACCTAAAATTGGATTGTTTTTTTATCAAATGCCAGTGTTTAATATAAATGTTCCTTAGTTTATCATGCTGAATGCTATAGGATGTTACAAATCTACAATCCTTATTTATTTCTTTTTCATTCTTTTTGTTTACCATTTTATTACTAAATAAAATTTCTTCTCTTTATCTTTCGTTTGTTCTACGCATAGCATCTTCAACCCAACTGTCAGGATACCCTCTATCTCTGAACATTTTTTCCAAGATCTTAATTTCTTTTAACATTTCCTTTTCACTGCTACAATTACGTTTAGTTCGTAAGCATTCCCCATAGGGAATGCTTCTCTTTAAATTCACCGGGTGGAAACTTTTGGCATGTAGAAGTGTATTACTAGATATGGGTTTCCTGTACAGTTTGGTTTCTACTTTTCCATCTTCTATAAACACTGTTACATCTAAAAAATTGACACTAGTACGACTGATTTCACTGGTAAAACTTAAATCGAGGTCGTTCTTTTGAAGTTCATTAATAAAAGATTTTGCCTGGTCTTCAGTGCCCTTCCATACTAGGAATAGGTCGTCTATGAACCTGCTCCAATGCATGATGTTGTATATATATTACCTACTGGCGGTCGCCAGTAAGTAGTTATAGTTAGGACCAAGTTTCCAGAGGAAGAGCATTTTTTGTTTTGCTTATAACCTTGGCGTAGTTAAATAAATCTTCATGACATTTTCCAAACTGATTCTTTGTTCATATCAGCTCCTATGCTGAAAGATTGGGGGTGATTCGTCAAGGGGAGCTGAGAAAAAAGGGGGTCCCAAAACGTGTTTTCTCCATGTATTTTCCGTAGGAAACTTTAGACATGGCTACACGTCGAACGGGTGAACGGTATTACCCTAAATTTGGCAGGGAGAAGGGTCTTGGTCTAGAAAGCACACTTTTGTTTATTTGGTGCAAATCCGTTCAGTAGTTTTGGAGAAATATTGAAATTTGCAGATATCGATATTTGGGAATTCTACCATCTGATTGGCTGCGGCATTACAAGCACGAGCTTGCTGCTTATTGGCTGTGAGCTGTTGCAACTAGGAAGGGTTGGCAGCCATTTTGTCATTCCGTTGAAATGAGTAAGGGGAAAAAAGGGCATAAAGAGTAGGAAACAAGAGGATAGGAGCACTGTAACCTCTCTGGGGGAGTGCGAAGCGAAGTAGTCACTCCTACCGGTCTGAAAGTACGGTGTTGCTCAGAATGACATGGTGCTGAGATGAGATGCTGCAACACTCGGGTATGAAAGCGAGAGCCTAAACTGTGAGCTCATTGCTGTAAAGTGATGTGCTTTGGTCTTTGTAGCATACATGTGCAAGTAGTGTTAGTAGGCATTTAAACCATACAGTGAGTGGGAAGCGAACTACTGACCTCTACCTTGCGTTTATACTATACCGGAAGTGGGAAGTGAAGTACTCACGCCTACTGGTGTGAAGGCTCGGGGATCAAACCAAGCTGATTGCTGTAAAGTGATGGGCTCTGGGTGCTGTAGCGTACTGGCCACTGTAGTATAACTGTGTAAGTAGTGTTAGTATGCGTTTATACTATACAGGGAGTGGGAAGCAAACTACTCACCCCTACTGGTCTGAAGACTCAGGGATTAAACCGTGAGCTCATTGCTGTAAAGTGATGTGCTCTGGGTGCTGTAGCATACCTGTGGAAGTAGTGTTAGTTTGCGTATTTACAATACAGGGAGTGGGAAGCGAACTACTCACCCCTACAGGTCTCAAGACTCGTGGATGAAACCATGAGCTCATTGCTGTAAAGTCATGTGCTCTGTGTAGTATTCCAATGAAAGTCATAGTACAATGTTAGTATGTAATGCTACTAGAATGTAAGTATGTAATGTTAAAATGTAGGGCTGCCATGAGGGGAATCTTTGGGAGTTTATACACGGTGCTGGAGAAGACGGTTGCCTTGCTGTCTGCTCCTGTTGGTGGCTGTTTAAGTTGTCTTCTTTTCCTGCCATAAATCTACTTATCGGATCCACTGCTGTCTTCCTCTTCACTACATAATTTTGGCGACGAACAGGAGAAGGTAAAAAGAAGGCAGCACTCACCAATATTTTGAGCTTCCTTGCATTCTCCTGAAGACCCGTTTTCTTGGTAAAGCTGTTTCTGCTCATCCCAGGGTCATCTGCTCATGGAACTATGTCATCTGACCTGGTAGGATTTACATTTTTGGATTTTGGGCTTCCTCTGCCTCTTTACTACACTCTGGTCGCTGAACAACACGTGTGCAAGTAGTGTTAGTAGGCGCAGTTCATACTATGTCCCGAGGAGTGCATCCGTGGGACATTTATGTTTGCTATTACAGTGCGGGAGCATGGCTTCCACCCTGTGATAGCAAATCCTTGTTTGCCTCGTTGAAGCGAGAGGAGGAAAACCTCGTATCGCTTCAATAAAGCGGATCCGGATGGTAAAAAATGAAAAAAAAAAATGAAGCGGGGTCTCACCCGTTCATTTAAATGAGCCCCCTGGTGGGTAATGTTCCGGGGCCAATCCTATTATTATATTGCGGGGTCTCTGCAGCACTGGGGACCTTAATCTCACATGTGAATTAGGCGCGAGAGGGCACAGACACATTTCTCAGCCTAGGGGATCGCCACCTCCCCGGGTATTGTTTAGTAATTGTTCGAGGGCTTCGAGGCAAACTCAAGTCCGGGGATTGCCACCCTCCGGGACTTTACTTAAATATGCAGGGTGGGCCTCGCCAGTCCCTGAAGCCTCGGTGGCCCTAGGAAGTGCCTTATTGGTTCTGTAATCACACGGGCAGTACTCATGGTGTTATAAAGTGATACACTCATAGAAGCCTTGCAGTTTTAGAATTACCTAGGCTTCATTTATGTAATGGTCTGTTGGTTTATATTTGGTAGGCGCACCACAAAATTACAAATGTTTTCCCTCATAACCTCCTATCAACGGCCGATTTTCACAACAAACTACAGACAAGTGTTGTCAGAAAAAGAAGACCCATACACTCACTTATGTATTGGTAAAAAAAATAACTTTTACTAAAACAACACACATAAATGGAAAAGCAACTTTATTCGAACAAACAACAGTAAAACATGAAATAAGTGGGTCGGACTCCTCCGGAAGCAGCATACAAAACCTGCAAGACAAAAAAGAAACATAAGTATGTCTGCCATGTCCAAGAGAAATAGAAAGGTAGTCAGAATGAAAGGAAGAAAGTGAGATTGGGACAGAGAGCGAGTGGGTGGAAGGGAAAAGGGGAGGAAGAGTCAAAAGAACAGATGGAGGAGGAGACAGAGCATCAGCATACTGCACCTAGCCTTCACTGTTCACCTCCCGTCACCCATGTGTCTGGGACACTGGGGTCCGCGAGAAAGAGTGCGGTCCAGCAAGTCTTTAAAATGAAACAGAGATATGAATGAGGCCAGAGATTACATTATTATCTACGGCAACATTGCTTGCCTGCACCTGTGCACCCACGCTACTGTACCCCAGCCCCTTCCCCCACAGTGTGCTCAATTGCAGCTCCTGCGCACCGAGGCTTCACTGCTCACCTGTCACAACCGGTGTGTCCAACGACATGCCGGAGCGAGCTCCAACTCCGGGGTGTCGCTCTCAGGGTGGCACAGCAGGTCTCCGGTCGGGGACGGTGTCTTGATACCTCGATGGAAGGCATCTGAATGCCCAGGGCCTTATCTGGTTCCACTAACTCAGTGTCTGAAAAGGGAGTAATAATATAATGGTGGAAACGTCTTGTTAATAGAGAACACCAGTTGAGTGTATCCTTCCTTCTTGAAGTACGATCTACCAACTGTTAGTGGTAATCGTGGTTCATAGAGGAGTTGGAGTGCATGAGAATACACAAGGTTAAATAATAATGTTATGCCAACGTTCACATACAAATGAACAGAGCGCATGCTGGAAACATAATGTGCGCGTGCAATGCAGTGGTGCAAGCCTGTGTGCATGTAAACTTAGTAGTCAGCTCACTACAGTGCCCCAAAAGCCAACACCACGTGTCTGTAGGACAGCGCAGCCCGCTGGCTCAGGCCTACAGGGAGACAGAGATGTGACTGAATGAGGCCAGAGATTACATCATTATGCAGGGTTACACCGCTTGTTCACACCTGCGCACCAAGGCTGATGCACCCCACCCCTCACGCCACACCACTCTCAATTGCAGCCCCTCTGCACCCAGGCCCCTCTGCTCACATGCTGTCATTGGTGTGTGTACAAACACGACGGCCAGCAGGGTTCACAATTCAGATGTAGTTTTGATTGCCAGGATGGTGTACACCTCATGGATCCCGTTTTTTTATTGCGCATTGTGATATCCAAGGTGTATGCGGCCATATCACCTGAGGTAGTGTGGAAGAACTGGGACATGTGGCGTCATCGTTATCCTATTTAAACATATGCAAAGTGGGCTAGGCTTGCGTACGCCAGGCCAGCGTAGGGGTGTGGATAATTTTTCAGGGGACCTGGGTGTTGTTAACCCCTTCAATGCCACGCCCTTTCCCCCTCCTGTGCCGGGCGTTGCACTAGTGGGTGGGGTTCATGACGAGATAGTCTCATCATGGGCACAGCGCAACCGTGCTCCATGACGAGACTATCTCGTCATGGGCACTGAAGAGGTTAAGTTCCTGACTGGGCAGAAGTTGTACTTATGTGTGTGTCCCTGTTGTAGTTTTGACGTCGCACAATCCGCAATTTACATTAAAGTAGCATGTACCAGGAGTGTGGCAACTATCGCTAATGAGATGCTGTCCGAAAACATTGAATAGACAACATCACATTCTTTGTCAAGCTTGTGAGTATGCGCAGACACGCATGTCAATGGTGTGCGGTATTATTGAAAGTGTTGCTATTGCGAAGCGCACACATGTGAATGTGCTTGGATGGAGGGAGGATCAGCAGTGAGGTTACGTCATACAGAGTGATAACGCTCATTACAGTCAAGCAATGCATGTCCACACACACACACACACACACACAAGGGGCATCGAGTAACACACATTTGTTTTTTGAAGTAACGTTTCAGATGCATGGCCATCACACGTGGAAGGCTACTGTACAGAGCATTTATATTGATCAAGATTAGGGCACATTTTGAGTGACTTCTCAAATCCTATTCTATTTCATTAAAAAATTCTGACATGCAGACTGAAACATGCACTTTCAATACCAGCAGCAGACTTCCCTGGTGAGCAGTAGCTTTACTACAGTGATCTAATGAGCAACTAGAGTGCTAACATTCAGAATTTATGGCAAATGTGTGACACATCTGAATGCCTTCTTGATGGATCCAAAGTAAAAAACTGAAAGTATTTCCTACTGAGGAGACTGTAGTAAATGAGGAAATTAGGAAACATCATAACAAATAAGTCTCCCAAAATGGCCACCAGAGACAAAAGAGCCCAAATGTAGCCCAAATATCACCCAGATGTAGCCCAAGCATAGCCCAATGACAGAATGTCCCAGAGTGTTCTAACGAACAACTAGAGCACTAACAGTCTTACTTATGACAAAAGTATGGTGCACCTGAAGCCATCTTGATTGGAATAAAGTGGTAACACTTAAAACATTTAATTTGCAAAGGAACAAAATGAGGGGGTTCATTTTGCCATAGAAATTATGATTAGTGCTGCAGAAAGAAAAATTAGGGCACATTTTGACTTCTCAAATCCTCTGCTATTTCATAAAACAATTCTGACATTCAGACTGAAACGTGCACTTTGAATACCAGCAGCAGACTTCCCTGGTGAGCAGTAACTTTACTACAGTGATCTAATGAGCAACTAGAGTGCTAACATTCAGAATTTATGGCAAATGTGTGACACATCTGAATGCCTTCTTGATGGAACCAAAGTAAAAAACTGAAAGTATTTCCTACTGAGGAGACTGCAGTAAATGAGGAAATTAGGAAACTTCATAACAAATAAATCTCCCAAGATGGCCACCAGAGACAAAAGAGCCCAAATGTAGCCCAAATATCACCCAGATGTAGCCCAAGTATAGCCCAATGACAGAATGTCCCAGAGTGTTCTAACGAACAACTAGAGCGCTAACAGTCTTACTTATGACAAAAGTATGGCACACCTGAAGCCATATTGATTGGAATAAAGTGGTAACACTTAAAACATTTAATTTACAAAGAAAGAAAATGAGGGGGTTCATTTTGCCATAGAAATTATGATTAGTTCTGCAGAAATAAAAATTAGGTCCCATTTTGAATTCTCAAATCCTCTTCTATTTCATAAAAAATTCAGATATTCAGACTGAAACATGAACTTTGAATACCAGCAGCAAACGTTCCTGGTGAGCAGTAGTTTTAGTACAGTGATCTAATGAGCAACTAGAGTGCTAACATTCAGAATTCATGGCAAATGTGTGACACATCTGAATGCCTTCTTGATGGAACCAAAATAAAAAGCTGAAAGTATTCCCACTGAGGAGACTGCAGTAAATGAGGAAATTAGGAAACTTCATAACATATAAATCTCCCAAGATGGCCACCCGAGATAAAAGAGCCCAAATGTAGCCCAAATATCACCCAGATGTAGCCCAAGTATAGCCCAATGACAGAATGTCCCAGAGTGCTCTTAAGAACAACTAGAGCGCTTACTGTCTTACTTATGAGAAAAGTATGGCACACCTGAAGCCATCTTGATTGGAATAAACTGGTAACACTTAAAACATTTAATTTAAAAAGGAACACAATGAGGGGGTTCATTTTGACATAGAAATTATGATTAGTGCTGAAGAAAGAAAAATTAAGGCACATTTTGAGTGACTTCCCAAATCCTCTTCTATTTCATTAAAAAATTCTGATATGCAGACTGAAACATGCACTTTTAATACCAGCAGCAGACTTCCGTTGTGAGCAGTAGCTTTACTACAGTGATCTAATGAGCAACTAGAGTGCTAACATTCAGAATTTATGGCAAATGTGTGACATATCTGAATACCTTCTTGATGGAATCAAAGTAAAAAACTGAAAGCATTTCCTACTGAGGAGACTGCAGTAAATGAGGAAATTAGGAAACTTCATGACAAATAAATCTCCCAAGATGGCCACCAGAGACAAAAGAGCCCAAATGCAGCACAAATATCACCCAGATGTAGCCCACATGTAGCCCAATGACAGAAGTGTGCAAAGCACTTATTTTATGTGCATTTGCAGTTGTATATAGTGCAGACTTGTCAGGTATTGGAGTGCTTACATGAGCATTGGTTACATCACACAAGATCAAATTCATTTTGGTTGTAGACATGGGGAGATTAAGTGATTTGACCAGAATCACAGAATGTTGTGCTGAAGCAGAAACTCCAACCTGGTTCCCCAGCTGCAAAGTCTGCAGCTCTGGAAGTAACACCACATCCTTTCCCCTAGGTGCAACATTTAATCAAGTGGTCAACTGGATAAAAAAACATAAAGATTACAAATAAGTTCTTTGTCGCTATTTGAAAACTCAGAAAATATGTCCTCATTTTAGTTTTTTAGAGCACTAACCATAATTTTGATGCAAGTAAGACCCTCTCATATATGTAATTTCTAAAGGAAATACTCTAGGTATTACAGTTTTAATTACATCAAGAGGACGTCAGGCGTTCCACACTTTTGTAATAAATATAGAATGTTAGCAATCTAGTTGTTCATTGGGATACTGTTGAGAGGCAGAGGCCAGGGGCACGGACTCTGAAAATTGAAAGCAGGTAGTAGAGTGCAGAGGCAACAATTTGACCACACTGGGCAGGCAGGAAGGGCAGTGGCAGCACAACAGACTATGGAGGGCAGTGGAAAGGGGGGCAGGGGCAACAAACCAACAATACAGGACTGGCAAGAGAGGCTGTGGCAATATAATAGACCATAGTGGGCAGAAGGAAGAGGCAGTGGTAGTACAACCATACATGCCAACAGACCCGTTTCAGCCAGGAAACGTCCAATGTTTTTAAGCTCAAGTGGGCTTTATTTGATCTGTCTCCTGTCTACAATCTCCTCTTTTTCAATGTAACTCAAAGGGGAAAATCAATACCCCCGTTTTTTTCCAAAATTTCCCAAGTTCAAAATGTTCGCAAGTATGGTACATTGGATCATGGTAGGCAGGAGGAATTGGGGTAGGGACATGGACTCGGATAACAGAGGACAGGAGGGACATAGAGAGGTGCACCAAACTGACCCTACAGGGCAGGCATCAGGGTTTGCAGCAGCACAATACACCACACAGCGCATGCGGGACGGGAGTGCAGCACAACAATCTATAGAAAGCAATAGGGAGGGGACAGGACCATGCACATGGACAACAGAGAATAGAGGGGAAAGAGGCAATGGTAGCTAGCTGACCATAATGGACATACAGGAGAGAAAGCTGCAGCATAACAGACCATAAAGGGGCATTACAATGGAACAGACAAGCCGGGAGGGAGGGAATAGGGGTCTGCACATGGAAACAGAGGGCTGGGGGCAAGGTGGCAGGGCAGGAGCAGCAAGATGATCATGGAGGTCAGGCAGGATGGGCACTAGAAACAAGACACACCATGAAGAGCAACAATGAGACTATGATGGCATACACACAGACCATAGAGGGAAGGTGGGAGGGGGTCAGGGGCAGCTAGCTGACCACACAGGAAAGGTGGGAGGGGCCATGGCAGCCCAGAAGACCATGCATGGCAAGCGGGAGGGTTAATGGCAGCACAATGGCTATGATGGGCAAGAAGGAGGGTGCAGGGGCATGCACAAAGGACCATGGAGGATAGAAGGGAGGGTCAGGACCTGGGCACAGACAAGAGAGTTCAGGGGAAGGGGCCTCACAACAGACCACGTGGGGCAGGCAGGAGGAGCAGTTGCAGCACAACAGACCAGGGAGGGCAGAAGGGTGTGGCAGTAAAATGGACCATGGAGGACAGGAGGAAGGGGGTAGGGGCATGGCATGTGGACAGGCAGGGTGGAGGTGGCAGGGACAGGTTACAGCCATCTGACAATGCTAGGCAGGTGGGAGGGGAGTGGCAGCTCAACAGAACACTCAGAGTAGATAGGAGTGGCAGGTCCATGGAGCATGGTGGTCAAAAAGGATGGAGCAGAGGCATGCACAAAGACATCGGAGGGCAGGGGGAAGGAGAATAGGGGCAGCAACCTAAGCACAGAGGCTAAGCAGGAGGTCAATGATGGGCCATAGAATTGGGCAATGGAGGGCAGGAGGAGTGGACTGGTACATCATGCTAAATGGAGGGCAGTGGCAGCACATCAGACCATGCATGGCAGGAGGGAGGAGGCTAGTCCATGGATTCAGACAACAGAGGATAGGGAGGAGGTGGATGGGGCAGCAAGCTAACTGTTCAGAGAAGGTGGGTATTAGGAACGTTATTGTTTTTAAAATGTGTCTGTGCGAACTACTTAAAATATGAACAAGTATGCAGCATAATTTCGCTTTTATTCAGGAAGAAGAGGACGTTTGTGACTGTGACTCCGGGCTCACTTGGCAGAAACACCCCCTGACCCTCCACCCCCCATCGCAAAATGTAATGCCCATGAAAAGGGTAGGTGGACGCAGTGTTATATAGAACATAGTCCTGTGAGCACGATTGAAAATGAAAACTAGATATAGTATATGGTATAAACTATGCACCAAAAAGTGTGAGATAAGATGAACCGGGGCGTGAAATATAATATGCAGCGAGATAGCACAGGCACTAGCGCGTGCTATGCGCTATGCGCCTTGGAGTGTAATATGCACAGGGCAGTGTTGTGTAACCTAACTAGTCTCTAAAGTTGTAATATAAAATATGTGCTGGGGAGTGTAACATTGCATATGCACTGTGACAAAGAAATGGATCCGAGATTGTAATATGTATGGCATAGCGCTGTGCATTATAACATAGGCATCGAGGAAGGCACGTTAGATGGGGCAATATAACCCATGCGAAGGCAAGTGGGACATGACATATTCATGGGGTGGTGTTACAGCTCACATGGGCTAGAGAGTGTCATAGCATACGCACTAGCTGGTGGAATACAACACAGAGGTGTGAGGCACTCGGCGGGCACTGGTGGGTGTAACACAGCATTGGGCTCAGCCAGGAGCGCGCTGTGACTCTCAAGTGAGGTTCGTCTCCTTTCCCAGTGATGTCATCAGTGATGTCATTTGAGATGTCATCAGTGATGTCATGAGTGATGTCACTGACCATGTCATGAGTGATGTAATATGTGACGTCATCAGCAGTACATTACGGGCGCGCGAGTTATAGTTAGCTGAACTAACTATAACGGGGGGAATTTCAATGGTTTTGTATGAGTGAAAAGTCCAGCTAACTATAACGAGCCTGAAACCTATGGTTTTTTCAGTGAATTTCTAAGATTTTTTAAATTCGAATTCCTAACTATACCGTGCCTGAAACCTATGTTTTTTCAGTGAATATATATATATATATATATATATATATATATATATATATATATATATATATATATATATATATATATATATATCACGCTCCCAGTAACACCCAGCTGCTGAACTCTTATTCGACGGGTGCTATTCTCCGCCAACGTGAGGGTGAAATCACGTAAAATACCACAGCTTCCAAAATGCGGAGCACTCACGGGTGGTGTTCAAAGTTCTTTATTCAAGCATTATTCACAGAGCAGATGCATTTCGGCGTTTAGCCTTCCTCAGTGCTCATCAACGCAGTTCTAAACACAAGGCACGTTTAAGTAAAACCACAAATGATTTCATTGGGGAAACACTTTGTCATGGTCAGTGACGAAGGACTGTTCGAATTTCATGATGTAATGCTAAACTTCATGGCTGCCATGTCTGGTGGTCAGACTGCAAATTACACGCAGACATGGCAGCCATGAAGTTTAGCATTACATCATGAAATTCGAACAGTCCTTCGTCACTGACCATGACAAAGTGTTTCCCCAATGAAATCATTTGTGGTTTTACTTAAACGTGCCTTGTGTTTAGAACTGCGTTGATGAGCACTGAGGAAGGCTAAACGCCGAAATGCATCTGCTCTGTGAATAATGCTTGAATAAAGAACTTTGAACACCACCCGTGAGTGCTCCGCATTTTGGAAGCTGTGATATATATATATATATATATATATATATATATATATAATGAAGGGCTGTTGAGCCAGAAACGTGTCATGGCGGCATTTATCACTGCAATAACTCACTCAGACACTCACTCACTCAGATGCTCATGCAACCACTCAGACACCCTCTCAGACATTCACCCATCTACCAACAGACCTGCTCAGATACTCACACACCCAATGAGACCCTTATGAAGCCATTCCCAGCCCACTCAAACACTAACACACTCACTCAATCACACATTGAGACACTCATTCGTACACTCACTCTCAAAGGTTACAGGATTCAGTTAGGGAATACAATAAAACTTCTTAGAAATACATTTAAAAAATAAAGGTTGCAGGGACATTATAGTTAGGAAAGAACATTTTAAAACGTACAAATCCACTGAAAAAAGCAAAGCTTACAGTGATGGTATAGATAGGCTCAGATTTCACTTGTACAAAACAATGAAATTCAGCAGTTGTAGCTACCTGAGCTAACTGAACCTACGCCCCTCAAAGCACTGCTTATGACCACACCAATAACATCACTGAAAACATGGTCAGTGACATGACTGATGACATTACTGATGATATCTCAAATGACATCACTGGTTACATCATCCAGTAAGTATGAGAGTTTTCTAAAAGTTTATGAGTGTTAAACATATATACCAAGGTACAACAAAAGTTACTATGATACTAATGACTCATACTATTTATAACACATATTATGTGAATGGCTGTGTGACTGTTAGTATCCGTATGTGAATGAGTACCTGAGTGCCAGTATAGGTGTGTGAGTTGATGTGTGAGTGGCTTTATGGGTGTATAAGTAGGTGTGTGAGTTGCTGTGTGGGTGAGTAAGTGGCTGTGTGAGTCACTATGTTGGTGAGCGAGTGGATGTGTCAGTGGCTGTATGGGTGTGTGAGTGGCTGTATGGGTGGGTGAGTGGATATGTAAGTGAATGGCTGTGCACATGGCTGTATGAGCAAGTGAGTGGCTGTTTGGTTAAGTGAGTTGATGTGTGAGTGGCTGTATTGTATATTAAGTGTCTGTGAATGGGTATATGGGTGAGTGAGTGGCTGTGTGAGTGCTTGTATGGATGTGTGAATGGGTGTGTAAGTGGTTATGTGGGTGAGGGAGGGAGTATGTGAATGCTTGTATGGGTGGGTGAGTAGATGTGTGAGTGGATGAATAGGTGAATAAGTGGCTGTCTGAGTAGCTGTTTGGGTGACTGTGTGGCTCTGTGAGTGCCTGTATAGGTAAGTGACTGGTTGTATGAGTAGCTTGATGGGTGAATGAGTGGTTGTGTGAGTATCTTTATGAGTGAGTGAGTGGGTGACTGAGTAGCTCTATGGATGAGTGATTGGTTGTATGAGTACTTGGATGGGTCCATGAATGGGTATGTGAGTGGTTGTATGGGTTGTATGAGTGGGTGCATGAAAGGTTTTATAGGGATGTGTGTGGGTATGTAAGTATTTCTGTGGATGGCAACTCTGCAGATTATGCGGAGTTTCTGATAAACTCAGCCCTCTGCAATGGAGAGGAATGTTTTTTCCTGCTGGTGCTCTCATCACATCATTTTGCATGTGTGGGGACTGCGACGAGACTTGACAGGCACTCGCCAATAGCCAGGTAACCCTCAGCAGCCAAGGGAGATCATCGACCAACCAGTAGTGAGCCAGAAGTCCCCTTTACAAAGTGGTTGAGAAAGGGGGCGGGGCCTCTGATGATGTCTCAGTAATCCAGATGTGGGTGACTTCTTGGTACAACAATAGGTTTTTTGTGGTCCCAACGACCCTAAGAAGCAAAGAAGAGTTCATCCCCCAACCAGTAGTACAACAGGAGGCTCCTATTCAGAGTGGTTGTGAAAGTGGGCAGGGTTTGACGACATCGCAGCAGTCTGAATGTGGGGGACCTATTTATTACGAAAATAGGATTTTTTGGCCCACAACAACCTTCAGCAGCCAAAGGAGTTCACCTCCAAACCAGTAGTATACCAGGCTGTCTCTGTGCAGAGTGATTGAGTTCTCAGCAAGCTAATTTCTAACATTTATTTTGCCTTTTTCTGCTAGTTTCTATCCTTTATTCTGTCTCTCTCTGCTTGTTACTAACCTTTTTTCTGCCTCTTTCTGGTCATTTCTGACCTTTATTCTGCCCCTAGCTGCCTGTTTCTGATCTCTATTTTGCCTCGTTCTGCTATTTCTTGACCTTTGTTCTTCCTTTTTCTGCTTGTTTCTGACCTTGCCTTTTGCTGCTCCTTTCTATCCTTTATTGTTTCTCTTTCTGCTCGTTATTGACCTCCATTCCTTCTCTTGCTGCTCATTTCTGTCTTTTATTCTGGCTTTTATTGCTTATTTCTAACCTCTATTCTGCCTCTTTTGGCTCCTTTCTGACCATTATTTTACCTCTTTCTGCTAGTTTCTCATGTCTATTCTGCCTCTTGCTGTTCGTTTCTCACCTTTTCTTAGCCTCTTTTTGCTCATTGCTGACCTTTATTCTCCCTTTTCTGCACATTTCTGACCTTTATACTGCCTCTTGCTGATCATTTTTACTTTTGTTCTGCCTCTTTCTGCTCATTTCTCACCTTTAGCTTGCCTATTTCAGTCATTTATTCTGCCTCTTTCTGCTCATTTCTGACCTTTATTTAGCCTCTTTATTCTCTTCACCAGAGAGCCTCAAGGCCCCCACAGTCCCAGCCAGCTCCCCGCCTCCTGTGGGAGCCGGCATTGCTGCAACCAACAGGGGGCTTCTGATAGGCAGCTTTCTGTCTGTCAGAGCAAATGTTTTCATCTGTTTCCCTGCACCCATATTTATGTGCAGGGGAACAGAAGAAAACTCCACTTTCTGCAAGCTGTTTGACAGCTCTGGCTTGCAGAAGCGGAGCTATGTTTGCTTTTGCTTGTTGGGAGGTGTCACCTTGTTTTAAAAGAAAATTTGCAGTGAATTCACAATTGCAGCAATTGCAGCAATTATCTTTTTACATTTAGAAAAAAATGTTTCTAAAAAATGCTTTTATGCAGTGACAGGGTCCGAGGTGGGTTACAAGACCAAGGCTTGGGGGCCAAGGTATTCCTACCCTGCCCCTTTTTCTTTCTTTTTTCATGATTTTTTGGGACTCTATTAAATCTGAGTCCCAAGATTGCGGCCAACATTTCCTGGTTGACATGTTGGCAGACATTCAGATCTCTGCGTTTTCCTGCACAAGGCTTACATTTTTTGAGAAGTCGTTGTGGCCACAGATATCACTATCTTTATTTTCTTAAACTTCTCAACAACTACTGAATAGTTTTACACCAAATAACAAAAAACACAATCTGCATTACCAAATCACCTTTCTGCCAAAGTTGGTGTATTTCCGTCCAGTAGTTTGTCCTTCAGTTGTGTTCAAGGTCCTCTAAGAATTAACATGGGAAGAACCCACTTTTTTTAACACCCCACTTTCTTGGCCGCTGCTTGATGGATCACCCCGAAACTTTCCGTGCGCAACAAGACTCATGATGACACTGTTTTGGGGAAAATTTGACTGACTGTAAAAGTGAGTGATTGAACATGTGTTACTGAATGTATGGGTTAGTGACTAAACTGTGTGAAAGTCTGTATTAGTGTCTCAGTTGGTGTATAAGCGGCTGCATGGGTTGGTGAGTAGCTACATGAGTGTCTATATGGGTTATTGATTTGCTGTCTGAGTATCTGTATGAGTGCCTGAGTGTCTGTGTGGGTGGGAGGGGGTGTGTGTGATTCTGTGCATACATGTCTGAGTGGATGATTCACTGGTTGTATGGATTCAAAAGTACATCTGGGAAGGGCTGTATGAGTGAGTTATGGTGTGTATGGGTGTTTTGGTGAGTGAATGAATGTCTCACTGGTATATGTGTGAGTAACTACATATGTTTTAAGGCAGTATATGTGAGTGTTGGAGTATATAAATGACTATTTATGAGAGTAAATTATTTGAAGTGTGGGTGTATAAAAGAGTGTCTGCTTGTATCAGTGATTGTATAAGACAGTAAGTATGTGTTAGTATCTGCATAAATAAGTGATGTGGTGTGTGTATAAATAACGCAGTTGGTGTGTATAACTGTATACATGAGTAAATGGGTATGTGATTGATTCTTTGCATGACCGGCTAGGTGTGTGAGTAACTCTATGGATGGGTGGCGGACTGTGACTGTATGTATAGGTGTATGAGTGCATATTATAGTACTGTATTGATGAGTATCTGCATGTATAAGTGAGTGGATGTGAGTGTAGACCTAGGAAATAGTGGGTGGTTTGGAGTATCTGGCATTGTTGTGTGTATGGTTTCAAAAATAGTAGTCTGTATTTTAGAGTGCGTGTATCAAAGTTTATCTTAGGCCATCAGTATGTGCATCAGATTATCACGTGGTTGATGTCATAAGTGATGTAATTTGAGATGTCATCAGTGATGTCATCAGTGATGTCACTGACCATGTCATGAGTGATGTAATATGTGACATCATCACCAGTGCATTGCGGGCGCGCGAGTTATAGTTAACTTAACTAACTATAACGAGCAAAATTTCTCTGGTTTTATATGAGTCAAATGTCCAACTACCTATAACACCCCTGAAACCTATGTTTTTTTCAGTGAATTTCCAAGATTTTTTAAATGCTAATTCCTAACTATAACATCTGTAAAACCTATGTTTTTTTCAGTGAATTTCAAAGGTTTTTTAAATGTTAATTTCATATTTTAATATTTATAAAACCTATATTTTTTCTATTTTTTTGCAATATTTTTTTTATTTGAAAAATTATGTAATTTTGCATAGCTTCCCCAAAAAGTATGTATACATATATTTTTTTGTAGAAAACTAGACTCCCGTACCGGAAGTGTACCAAGCTCCATCACCACGCGAATCCTATCCGCGATATTGCGAAAATCGTTAAGGATGCGCATTTCGAATCTGACGGCTTTGTAGCACCGTGTCCCGCCTAACATCATATACGTATAAAGTAGCGCCAGCTCCCAGTTTGGTATGCGATGGCTGCGCAATGATGTGATCTCTGACCTCATTCAGTCACATCTCTCTCTCATTTTAAGGACCTGCTGGACCGTACTGTAGGCCTGAGCCAGCGGGCAGCGCTGCCCTACAGACAAGTGGCGTTGGCTTTTGGGGCACTGTAGTGAGCTGATTACTAAGTGTACATGCACACAGGCTTGCCCAACTGCATTGCACGCGTGCATTATCCTTCTAGCATGCGCTCTGCTCCGTTTTATGTGAACGTTGGCATAATATATTATTATTTACCCTTGTGTATTCTCGTGCACTCCAACTCCTCTTTGAACCACGATTACCACAAACAGTTGGTAGATCGTACTTCAAGAAGGAAGGATACACTCAACTGGTGTTCTCTCTTAAGCTTGAAATAAACCTTCATTTACCTTAAGACGCTTCCACCATTATATTATTTCTCCCTTTTCAGACACTGAGCTAGTTGCACGAAAAAGCACACAGCAGGTGCTCAACCGGTGCTGATGCTCTGGCCTTTCTGACGCCTTCCATCGTGGTAACAAGACACTGTCCCTGACTGGAGACCTGCTGTGCCACCCTGAGAGCGTCACCCCGGAGTTGGAGTTCGCACCGGCTTGTCGTTGGACACTCTGGTTGTAGCAGGTGAGCAGTAAAGCCTCGGTACGCAGGAGCTGCAATTGAGCACAGTGCGGGGGAAGGGGCTGGGGTGCAGCAGCCTGGGTGCACAGGTGCAGACAAGCGATGTTGCCGTAGATAATAATATAATCTCTGTCCTCATTCATATCTCTGTTTCATTTGAAAGACTTGCTGGATCGCACTCTTTCTCGCGGACCCTAGCGTCCTAGACACATGGGTGACGGGAGGTGAACAGTGAGGGCTGGGTGCAGTAGGCTGACGCTCTGGCTCCTCCTCCCTCTGTTCTTTTGACTCTCCCTCCCCTTCTCCCTTCCACCCACTCGCTCTCTGTCCCATTCTCACTTTCTTCCTTTCATTCTGACTACCTTTCTTTTTAGGTCTCGCCTATGCAGTGCACATGCACTGCTAGGAGACCTTTAGTCATTGTGCAGCTCTTTTTACAAAGCACATACTCATGCTTGTGGCGGCATACGGCTTGCGAGAGTGTGCAGCCACGCGCCACAAGCATGAGTATGTGCTTCAAAAAAGAGCAGGATGTGCGATTGCGCACTCGCTCATCGCCAGCACACTCACTCAAGCACCTCTGAGCACCACTTGCATGCTTTTATTTTATTTCTTTTAGCGCACACAACTCCCGGGCTTGTTATTTCATTGTATTTATTTTGATGTTTTTAGAGCGCCTAAGTGGCGCCTTACAAGAACTTCAGGGCGTAGGCTGGTATTGCCTCTTTTCTGATGCCAGCTCATGAGCGCGGCTTAAGACTGCCTCTGGTCTCATGTGGTGAGCCAATGGAGGTGAGTTTTAGGGATAGGAACCTCATACTATGAGCAGGCGCCAGTGTCACTGGGCAGGGTGCCTTGGGTCAAAGGGCAAGGAGCCTTTAGTCTTGTGCAGAGGGCACTTGCTTGAAACGTACAGTGCGCTGGGCTTTCAGTGGGCCGGGTCCCTCCTGGTTGTAGACCTGCCAGCAATTAACAAGCATTTGCAATGCAATAGGTCACGCATTTATGCGAGTTTGAGCTATTGACAATGCAAATAACAATGCCTTTTATTTTTGTTTTCGTTTTTAAAACATCAATAAAAGACATTGTCATTTACAATGCCAATAGCTTAAACTCACGTTAATGTGAGACCTATTGCATTGCAAATGCTTGTTCTCTTGGACAGTTATCTTTTTTACCAATAAATAAGTGAGTGTATGGGTCTTCTTTTTCTGACAACACTTGTCTCTAGTTTATTGTGAAAATCGGCGGTTGATAGTAGGTTATGAGGGAAAACATTTTAAATTTTGTGGTGCACCTACCAAATATAAACCAACAGACTATTACATAAATGAAGCCTGGGTAATTCTACAGCGGCAAGGGTTCTATGAGTGTATCACTTTATAACATCATGAGTACTGCCCATGTGATTTCAGAACCAATAAGGCACTGCCTAGGGCCACCGAGGCTTTAAGGACTGGCGAAACCCACCCTGCATATTTAAGTATAGCCCCGGAGGTTGCCGATCCCCAGTCTTGAGTTGGCCTCGAAGCCCCCCGAACAATTCGTAAACAATATCCAGGGAGGTGTCGATCCCCTAGTCTGCAAAACGTCTCTGTGCCCTCCCGTGCCTAATTTACATGTGAGATTAAGGTCCCCAGTGCTGCAGAGACCGCGCAATATAATAATAGGATTGGCCCTGGAACATTACCCACCAGTGGGCTCATTTCAATGAACGGGTGAGACCCCGCTTCATTTTTTTTTCTCCATTTTTACCATCCAGATGCGCTTTATTGAAGCGATACAAGCTTTTCCTCCTCTCGCTTCAATAAGGCAAACAAGAATTTACTATCACAGGGTGGAAGCAAATAAGCAATGCTCCCGCCCTGTAATAGCAAACATAAAAATCCCACGGATGCACACCCCGGGACATTGTATGACCTGCACCTGGGAGGTGGCGCTCCATAGGGCCATGATGCATTGGTTACTGCATAACTACAGAATTAGTATAAACGCATACTAACACTACTTGCACAGGTGTTGTACAGCAACCAGAGTGTAGTGAAGAGGCAGAGGAAGCCCAAAATCCAAAAATGTAAATACTACCAGGTCGGATGACATAGTTCCATGAGCCGACGACGATGAGTAGAAACAGCTTCACCAAAAAAACGGGTCTTCAGCAGAACGCAAGGAAGCTCAAAGTATTGGTCAGTGCTGCCTTCTTTTTACCTTCTCCTGCTCATCGCCAAATTTATGTAGTGAAGAGAAAGACAGCAGTGGATCCGATGAGTAGATTTATTGCAGGAAAAGAAGACAACTTAAAAAGCCACCAACAGGAGCAGACAGCAAGGCAATTGTCTTCTCCAGCACCGTGTATAAACTCTCAAAGATTCCCCTCATGACAGCCCTACATTCTAACATTACATACTTACATTCTAGTAGCATTACATACTAACATTCTACTATGACTTACATTGGAATACTACACAGAGCACATGACTTTACAGCAATGAGCTCATGGTTTCATCCACAAGTCTTGAGACTGGTAGGGTGTGGGTAGTTCGCTTCCCACTCGCTGTATTGTATAAACGCAAACTAATACTACTTCCACAGGTATGCTACAGCACCCAGAGCACATCACTTTACAGCAATGAGCTCACGGTTTAATCCCCGAGTCTTCAGACCAGTAGGGGTGAGTAGTTCACTTCCAACTCCCTGTATAGTATAAACGCATACTAACACTACTTACACAGTTATACTACAGCGGCCAGTATGCTACAGCGCCCACAGCCTATAACTTTACAGCAATCAGCTTGGTTTGATCCCCGAGTCTTCACACCGGTAGGCGTGAGTACTTCACTTCCCACTTCCGGTATAGTATAAACGCACAGTAGAGGTCAGTAGTTTGCTTCCCACTCACTGTATGGTATAAACGCCTACTAACACTACTTCCACAGGTATGCTTCAAACACCAGAGCACATCACTTTACAGCAATGACCTCATGGTTTAGGCTCTCAGTTTCATTGCCGAGTGTAGCAGCATCTCATCTCAGCCCCATGCCATTCTGAGCAACACCGCACTTTCAGTCCGGTAGGAGTGACTACTTCGCTTCGCACTCCCCCACAGAGGTTTCAGTGCTCCTATCCTCGTTTCCTACTCTTTTCGCCCTTTTTCCCCTTACTCGTTTCAACGGAATCACAAAATGGCTGCCAACACTTCCTAGTTGCAACAGCTTGCACCGCTCGCAGCCAATAAGCAGCAAGCTCGTGCTTGTAACGACTCTGCCAATCAGATGGCAGAATTCCAAAATATCGATATCTGTAAATTTTGATATTTCTCCAAAACTACTGAACGGATTACACCAAATAAACAAAAGCATGCTTTCTAGACCAAGACCCTTCTCCCTACAAAATTTGGGGTAGTTCCGTTCACACGTTCGACCTGTAGCCTTGTCTAAAGTTTATTAATTTAACCTGATATTTGCGATGACCCGGTAATCACCAGTGCGACCCCCATGTATCATCATGGGTTCATTGCCAATATCGCAATGTCACTGTAAATATTGGTAAAAATAAAAAAATAATAATATATATATATATATATATATATATATATATATATATATATATATATATATATATATATATATATATATATATATTCCGTCATTTCACAAAAGGATTCGTTTCCGGGATCCATCTCCCATAGTCAGGTGGCGTGTTGCACTCGGCCAATCCCACCGCCGAGTTGAGAATAAATAAAGTTTTCTTCTCCGATAAGCAAAACACGCACTCAGAAAGGTACAGCTCGTGGGAGTTTATTCACAAGGTAACGCTTTTTTTTTTTTTTTTTTTTATTTTTTTTTTTACAGCTCGTGGGTGTTTATTCACAAGGTAACGCTACGCGTTTCAGCACAAAAGTGCCTTGATCACACGTTAACCTCAAACCAATCAAGAACATCTTATGTACAAACACCAATACTCGTCAAATGTAATCAACATAGTGGAAGGACACTGACATGAAAGAAAATAAGTCGGCCATATTTGACTAGTTCCTTTCCATTAAATCCCTATTGCATCATAGAGATTTGGAATTCAAAACAGTGAGTCCGCTTAATTCAAGTGAGAAACCTGGACTCCATCTCATATGAATATTATGAGAATAACGTAAATATGCGCATAATTAGTAGTATCACATATATACAACAGAAACAACATTGTACTCGGTCTAGTGCCCGAAAGAAGTCAATTTTTAAAATCAAAAAGAGTGATCAGGCCAAATTTCAAGTAACTAGAGTGTCCGACTTCCAGTAAGGTGATCCCAATGGGTTCGACTAGGGATGTTCCAACAAGGTAATTAGAGTGCATCTAGATCCAAGGATCAAGAAAAAAATCCAAAAAGGGGGGGGGGGAGGGGGTTAAAGTAACAAAAGTGACAATGTGTATCTTAGCTTTATCGTGGTGAGGTGATAGTCTTCTATTCAGTTCAGACATGTGAAGATCAGTGCAGTGCTCAGGTTTTCTAAGGAGTGACGTGCCCCCGGCTGACTCCTAGAAAGAGGTAACAAGAACAATGATTAAAATGGATTAAAAACATTATCATCAATCAGTATTTGCAAGAACAATCAGAATACAATCAAACAACAGGACACAATGAATTATCATGGACACATTTAGACGGCAACTACGAAAGTTACTCCGTATGCAGATGGGTTGCAAGTTCCTCGTCCAAATTATGTCCCCCAGGAAATTTGGTCTCCAATTCTAATATCCATTTAGATTCTCTAGTTCTAAGGGCAAGTTCTCGATTCCCACCACGCCTACCAACATTGACCTGTTCAATCGCATAGTATCTCAAAAGATCACTGTTTGATTGGTGTGCGGTTTGGAAGTGTCTGGCAATGGGATATTTGGGGTCTTTGTTATAGATGGCCCTCAAATGTTCCTGGACTCTCTTTTTAGCCATGCACGACGTGCTGCCCACATACTTTTTGTGCGTTACCTTGTGAATAAACTCCCACGAGCTGTACCTTTCTGAGTGCGTGTTTTGCTTATCGGAGCAGAAAACTTTATATATATATATATATATATATATATATATATATATATATCACGCTCCTTACTTCCCAGTAAATTAGGGCCAGCACTCACGTTGGGTATAAACTTTTACGGTTTATTCACGAGACTCGAAGATAACAACAAACGCGTTTCGGCGTCAGCCTTCGTCAGTGTCGACGATCGCCGTTACCGTGGCAACTTAAATTCAAACCAAATACATGTAATGGACAAAGGACTTACGCTCAACTTCGAGCGCCATCTTGTAACATGTTATTCTTCACATATACTGCTTCAAAATAATAATAATACAGCCTGATGTAATGATCTGGTCAAAATATATCATAATTCGTTCAAAACCACAATTGATAAGCAGATCGCTTCATAGGCCATGAGTAATAGCGCGTAAATTCAATTGATTCATTTAAGGCATGATTTCGTCCTCGATGGAATCGAGCTATTTCCTCGACCACCAGTACGTAATTTAATGGCAAAACCATTTCCATTGTGATAGATCTGACACATGGCGTTTGGTCTAACTTAAGCTTTAGATAGTAGCACATTGAAATTATATGGTTCAATCATTTTATAGAGAACTGATTAACGCCCTGAATGGGCTTGCATTTAAAGTTCAAACTTACTCGTTGAATAGGTTTATATGCATGTGGTGCCCGTGATCGATCTGTCACATGTAGTGTCAATCATAATTCTTCATCGTCTGGTCTCAACATACTGCCCTGTATGGGCATTCTATAGTGGTTTTGATTAGCATCATTTCTTATGTGGTATGACCAGATCTATTACCGTCCAATAATCGCATGCAAAATTACACAGAGTGTGGGCCACCAATTTCTATTCACCTTACAAATGAACTGCAAGTTCTTCCCCGCTATTAAGACCACCCGGATATTTCGTTTGTAGGTCTATAATATAGCGGGATTCCAATCTTCTCAGACTCCTCTCTCTATCACCTCCCCTGATGCTCTTCGGAACATGATCAAGACAGAAAAATTGCAACAGAGATCTATTACTGTTGTGCATCTTGGCAAAATGTCGTGCAACCGGATAGTTAGTGTCTACACTAGTTATTGCCCTTTGGTGTTCTAAAATTCTCATTTTCACAGGATTTATTGTGCTCCAGACATATCTTAGACTGCACGGACATACCAGGCAGTAAACCACATATGGTGTACTACATGTCATGAATTTACTTATCTTACGCTGTCTTAATTCATTCGAAATTTTGTAAGTTATGACCCGTTTGCTCGTGGCACAAGTTCTACATTTGCCACAGGGAAAGCAGCCATGTAGTCTCTGTAAGCCTGTGTCGGGTTTCTTAGTTTCCAAGTGGCTCTCTACTAGCTCATCTTTAAGAGATCTAGCTCTACTAAAACTGATACTTGGTTTCGTAGGTAGATCCCTCCCAATGATCGTGTCTGATCAAAGAATTTTCCAGTTGCTCTGTAAAATGCGCCTGATATCAGATGCCGCATTCGAGTAGCTGGTGATCATGCGAAATTTGTTCTCAACATCTGTGTTGGTCGTTCGTACCTTCTCCTGAAACAAGAGCTCGGACCTAGCTTTTTGGGCTACCTTACTCTCAGCCCTTCTTAGGATATCTGTAGGATACCCCCTTGCTCTGAAACGTTTAAGGCTCTCTGACGCTGCCATCTTGTAGTCCTCGTCTCGAGAGCTGTTCCGTTTGATTCGAAGTAATTTCCCATAAGGGATACTCCGGATCAAACTAGCGGGGTGACTGCTCTTTCTGTGTAGTATAGAGTTTCCTGCGGTTTTCTTTCTATAGAGTGCAGTGTGTAATGTGCTGTCCTCCACAAATACTCGCAGGTCTAAGAATGACACTTCCGTGGTACTTATTTCCCCAGTGAATCTAAGATTTAATTCATTGGTGTTCAGTGAGGAGACATACTGCTCTGCTGACTCTCTCGACCCTCTCCATATGATGAAGAGGTCGTCAATGTACCTTCTCCAACAGATTACATTGTCAACGCCCCCTTCACTGGTTTCTGCCCAGGCCACCTGCTTCTCCCACCAGCCCACGAATAAATTCGCGTAGCTGGGGGCGAAGCAGGTGCCCATCGCAGTCCCCTGTATCTGCCTGTATCTCTGTTCCTGAAATAAAAAGATATTATTATTTAGACAGAATAGTATGAACTCAATGATCATTTCATTATGATCCAAAAATTTGAGTGACCGTCCTTTCAAAAAATATTCCACCGCTGTTACTCCATCCGTATGTCTTATGCTTGTATACAAGCTGGATATGTCCAAAGTTATCATCATAAAATCCGATTCCCAAGTGATTCCTTGAATTTGGCTTAAAAAATCTTTCGTATCACGAGTATATGATGTTAACTGCGATACTAATGGGGCCAAAAAATAGTCCACATATCTTGATAGGTTCTCTGTCAGGGCCCCTAACGATGAGACTATTGGTCTACCTGGGGGATTCGTGTTGTCCTTGTGTACCTTTGGGAGGTGGTAAAAGGTCGGGATCCGTGGATGTTTGTTCGATAGGAAGTTGACTTCATCTGTTGACAGAATGCCTTTGTCGTGCCATTTGTTAATCATTTTTTCAAATGCCTCTATACTGTTCAGGTAATCTCTTTCGCTGACCATATATATATATATATTGGATTCAAGCATTCATCAACTTTCGCAGTGTGGTGGAAAATGAACGCACAAACTCCTCTTCGTCGGTAAATACAAATGTTTTATTGTATTTGTGACTCCCTTCTGTCTGCCATGATGCGTTTTGGCCGGTAAATGGCCTTGATCACATATATATATATATATATATATTACCTACTGGCGGTTGCCAGCAGGTAGATATAGTTAGGACCTATTTTCCATCGGAAATCCACAACATTCTACTCGGAATAACTTTGGCGCCGATTGACGAATCTTCGCGAAATTTTCAAAACTTTTGGCCAGGTCCGGTCAGCTCCTATCCTGAAAGTTTCACGGTGATTCGTCAAGCGGGGGCCAAGAAAAAAGGGGGTCCCAAAACGCGTTTTCCCAATGGAATTTCCCATAGGACCTTTAGCCGCAGCTACAGCTCGAACTGCTGAACGGAATTACACCAAATTTGGCAAATAGGTAGTCCTTAGTTCAGACTTGTGCCTTTTGCTTAAATGGTGTAAATCTGTTCAGTAGTTCCTAAGAAAATGACATTTAAAAGTACATATACATCTATGGCCTCGGAGGATCCGTGCACCCTATGCGCACCCAACGCGGACCCTGCTGAGCATGAGCTATATTCTAATTGGCTGTCAACACTCCAAATCAGGTAGTGTTGGCAGCCATCTTGAGCCTCGGTAGAACCGAGGCACAAGAAACCTAAGAAACAAATGTGCAAAACACGAAAAGGGGGCACGGTAGAAACACCCTGACCTCCTAGGCCTGCTCAGGGGGTCCCACAAGGACCCCCAGAGCTTAAAAAAAAAAAAAAAATAGGCGAGATTCGCGCACCCAGTGCTTCTTTGGTAATTGGCCCCTGGAGTGCATTTTAAAAAAATAGTGTGGGGGGTCCCCAGGGACCCTCAAGATTCAAAGGGACTTAATCCCCCAACTTAAAACACGCCATGTGGCGCGTTTGCACAGTGGTGAAGGTAGGGGGTGGGCCTGAGGTGATATGTGTGCAAAAACGCCCTGTGGCGCATTTTAAGTTGGGGAATTAATTCCTCTTCAATCCTGAGGTCCCCTGGGGGCCAACTAGCCCACCAGGTACCTCCAGTAAGTGCCACGGAGCTGTGTTGCAGAGTGTTGTAAAAAGGGGCGTGGCCTCTGAACACCTCTCTGCAACGCAGCTACCTGGCGCATACTGGAAGTACCTGGTGGACTAGTTGGCCCCCAGGGGACCTCAGGATTGAAGAGGAATTAATTCCCCAACTTAAAACGCACCACAGGGCGTGTTTGCACACATATCACCCCAAGCCCCTCCCCCTTCCTTCACCATTGTGCAAATATTCCTCTAAAATCAGCCGAACTACGAATTTCAATATATTCACCTGTTATCACGAGAGACCTCAGTGCTGCATCTTTGAGCCCAGTGCCGATCCTGAAAAGTAATTCTAACCGTACTTACCAGTAACTTGAATTTCCTTCCATAGGATATCATTGCCTGCTTTTTGCGGAAAAAGTTTCTGTCGATTTTTGAAACATTAAAATATTCCTCTAAAATCATCCGAACTACGAATTCCGATTTACTCACCTGTTATCAGGAGTGGCCTCAGTGCTGCAACTTTGAGCCCAGTACTGATCCTGAAAAGTAATTTTAACCATACTTACCAGTTACTTGAATTTCCTTCCATAGGCTAACATTGCCTGCTTTCACTTGGAAATTCTTCTAAGTGGAGTTTTGGAATTTACAAACATTCCTCTAAAATCAGGCGAACTACGAATTCCGATTTACTCATCTGTCCAGTGATGCATCTTTTAGCCCAGCACTGACCCTGAAAAGTAATTCTAAGCGTACTTACCAGTAACTTGTATTTCCTTCCATAGGAATCCATTGTGTGGTTTTCAGCAGAAAAGTTTCCAAGTGTCTATTTTCCCAAACTAAATATATTCCTAAAAAATCGTCTGTATGACTTAAACACATTCTTTCAACTTTTTACAGGAGATTCACCAGTGCTGGAGCCAGGATCCACCACTGAGTAAAAAAAAGTAACGATAACACTACTTACCTGCTAAGTGAATTTTCAGCCATAGGATAACATTGGTGATTCTATGTGAAAAAATTTCGAAGTGTCAACTTTAAAATACAATAATATTCCTGAAAAATCACTACTGTAACCAAAATGCTTTTAATCAATTGTTTAGAGGAGATGTCGAAGGACTGAATCTAGGATCCAGTCCTGTGGTTAGAAAAGTAATCCATAAAGTAACTAATTGCATTTGACTAGAAATTCACATTGAGCTCAATGTTGCATTGTGTTTGAAATTGTGTTGCCCATTGCAACAACTGTACCTACTGTACTTAAAAGTCTATTGCCCATATGCAAAGTATTTAAACTAAAGTAATTCATTCTGAGAAAGTGTATTTTGTATTGTAATGTATAATGTAATTATAATGTAATTAAAAAATAAAATATCTAAAAATAAATAGTTTAAAAAATGTAGTAAATCAGTATCAAAAAAATCAATACATTAAAAATTGTCATTTACAAAACCTTTGAAATTCACTGAAAGAACCATAGGTTTCAGGCCTGATATAGTTAGGAATTAGCATTTAAAAAACCTTTGAAATTCACTGAAAAAACCATAGGTTTCAGGCTTGATATAGGTAGGAATTAGCTTTTAAAAAACCTTTGACATTCGCTGAAAAAACCATAGGTTTCAGGCCTGATATAGTTAGGAATTAGCATTTAAAAAACCTTTGAAATTCGCTGAAAAAACCATAGGTTGCAGGCCTGATATAGTTAGGAATTAGCATTTAAAAAAACCTTAGAAATTCACTGAAAAAACCATAGGTTTTAGGGGTGTTACAGTCAGCTGGACATTTCAGTCGAACAAAACCATTGAAATTCCTCCAATATAGTTAGTTGTACTAACTACATCTCGCGCGCCCGCAATCCACTGCTGATGATGTCACATATTACATCATTCATGACATGGTCAGTGACATCTCAAATGACATCACTGATGACATCACTGATGACATCATCCATGTGACAATCAGATACACCTCATCATACACTAGTATAACCTTTCATCACTCACTGTAAAATACAGTGTCATATTTAAAACCATTGACACACCAATACAAGTTTCTAAACACCCATTCAGTGATTCCTAGATCCATACACACATCTAATCACTTACCTATAGATTCACTCATACATGCTGTCAATGATCAATAGAACACTATCAAATATACTTATATACCTATATCGACATTACACACCAGCACACATCCTAATCACTTATGAAGTCATCCTACTCACTTATGCAAACAATGGATCATACTTACTTTTACTTAGCTATACACTTATAAAAACACCACTTCATCTATTCATATAGATAATAACTCATACTGAGTACATAAAATCACTATTACAAGTATACAGTTATCCATACAGTCACTCATACAATCACTGAGTCTCATGTATACTTATTTATATACAACTGACACATACACTGGCTATTATTTGTCTAGTTTGTTGGACATGTACCATTGAGACATATATTTGTTCATCGCCACACCCAGAAAGATATTCACTCACCCAAACAACTGTTATACCATGCAGTTTTAACTTCAGATACCTACTGAATCAACTACTCACACATCTTTGGGCAGTCACACACTCCCCACTGAACCACACACACATTCACTCTCCCAAACAAATAGTCAGTTAACTAATCAATAACTAATATAGACTTTCACATAGCTAGCAACCAACTGTAGAAGCAGTTTACACAACAACTGACAAAGTGATACAGATATTCACACAGTTTAGCCACTATCCAATATATTTGGTGAGATACTATAAATTAGTCAAGTAAACAGTCAATCACACTGCTACTAAACCCTCCATCCCGATATTTATATTTATATATCCACTCATTCTTCAATGCAAATTGCTATATATAAAATACATATTTAAATAGCGAACCAAACCATATTCACTGCACACACTCATACACTCACTGATTTATCAATACACCTTTGTATAAATATTTTACACTCATAAACATTTTAAAAACACTCACAGTCACTGAATGATGTAATCAGTTATGCAGTTTGAGATGTTACTGACCATGTCCTGAGTGATGTATTATGAGAGGTCATAAGCATTGCATTGCGGAGGAGCAAGTTATAGTTAGCTCAGCTTACAGTAACTGTTGAATTTAACTGGTTCTGTACGAGTGAAACCTGAGCCTAACTATAATATCTCTGCAACCTTTAATTTTGTCAGTGAATTGATATGTTTTTTTAAGTAGTAGTCGCATTTGCAGAGTGGTCGAGAAAAGGAGCTGAGCCTCTGACCAGCTCTCAGGAATCCCGTTATGTAGTTTCGTGTAGTTCCTGTAAAACCTTTACAGGATGTGCGCGTTTGGACAACATACACTGCGGGCTTGATGTTCAGACTGATTCCAGACACCTCCACCGGATATGTTGGCCTGTATTCCAGATAGCTCACAGTGTCACTAGAAACTCTTCTTACCAAGGAGAGACTAGTTCTTGGCAACTATCGAACATGACAACCCTGATCCCTCAGGACCGTGTAAACAGTGTACTACTTTTCGCTCAGTCACTCATGCTCACTTAGTCCCGGAGAGTTACACAGAATAAATGGTAGGGATGTTTTTCAATGAGTATTTTTTTGAACAGTCTTTATTCTAGTGTGAAATTGGTGTACTAAAACAACTATTAGTCAGCAACAGGTATAAATGATTAGAAGCACTAAGAAAGTAATACGATGGTAGATTTCCACCATTTTGCTATAATCATGAATACAGGCAAGTACTTCAAATACATGTCAATAAAATGCATACTCCTACGATGCAACCCTAATTAGATGCACCTACGTTTACCTAGCATGTATGTAGGTGTTAAGCCAAGAATCCCACTAGGATAAAGTCAACCCTATAACCTGAAGTGAGAGACTGTGGGACCCCGTCTAGGTCTCGAGTTGGACAACCCGCAAGGGATGTTCAGACCACTGCGAGCTAGAGTATCTGCATGCAGAAACCTCAGCATCTTGCATCAGTTTGTCTGCATGGAAGTCATGATCTCCTCTGCCTATCTCTGCAATATGTGATGTTTATATACCTGAAGGTATCCCCAGGGGTTTTATCCTGCTGTGCCACTGTCTGACTTAGGATGGTGTCGGGAATGAACCTTGTACATAGGTATTATTCAGGAGATGTTGGTCCTGCTGAGTTTTCAAGAATCCAAGGATCCTCATGCATAATGTATGAGGCTAGTGTTCAGAGAAAACCCCATATTCTGTAAGCAGTACTGTAACTAGGCAAAGGGTCAGTGCTAGCAGCCTGTTATGTACGGATATAGATGAAAGGTTGGAATGTTACCCTGGCTTATATTGGGGTACCTATATGGAATATAACATCCACTCCTCATTCGACTGAATGACATAATCTTATTCTTTTTTTTTTTAATTTTAATTTTTTTATTGAGACATCAGAGACAAAACATAAAAATATACGGCAAAATACAAAAAAAGAAGAAAAACATCCCCGATGTCCAATTTTTCTGGTTTAAACCCCCCACCCTGGTGGATCCGGACAGGGAAAGAGAATAACAAGGAAGAAAGATATAAACCATACAAACATACTAAAATATGAGAAGGGGGGGGGGCTTCACACCCCAGTTACTAATACTCCTTATTCAACCACTTGGTTAATGGTTCCCATATCATTTTGCCTTTAGCCCTTGCCCGACTACCTCTTATCCTAAACACAGAAATCTCCCAGTTATACAAATAAATTAATTTACTAAACCACACATGTATTGAAGGGAGATCCTGATCTAGCCAGGCAGTAGCCACACAAAGTCGTAATACAGCCATTGTGATATAAACCAACTTCCAATTGGCCTCCTCTATTTCTTGATTACAAATCCCGAGCATTATAACCTGGGAGGTCAATGGGACTAGATAGCCAAATATAGATTCTAGACGTGATTCCACTTTAATCAGCAATTGATTGAGACTGGGGCAGGTAGCAAACATATGTGTGCTATCTGCTGCCAACAGCCCACACCGAGAACAGTGTATCCCCGAAGACACCCCCCATCGATAAATACGCGCCGGAGATATATATAAATCACACCAAGTTTTAAAGCATTGTACCTGCAAGCTTGCCGAAATACAAGCCGTTTGGCTATACATAAGAGAGTCTTCGCATTCTGCCTATCCAGCATGTAATACCGTTTGCCATCGATCAAAATGTTTGGCTAAATCGTCCCCCATCACACCGTTTAGAAGTTTATATAACGAAGATGTTGTAGCTTGCCCTCAAAAAATAATATCTAATAAAGGAGTTCTATACCGAGACACTAATTTTCTCGTAAGAAAATCCCTTATCTGTAAATATTTGAAAAAAGAATTGGTCTTGATCCCAAATTTATCATTTAAAGCCTCAAAGGTCAAAATTTTAGAGTCAGAGATAAAATCCCCTACACACAAAATACCTTCTTCACTCCAGCATTTAAAATATGCATCTTGAAATATATCCGGAAGTAGAGTATTATTTACTAAAGGGGAGTATAAATGCAGCCGCCCAATCCCAACTTTTTTCCTAACTGCAGTCCAAACCCGGTAGGCTCCAAGCAAAACCTTAAATTTAACCCTCTTAAAATAAGCATAATCTATATGACGCATGAGAAGTCCTCTGGCTTTGAACCCATAAATCAAATGATAAATTTATATTTCCCCACCTTGCATATTCCCTTCGTTTAGCAATTCCCCCATCTGTTTCAAAACAGTTGCCCAATAATAAGTTTGAAAATTAGGGACAGACCACCCTCCCCTATCTCTAGATAGAGTCATATATCTAAGAGCCCTTCTAGGGCGCTGCCCCGCCCATAAGAACCATGAGACTAACTGATCAAGTTTCTGAAGCCAGATTTTGTTTATATCTAAGGGAATCGTTCTGAAATAATATAAAAGTTTAGGCAAAGATATCATCTTAATGACGTTGCTTCTCCCCATTAATGTCAAATGCAGCTTATTCATCCTTTCTGAGTCAAATTTGATTTTCTGTATTAATGGTGTCAAATTGATGTCCACTATATCCTGAATTTTAGAGCTTATTTCAATGCCTAAATATTTAGCACTTGATGTTATCCGTGCATCGATTAAAGTAATTTTTTCATTAATTACAATTTGCGTTTTACAATCGTTCAGATGACAACCAGAAATACTACCAAATTGCAGCGTTAAGTTATTTATTTCTACAAGAGTGGACTGGGGGTCGGTTGTTGTAATGGCTAAATCATCAGCATAAGCCAAAATTTTAACATCCACTCCTCATTCGACTGAATGACATAATCTTATTCTAACGTACTACCTGTCTAGGTACTGGTACGCAAATATATCTAGTAAGACCTATAGTTCTGCTAAAAAATGTTTAAAAAGTCTAAAAAATGCTAAAAAAGAAGAATTGTCACTCAAGCAATAGCTCTACTGTGTCCGTATATATAGTTCGAACAACTACAAGCATTGAAAAGCCATGCAGGTCATAAAAAGTGTTAATTTGTTTTGGAGTTTCAATTTGGAGGTTGTTTAAAAAAGCCAAATTTATCCCAGCACATGACGAGCCAAATGTTTATGTGTCCTGGCTGGTAGACGCAACATTGCTGTTGCCTGTCTTCGCAGATGACGATCCCTGTAACACCTCGCAGATTCCATCAGGTGATCTTCCGTACTGCCTGCAGCCGATGCTGGGGTAGCCTGTGCGCCATCCAAGGCCTGGGTGTCAGTGGAGGGGCCGGTATCCATTCCAACAGGAGCAGAGAGTTCCTGTGGAGGCGCTAAGAATGCCATAGTCAACATAACAATATGCTGGGGACATTGCAGAACATGGGCCGTTATTGGGTAAAGTAATGCATCAACATCCGGTTGCGCAATCGATATAAGTGTCAGATAGGGATCCAACATGCATCCAGCAATGCATCAACATCCGGTTGTGCAATCGATATAAGTGTCAGATAGAGATCCAACATGCATTCCTCTCCACAGAGCAGGCAAAGGAGAACAGGTAAGATGCAGTCCATCCAGACTGGTCTGAATGACAGGAACCAAGAGGTGCTTAATATCTGTAGGCAAGGTGTGCCCAGATGCGATCATGGTATTTACGCTCCAAGAGCATCTCCTTGGTGACTGGGATGTCCATCGCGTGGCAGAAAAATTACAATCAGGATACCTGCTATTAGAAACTAGATCAGCGGAAGTCCTCCAAAAATGCTTCCAAAAACGGAATGTATAAAGTTTGGTATAACTCAGAAGACCATCTGAAAGGTGCTTAACAGTCCCAAACCTATGATCTTAAATAGGTGTTATATACCCGTCGTATCAGACATGTTGAAGATACTATTCACCATTTCTGCAAAATGGAAGGGGTAGTTCATACGTATGAGTGCCTGTATCTCGGCTGAGGACCTTGCGATCTAGAGATCAAATGTCCCGGGGGAGGTAAAGTACATGGCTTTCATTCTGCTCACGGTATCAAACTGTATAAGAGAAATATTCAATAAGGGAAAATAGCAGCGCCTCCCTGCTGGTATGTGTTGGTGGAGATAATACTTGCATACAGCAAGTAACCCTGGAGCTCACAGTTACTACATATGTCATTCCCAAACAACCTTGATAATTCAACATCAAGTAACTCCCATTTGAGAGAAGCCTGAATACCGGAGTGGTACAAAAGGGGGTGGTGATGGACGGAGCATCAGAACCAATCAAACACTCACACCCAGTCAACAGATCTGGGTTTGATCCGTCACCGTTCTTTAGCCCACTCTGCCACCCCAGTTCACACATGGCCATATGCAAATCAGTATGACCCTGTGCCTTATGGGAACAGTCCAGCCCGAACTGCCAAGCCATGCCCTCCCTGGACCGGAAACAAGCTTCCTAGGACCGGTTTCTGGCATTTCAGCCGTCTTCAGCCAGGCTTGCTTAAATCCAGTGGCAAAGTGAGCAAGGGACCCACGTCGGAGCATACCCTGCCAACTTATGGCGAACAAAGTGGTACAAAAGGGGGTGGTGATGGACGGAGCATCAGAACCAATCAAACACTCACACCCAGTCAACAGATCCGGGTTTGATCCATCACCGTTCTTTAGCCCACTCTGCCAACCCAGTTCAGACATGGCCATATGCAAATCAGTCTGACCCTGTGCCTCATGGGAACAGTCCAGCCCGAACTGCCAAGCCAAGCCTTCCCTGGACTGGAAAAAAGCTTCCTAGGACCGGTTTTGGCATTTCAGCCGTCTTCAGCCAGGCTTGCTTGAATCCAGTGGCAAAGTGAGCAAGGGACTCACGTCTGAGCATACCCTGCCAACTTATGGCGAACAAAGCGGTACAAAAGGGGGTGGTGATGGACGGACCATCAGATCCAATCAAACACTCACACCCAGTCAACAGATCCGGGTTTGATCCATCACCGTTCTTTAGCCCACTCTGCCACCCCAGTTTAGACAGGGCCATATGCAAATCAGTCTGACCGTGTGCCTCATGGGAACAGTCCAGCTCGAACTGCCAAGCCATTCCTTAACTGGACCGGAAACAAGCTTCCTAGGACGGGTTTATGGCATTTCAGCCGTCTTCAGCCAGGCTTGCTTGAATCCAGTGGCAAAGTGAGCAAGGGACTCACGTCTGAGCATACCCTGCCAACTTATGGTGAACAAAGCGGTACAAAAGGGGGTGGTGATGGACGGAGCATCAGAACCAATCAAACACTCACACCCAGTCAACAGATCCAGGTTTGATCCATCAACGTTCTTTAGCCCACTCTGCCACCCCAGTTCAGACATGGCCATATGCAAATCAGTCTGACCCTGTGCCTCATGTGAACAGTCCAGCCCGAACTACCAAGCCATGCCTTCCCTGGACCGGAAACAAGCTTCCTAGGACCGGTTTCTGGCATTTCAGCAGTCTTCAGCCAGGCTTGCTTGAATCCAGTGGCAAAGTGAGCAAGGGACTCACGTCTGAGCATACCCTGCCAACTTATGGCGAACAAAGCGGTACAAAAGGGGGTGGTGATGGACGGAGCATCAGAAACAATCAAACACTCACACCAGTCAACAGATCAGGGTTTGATCCATCACCGTTCTTTAGCCCACTCTGCCACCGCAGTTCAGACATGGCCATATGCAGATCAGTCTGACCCTGTGCCTCATGGGAACAGTCCTGCCCGAACTGCCAAGCCATGCCTTCCCTGGACTGGAAACAAGCTTCCTAGGACCGCTTTCTGGCATTTCAGCCGACTTCAGCCAGGCTTGCTTGAATCCAGTGGCAAAGTGAGCAAGGGGCCCACGTCGGAGCATACCCTGCCAACTTATGGCAAACAAAGTGGTACAAAAGGGGGTGGTGATGGACGGAGCATCAGAACCAATCAAACACTCACACCCAGTCAACAGATCCGGGTTTGATCCATCACCGTTCTTTAGCCCACTCTGCCACCCCAGTTCAGAGATGGCCATATGCAAATCAGTCTGACCCTGTGCCTCATGGGAACAGTCCAGCCCAAACTGCCAAGCCATGCCTTCCCTGGACCGGAAACAAGCTTCCTAGGACCGGTTTCTGGCATTTCAGCCGTCTTCAGCCAGGCTTGCTTGAATCGAGTGGCAAAGTGAGCAAGGGACTCACGTCTGAGCATACCCTGCCAACTTATGGCGAACAAAGCGGTACAAAAGAGGGTGGTGATGGACGGAGCATCAGAACCAATCAAACACTCACACCCAGTCAACAGATCTGGGTTTGATCCATCACCGTTCTTCAGCCCACTCTGCCACCCCAGTTCAGACATGGCCATATGCAAATCAGTCTGACCCTGTGCCTCATGGGAACAGTCCAGCCCGAACTGCCAAGCCATGCCTTCCCTGGACCGGAAACAAGCTTCCTAGGACCGGTTTCTGGCAATTCAGCCAGGCTTGCTTGAATCGAGTGGCAAAGTGAGCAAGGGACTCACGTCTGAGCATACCCTGCCAACTTATGGTGAACAAAGCGGTACAAAAGGGGGTGGTGATGGACGGAACATCAGAACCAATCAAACACTCACACCCACTCAACAGATCTGGGTTTGATCCATCACCGTTCTTTAGCCCACTCTGCCACCCCAGTTCAGACATGGCCATATGCAAATCAGTCTGACCCTGTGCCTCATGGGAACAGTCCAGCCCGAACTGCCAAGCCATGACTTCCCTGGACCGGAAACAAGCTTCCTAGGACCGGTTTCTGGCCTTTCAGCCGTCTTCAGCCAGGCTTGCTTGAATCCAGTGGCAAAGTGAGCAAGGCACTCACGTCTGAGCATACCCTGCCAACTTATGGCGAACAAAGCGGTACAAAAGGGGGTGGTGATGGACGGAGCATCAGAACCAATCAAACACTCACACCCAGTCAACAGATCCAGGTTTGATCCATCACCGTTCTTTAGCCCACTCTGCCACCCCAGTTCAGACATGGCCATATGCAAATCAGTCTGACCCTGTGCCTCATGGGAACAGTCCAGCCCGAACTGACAAGACATGCCTTCCCTGGACCGGAAACAAGCTTCCTAGGACCGGTTTCTGCCATTTCAGCCGTCTTCAGCCAGGCTTGCTTGAATCCAGTGGCAAAGTGAGCAAGGGACTCACGTCTGAGCATACCCTGCTAACTTATGGTGAACAAAGCGGTACAAAAGGGGGTGGTGATGGACGGAGCATCAGAACCAATCAAACACTCACACCCAGTCAACAGATCCGGGTTTGATCCATCACCGTTCTTTAGCCCACTCTGCCAACCCAGTTCAGACATGGCCATATGCAAATCAGTCTGACCCTGTGCCTCATGGGAACAGTCCAGCCCGAACTGCCAAGCCAAGCCTTCCCTGGACTGGAAAAAAACTTCCTAGGACCGGTTTTGGCATTTCAGCCGTCTTCAGCCAGGCTTGCTTGAATCCAGTGGCAAAGTGAGCAAGGGACTCACGTCTGAGCATACCCTGCCAACTTATGCCGAACAAAGCGGTACAAAAGGGGGTGGTGATGGACGGACCATCAGATCCAATCAAACACTCACACCCAGTGAACAGATCCGGGTTTGATCCATCACCGTTCTTTAGCCCACTCTGCCACCCCAGTTTAGACAGGGCCATATGCAAATCAGTCTGACCGTGTGCCTCATGGGAACAGTCCAGCTCGAACTGCCAAGCCATTCCTTAACTGGACCGGAAACAAGCTTCCTAGGACCGGTTTATGGCATTTCAGCCGTCTTCAGCCAGGCTTGCTTGAATCCAGTGGCAAAGTGAGCAAGGGACTCACGTCTGAGCATACCCTGCCAACTTATGGCGAACAAAGCGGTACAAAAGGGGGTGGTGATGGACGGAGCATCAGAACCAATCAAACACTCACACCCAGTCAACAGATCCAGGTTTGATCCATCAACGTTCTTTAGCCCACTCTGCCACCCCAGTTCAGACATGGCCATATGCAAATCAGTCTGACCCTGTGCCTCGTGTGAACAGTCCAGCCCGAACTACCAAGCCATGCCTTCCCTGGACCGGAAACAAGCTTCCTAGGACCGGTTTCTGGCATTTCAGCCGTCTTCAGCCAGGCTTGCTTGAATCCAGTGGCAAAGTGAGCAAGGGACTCACGTCTGAGCATACCCTGCCAACTTATGGCGAACAAAGCGTTACAAAAGGGGGTGGTGATGGACGGAGCATCAGAAACAATCAAACACTCACACCAGTCAACAGATCCGGGTTTGATCCATCACCGTTCTTTAGCCCACTCTGCCACCGCAGTTCAGACATGGCCATATGCAAATCAGTCTGACCCTGTGCCTCATGGGAACAGTCCTGCCCGAACTGCCAAGCCATGCCTTCCCTGGACTCGAAACAAGCTTCCTAGGACCGGTTTCTGGCATTCCAGCCGACTTCAGCCAGGCTTGCTTGAATCCAGTGGCAAAGTGAGCAAGGGACCCACGTCGGAGCATACCCTGCCAACTTATGGCAAACAAAGTGGTACAAAAGGGGGTGGTGATGGACGGAGCATCAGAACCAATCAAACACTCACACCCAGTCAACAGATCCGGGTTTGATCCATCACCGTTCTTTAGCCCACTCTGCCACCCCAGTTCAGACATGGCCATATGCAAATCAGTCTGACCCTGTGCCTCATGGGAACAGTCCAGCCCAAACTGCCAAGCCATGCCTTCCCTGGACCGGAAACAAGCTTCCTAGGACCGGTTTCTGGCATTTCAGCCGTCTTCAGCCAGGCTTGCTTGAATCGAGTGGCAAAGTGAGCAAGGGACTCACGTCTGAGCATACCCTGCCAACTTATGGCGAACAAAGCGGTACAAAAGAGGGTGGTGATGGACGGAGCATCAGAACCAATCAAACACTCACACCCAGTCAACAGATCTGGGTTTGATCCATCACCGTTCTTCAGCCCACTCTGCCACCCCAGTTCAGACATGGCCATATGCAAATCAGTCTGACCCTGTGCCTCATGGGAACAGTCCAGCCCGAACTGCCAAGCCATGCCTTCCCTGGACCGGAAACAAGCTTCCTAGGACCGGTTTCTGGCAATTCAGCCAGGCTTGCTTGAATCGAGTGGCAAAGTGAGCAAGGGACTCACGTCTGAGCATACCATGCCAACTTATGGTGAACAAAGCGGTACAAAAGGGGGTGGTGATGGACGGAACATCAGAACCAATCAAACACTCACACCCACTCAACAGATCTGGGTTTGATCCATCACCGTTCTTTAGCCCACTCTGCCACCCCAGTTCAGACATGGCCATATGCAAATCAGTCTGACCCTGTGCCTCATGGGAACAGTCCAGCCCGAACTGCCAAGCCATGACTTCCCTGGACCGGAAACAAGCTTCCTAGGACCGGTTTCTGGCCTTTCAGCCGTCTTCAGCCAGGCTTGCTTGAATCCAGTGGCAAAGTGAGCAAGGCACTCACGTCTGAGCATACCCTGCCAACTTATGGCGAACAAAGCGGTACAAAAGGAGGTGGTGATGGACGGAGCATCAGAACCAATCAAACACTCACACCCAGTCAACAGATCCAGGTTTGATCCATCACCGTTCTTTAGCCCACTCTGCCACCCCAGTTCAGACATGGCCATATGCAAATCAGTCTGACCCTGTGCCTCATGGGAACAGTCCAGCCCGAACTGCCAAGACATGCCTTCCCTGGACCGGAAACAAGCTTCCTAGGACCGGTTTCTGCCATTTCAGCCGTCTTCAGCCAGGCTTGCTTGAATCCAGTGGCAAAGTGAGCAAGGGACTCACGTCTGAGCATACCCTGCTAACTTATGGTGAACAAAGCGGTACAAAAGGGGGTGGGGATGAACGGAGCCTCAGAAACAATCAAACACTCACACCCAGTTAACAGATCGGGGTTTGATCCATCACCGTTCTTTAGCCCACTCTGCCACCCCAGTTCAGGCATGGCCATATGCAAATCAGTCTGACCCTGTGCCTCATGGGAACAGTCCAGCCCGAACTGCCAAGCAATGCCTTTCCTGGACCGGAAACAAGCTTCCTAGGACCGGTTTCTGGCATTTCAGCCGTCTTCAGCCAGGCTTGCTTGAATCCAGTGGCAAAGTGAGCAAGGGACTCACGTCGGAGGATACCATGCCAACTTATTGCAAACAAAGCGGTACAAAAGGGGGTGGTGATTGACGGAGCATCAGAACCAATCAAACACTCACACCCAACAGATCCGGGTTTGATCCATCACCGTTCTTTAGCCCACTCTGCCACCCCAGTTCAGATATGGCCATATGCAAATCAGTCTGACCCTGTGCCTCATGGGAACAGTCCAGCCCGAACTGCCAAGCCATGCCTTCCCTGGACCGGAAACAAGCTTCGTAGGACCGGTTTCTGGCATTTCAGCTGTCTTCAGCCAGGCTTGCTTGAATCCAGTGGCAAAGTGAGCAAGGGCCTCACGTCTGAGCATACCCTGCCAACTTATGCAAGCAAAGCGGTACAAAAGGGGGTGGTGATGGACGGAGCATCAGAACCAATCAAACACTCACACCCAGTCAACAGATCCGGGTTTGATCCATCACAGTTCTTTAGCCCACTCTGCCACCCCAGTTCAGACATGGCCATATGCAAATCAGTCTGACCCTGTGCCTCATGGGAACAGTCCTGCCCGAACTGCCAAGCCATGCCTTCCCTGGACCGGAAACAAGCTTCCTAGGACCGGTTTCTGGCATTTCAGCCGTCTTCAGCCAGGCTTGCTTGAATCCAGTGGCAAAGTGAGCAAGGGACTCACGTCTGAGCATACCCTGCCAACTTATGGCAAACAAAGCGGTACAAAAGGGGGTGGTGATGGACGGAGCATCAGAAACAATCAAACACTCACACCAGTCAACAGATCCGGGTTTCATCCATCACCGTTCTTTAGCCCACTCTGCCACCGCAGTTCAGACATGGCCATATGCAAATCAGTCTGACCCTGTGCCTCATGGGAACAGTCCTGCCCGAACTGCCAAGCCATGCCTTCCCTGGACTGGAAACAAGCTTCCTAGGACCGGTTTCTGGCATTTCAGCCGACTTCAGCCAGGCTTGCTTGAATCCAGTGGCAAAGTGAGCAAGGGACCCACGTCGGAGCATACCCTGCCAACTTATGGCAAACAAAGTGGTACAAAAGGGGGTGGTGATGGACGGAGCATCAGAACCAATCAAACACTCATACCCAGTCAACAGATCCGGGTTTGATCCATCACCGTTCTTTAGCCCACTCTGTCACCCCAGTTCAGACATGGCCATATGCAAATCAGTCTGACCCTGTGCCTCATGGGAACAGTCCAGCCCAAACTGCCAAGCCATGCCTTCCCTGGACCGGAAACAAGCTTCCTAGGACCGGTTTCTGGCATTTCAGCCGTCTTCAGCCAGGCTTGCTTGAATCGAGTGGCAAAGTGAGCAAGGGACTCACGTCTGAGCATACCCTGCCAACTTATGGCGAACAAAGCGGTACAAAAGGGGGTGGTGATGGACGGAGCATCAGAACCAATCAAACACTCACACCCAGTCAACAGATCTGGGTTTGATCCATCACCGTTCTTCAGCCCACTCTGCCACCCCAGTTCAGACATGGCCATATGCAAATCAGTCTGACCCTGTGCCTCATGGGAACAGTCCAGCCCGAACTGCCAAGCCATGCCTTCCCTGGACCGGAAACAAGCTTCCTAGGACCGGTTTCTGGCAATTCAGCCAGGCTTGCTTGAATCGAGTGGCAAAGTGAGCAAGGGACTCACGTCTGAGCATACCCTGCCAACTTATGGTGAACAAAGCGGTACAAAAGGGGGTGGTGATGGACGGAGCATCAGAACCAATCAAACACTCACACCCACTCAACAGATCTGGGTTTGATCCATCACCGTTCTTTAGCCCACTCTGCCACCCCAGTTCAGACATGGCCATATGCAAATCAGTCTGACCCTGTGCCTCATGGGAACAGTCCTGCCCGAACTGCCAAGCCATGCCTTCCCTGGACCGGAACCAAGCTTCCTAGGACCGGTTTCTGGCATTTCAGCCGTCTTCAGCCAGGCTTGCTTGAATCCAGTGGCAAAGTGAGCAAGGGACTCACGTCTGAGCATACCCTGCCAACTTATGGCGAACAAAGTGGTACAAAAGGGGGTGGTGATGGACGGAGCATCAGAAACAATCAAACACTCACACCAGTCAACAGATCCGGGTTTGATCCATCACCGTTCTTTAGCCCACTCTGCCACCGCAGTTCAGACATGGCCATATGCAAATCAGTCTGACCCTGTGCCTCATGGGAACAGTCCTGCCCGAACTGCCAAGCCATGCCTTCCCTGGACTGGAAACAAGCTTCCTAGGACCGGTTTCTGGCATTTCAGCCGACTTCAGCCAGACTTGCTTGAATCCAGTGGCAAAGTGAGCAAGGGACCCACGTCGGAGCATACCCTGCCAACTTATGGCAAACAAAGTGGTACAAAAGGGGGTGGTGATGGACGGAGCATCAGAACCAATCAAACACTCACACCCAGTCAACAGATCTGGGTTTGATCCATCACCGTTCTTCAGCCCACTCTGCCACCCCAGTTCAGACATGGCCATATGCAAATCAGTCTGACCCTGTGCCTCATGGGAACAGTCCAGCCCGAACTGCCAAGCCATGCCTTCCCTGGACCGGAAACAAGCTTCCTAGGACCGGTTTCTGGCAATTCAGCCAGGCTTGCTTGAATCGAGTGGCAAAGTGAGCAAGGGACTCACGTCTGAGCATACCCTGCCAACTTATGGTGAACAAAGCGGTACAAAAGGGGGTGGTGATGGACGGAGCATCAGAACCAATCAAACACTCACACCCACTCAACAGATCTGGGTTTGATCCATCACCGTTCTTTAGCCCACTCTGCCACCCCAGTTCAGACATGGCCATATGCAAATCAGTCTGACCCTGTGCCTCATGGGAACAGTCCAGCCCGAACTGCCAAGCCATGACTTCCCTGGACCGGAAACAAGCTTCCTAGGACCGGTTTCTGGCCTTTCAGCCGTCTTCAGCCAGGCTTGCTTGAATCCAGTGGCAAAGTGAGCAAGGCACTCACGTCTGAGCATACCCTGCCAACTTATGGCGAACAAAGCGGTACAAAAGGGGGTGGTTATGGACGGAGCATCAGAACCAATCAAACACTCACACCCAGTCAACAGATCCAGGTTTGATCCATCACCGTTCTTTAGCCCACTCTGCCACCCCAGTTCAGACATAGCCATATGCAAATCAGTCTGACCCTGTGCCTCATGGGAACAGTCCAGCCCGAACTGCCAAGACATGCCTTCCCTGGACCGTAAACAAGCTTCCTAGGACCGGTTTCTGCCATTTCAGCCGTCTTCAGCCAGGCTTGCTTGAATCCAGTGGCAAAGTGAGCAAGGGACTCACGTCTGAGCATACCCTGCTAACTTATGGTGAACAAAGCGGTACAAAAGGGGGTGGGGATGAACGGAGCCTCAGAAACAATCAAACACTCACACCCAGTCAACAGATCGGGGTTTGATCCATCACCGTTCTTTAGCCCACTCTGCCACCCCAGTTCAGGCATGGCCATATGCAAATCAGTCTGACCCTGTGCCTCATGGGAACAGTCCAGCCCGAACTGCCAAGCCATGCCTTTCCTGGACCGGAAACAAGCTTCCTAGGACCGGTTTCTGGCATTTCAGCCGCCTTCAGCCAGGCTTGCTTGAATCCAGTGGCAAAGTGAGCAAGGGACTCACGTCGGAGGATACCCTGCCAACTTATTGCAAACAAAGCGGTACAAAAGGGGGTGGTGATTGACGGAGCATCAGAACCAATCAAACACTCACACCCAACAGATCCGGGTTTGATCCATCACCGTTCTTTAGCCCACTCTGCCACCCCAGTTCAGACATGGCCATATGCAAATCAGTCTGACCCTGTGCCTCATGGGAACAGTCCAGCCCGAACTGCCAAGCCATGCCTTCCCTGGACCGGAAACAAGCTTCGTAGGACCGGTTTCTGGCATTTCAGCTGTCTTCAGCCAGGCTTGCTTGAATCCAGTGGCAAAGTGAGCAAGGGACTCACGTCTGAGCATACCCTGCCAACTTATGCAAGCAAAGCGGTACAAAAGGGGGTGGTGATGGACGGAGCATCAGAACCAATCAAACACTCACACCCAGTCAACAGATCCAGGTTTGATCCATCACAGTTCTTTAGCCCACTCTGCCACCCCAGTTCAGACATGGCCATATGCAAATCAGTCTGACCCTGTGCCTCATGGGAACAGTCCTGCCCGAACTGCCAAGCCATGCCTTCCCTGGACCGGAAACAAGCTTCCTAGGACCGGTTTCTGGCATTTCAGCCGTCTTCAGCCAGGCTTGCTTGAATCCAGTGGCAAAGTGAGCAAGGGACTCACGTCTGAGCATACCCTGCCAACTTATGGCGAACAAAGCGGTACAAAAGGGGGTGGTGATGGACGGAGCATCAGAAACAATCAAACACTCATACCAGTCAACAGATCCGGGTTTGATCCATCACCGTTCTTTAGCCCACTCTGCCACCGCAGTTCAGACATGGCCATATGCAAATCAGTCTGACCCTGTGCCTCATGGGAACAGTCCTGCCCGAACTGCCAAGCCATGCCTTCCCTGGACTGGAAACAAGCTTCCTAGGACCGGTTTCTGGCATTTCAGCCGACTTCAGCCAGGCTTGCTTGAATCCAGTGGCAAAGTGAGCAAGGGACCCACGTCGGAGCATACCCTGCCAACTTATGGCAAACAAAGTGGTACAAAAGGGGGTGGTGATGGACGGAGCATCAGAACCAATCAAACACTCACACCCAGTCAACAGATCCGGGTTTGATCCATCACCGTTCTTTAGCCCACTCTGCCACCCCAGTTCAGACATGGCCATATGCAAATCAGTCTGACCCTCTGCCTCATGGGAACAGTCCAGCCCAAACTGCCAAGCCATGCCTTCCCTGGACTGGAAACAAGCTTCCTAGGACCGGTTTCTGGCATTTCAGCCGTCTTCAGCCAGGCTTGCTTGAATCGAGTGGCAAAGTGAGCAAGGGACTCACGTCTGAGCATACCCTGCCAACTTATGGCGAACAAAGCGGTACAAAAGGGGGTGGTGATGGACGGAGCATCAGAACCAATCAAACACTCACACCCAGTCAACAGATCTGGGTTTGATCCATCACCGTTCTTCAGCCCACTCTGCCACCCCAGTTCAGACATGGCCATATGCAAATCAGTCTGACCCTGTGCCTCATGGGAACAGTCCAGCCCGAACTGCCAAGCCATGCCTTCCCTGGACCGGAAACAAGCTTCCTAGGACCGGTTTCTGGCAATTCAGCCAGGCTTGCTTGAATCGAGTGGCAAAGTGAGCAAGGGACTCACGTCTGAGCATACCCTGCCAACTTATGGTGAACAAAGCAGTACAAAAGGGGGTGGTGATGGACGGAGCATCAGAACCAATCAAACACTCACACCCACTCAACAGATCTGGGTTTGATCCATCACCGTTCTTTAGCCCACTCTGCCACCCCAGTTCAGACATGGCCATATGCAAATCAGTCTGACCCTGTGCCTCATGGGAACAGTCCTGCCCAAACTGCCAAGCCATGCCTTCCCTGGACCGGAAACAAGCTTCCTAGGACCGGTTTCTGGCATTTCAGCCGTCTTCAGCCAGGCTTGCTTGAATCCAGTGGCAAAGTGAGCAAGGGACTCACGTCTGAGCATACCCTGCCAACTTATGGCGAACAAAGCGGTACAAAAGGGGGTGGTGATGGACGGAGCATCAGAAACAATCAAACACTCACACCAGTCAACAGATCCGGGTTTGATCCATCACCGTTCTTTAGCCCACTCTGCCACCGCAGTTCAGACATGGCCATATGCAAATCAGTCTGACCCTGTGCCTCATGGGAACAGTCCTGCCCGAACTGCCAAGCCATGCCTTCCCTGGACTGGAAACAAGCTTCCTAGGACCGGTTTCTGGCATTTCAGCCGACTTCAGCCAGACTTGCTTGAATCCAGTGGCAAAGTGAGCAAGGGACCCACGTCGGAGCATACCCTGCCAACTTATGGCAAACAAAGTGGTACAAAAGGGGGTGGTGATGGACGGAGCATCAGAACCAATCAAACACTCACACCCAGTCAACAGATCTGGGTTTGATCCATCACCGTTCTTTAGCCCACTCTGCCACCCCAGTTCAGACATGGCCATATGCAAATCAGTCTGACCCTGTGCCTCATGGGAACAGTCCAGCCCAAACTGCCAAGCCATGCCTTCCCTGGACCGGAAACAAGCTTCCTAGGACCGGTTTCTGGCATTTCAGCCGTCTTCAGCCAGGCTTGCTTGAATCGAGTGGCAAAGTAAGCAAGGGACTCACGTCTGAGCATACCCTGCCAACTTATGGCGAACAAAGCGGTACAAAAGGGGGTGGTGATGGACGGAGCATCAGAACCAATCAAACACTCACACCCAGTCAACAGATCTGGGTTTGATCCATCACCGTTCTTCAGCCCACTCTGCCACCCCAGTTCAGACATGGCCATATGCAAATCAGTCTGACCCTGTGCCTCATGGGAACAGTCCAGCCCGAACTGCCAAGCCATGCCTTCCCTGGACCGGAAACAAGCTTCCTAGGACCGGTTTCTGGCAATTCAGCCAGGCTTGCTTGAATCGAGTGGCAAAGTGAGCAAGGGACTCACGTCTGAGCATACCCTGCCAACTTATGGTGAACAAAGCGGTACAAAAGGGGGTGGTGATGGACGGAGCATCAGAACCAATCAAACACTCACACCCACTCAACAGATCTGGGTTTGATCCATCACCGTTCTTTAGCCCACTCTGCCACCCCAGTTCAGACATGGCCATATGCAAATCAGTCTGACCCTGTGCCTCATGGGAACAGTCCAGCCCGAACTGCCAAGCCATGACTTCCCTGGACCGGAAACAAGCTTCCTAGGACCGGTTTCTGGCCTTTCAGCCGTCTTCAGCCAGGCTTGCTTGAATCCAGTGGCAAAGTGAGCAAGGGACTCACGTCGGAGGATACCCTGCCAACTTATTGCAAACAAAGCGGTACAAAAGGGGGTGGTGATTGACGGAGCATCAGAACCAATCAAACACTCACACCCAACAGATCCGGGTTTGATCCATCACCGTTCTTTAGCCCACTCTGCCACCCCAGTTCAGACATGGCCATATGCAAATCAGTCTGACCCTGTGCCTCATGGGAACAGTCCAGCCCGAACTGCCAAGCCATGCCTTCCCTGGACCGGAAACAAGCTTCGTAGGACCGGTTTCTGGCATTTCAGCTGTCTTCAGCCAGGCTTGCTTGAATCCAGTGGCAAAGTGAGCAAGGGACTCACGTCTGAGCATACCCTGCCAACTTATGCAAGCAAAGCGGTACTAAAGGGGGTGGTGATGGACGGAGCATCAGAACCAATCAAACACTCACACCCAACAGATCCGGGTTTGATCCATCACCGTTCTTTAGCCCACTCTGCCACCCCAGTTCAGACATGGCCATATGCAAATCAGTCTGACCCTGTGCCTCATGGGAACAGTCCAGCCCGAACTGCCAAGCCATGCCTTCCCTGGACCGGAAACAAGCTTCGTAGGACCGGTTTCTGGCATTTCAGCTGTCTTCAGCCAGGCTTGCTTGAATCCAGTGGCAAAGTGAGCAAGGGACTCACGTCTGAGCATACCCTGCCAACTTATGCAAGCAAAGCGGTACAAAAGGGGGTGGTGATGGACGGAGCATCAGAACCAATCAAACACTCACACCCAGTCAACAGATCCGGGTTTGATCCATCACAGTTCTTTAGCCCACTCTGCCACCCCAGTTCAGACATGGCCATATGCAAATCAGTCTGACCCTGTGCCTCATGGGAACAGTCCAGCCCGAACTGCCAAGCCATGCCTTCCCTGGACCGGAAACAAGCTTCCTAGGACCGGTTTCTGGCAATTCAGCCAGGCTTGCTTGAATCGAGTGGCAAAGTGAGCAAGGGACTCACGTCTGAGCATACCCTGCCAACTTATGGTGAACAAAGCAGTACAAAAGGGGGTGGTGATGGACGGAGCATCAGAACCAATCAAACACTCACACCCACTCAACAGATCTGGGTTTGATCCATCACCGTTCTTTAGCCCACTCTGCCACCCCAGTTCAGACATGGCCATATGCAAATCAGTCTGACCCTGTGCCTCATGGGAACAGTCCTGCCCAAACTGCCAAGCCATGCCTTCCCTGGACCGGAAACAAGCTTCCTAGGACCGGTTTCTGGCATTTCAGCCGTCTTCAGCCAGGCTTGCTTGAATCCAGTGGCAAAGTGAGCAAGGGACTCACGTCTGAGCATACCCTGCCAACTTATGGCGAACAAAGCGGTACAAAAGGGGGTGGTGATGGACGGAGCATCAGAAACAATCAAACACTCACACCAGTCAACAGATCCGGGTTTGATCCATCACCGTTCTTTAGCCCACTCTGCCACCGCAGTTCAGACATGGCCATATGCAAATCAGTCTGACCCTGTGCCTCATGGGAACAGTCCTGCCCGAACTGCCAAGCCATGCCTTCCCTGGACTGGAAACAAGCTTCCTAGGACCGGTTTCTGGCATTTCAGCCGACTTCAGCCAGACTTGCTTGAATCCAGTGGCAAAGTGAGCAAGGGACCCACGTCGGAGCATACCCTGCCAACTTATGGCAAACAAAGTGGTACAAAAGGGGGTGGTGATGGACGGAGCATCAGAACCAATCAAACACTCACACCCAGTCAACAGATCTGGGTTTGATCCATCACCGTTCTTTAGCCCACTCTGCCACCCCAGTTCAGACATGGCCATATGCAAATCAGTCTGACCCTGTGCCTCATGGGAACAGTCCAGCCCAAACTGCCAAGCCATGCCTTCCCTGGACCGGAAACAAGCTTCCTAGGACCGGTTTCTGGCATTTCAGCCGTCTTCAGCCAGGCTTGCTTGAATCGAGTGGCAAAGTAAGCAAGGGACTCACGTCTGAGCATACCCTGCCAACTTATGGCGAACAAAGCGGTACAAAAGGGGGTGGTGATGGACGGAGCATCAGAACCAATCAAACACTCACACCCAGTCAACAGATCTGGGTTTGATCCATCACCGTTCTTCAGCCCACTCTGCCACCCCAGTTCAGACATGGCCATATGCAAATCAGTCTGACCCTGTGCCTCATGGGAACAGTCCAGCCCGAACTGCCAAGCCATGCCTTCCCTGGACCGGAAACAAGCTTCCTAGGACCGGTTTCTGGCAATTCAGCCAGGCTTGCTTGAATCGAGTGGCAAAGTGAGCAAGGGACTCACGTCTGAGCATACCCTGCCAACTTATGGTGAACAAAGCGGTACAAAAGGGGGTGGTGATGGACGGAGCATCAGAACCAATCAAACACTCACACCCACTCAACAGATCTGGGTTTGATCCATCACCGTTCTTTAGCCCACTCTGCCACCCCAGTTCAGACATGGCCATATGCAAATCAGTCTGACCCTGTGCCTCATGGGAACAGTCCAGCCCGAACTGCCAAGCCATGACTTCCCTGGACCGGAAACAAGCTTCCTAGGACCGGTTTCTGGCCTTTCAGCCGTCTTCAGCCAGGCTTGCTTGAATCCAGTGGCAAAGTGAGCAAGGCACTCACGTCTGAGCATACCCTGCCAATTTATGGCGAACAAAGCGGTACAAAAGGGGGTGGTGATGGACGGAGCATCAGAACCAATCAAACACTCACACCCAGTCAACAGATCCAGGTTTGATCCATCACCGTTCTTTAGCCCACTCTGCCACCCCAGTTCAGACATGGCCATATGCAAATCAGTCTGACCCTGTGCCTCATGGGAACAGTCCAGCCCGAACTGCCAAGACATGCCTTCCCTGGACCGTAAACAAGCTTCCTAGGACCGGTTTCTGCCATTTCAGCCGTCTTCAGCCAGGCTTGCTTGAATCCAGTGGCAAAGTGAGCAAGGGACTCACGTCTGAGCATACCCTGCTAACTTATGGTGAACAAAGCGGTACAAAAGGGGGTGGGGATGAACGGAGCCTCAGAAACAATCAAACTCTCACACCCAGTCAACAGATCGGGGTTTGATCCATCACCGTTCTTTAGCCCACTCTGCCACCCCAGTTCAGGCATGGCCATATGCAAATCAGTCTGACCCTGTGCCTCATGGGAACAGTCCAGCCCGAACTGCCAAGCCATGCCTTTCCTGGACCGGAAACAAGCTTCCTAGGACCGGTTTCTGGCATTTCAGCCGTCTTCAGCCAGGCTTGCTTGAATCCAGTGGCAAAGTGAGCAAGGGACTCACGTCGGAGGATACCCTGCCAACTTATTGCAAACAAAGCGGTACAAAAGGGGGTGGTGATTGACGGAGCATCAGAACCAATCAAACACTCACACCCAACAGATCCGGGTTTGATCCATCACCGTTCTTTAGCCCACTCTGCCACCCCAGTTCAGACATGGCCATATGCAAATCAGTCTGACCCTGTGCCTCATGGGAACAGTCCAGCCCGAACTGCCAAGCCATGCCTTCCCTGGACCGGAAACAAGCTTCGTAGGACCGGTTTCTGGCATTTCAGCTGTCTTCAGCCAGGCTTGCTTGAATCCAGTGGCAAAGTGAGCAAGGGACTCACGTCTGAGCATACCCTGCCAACTTATGCAAGCAAAGCGGTACTAAAGGGGGTGGTGATGGACGGAGCATCAGAACCAATCAAACACTCACACCCAACAGATCCGGGTTTGATCCATCACCGTTCTTTAGCCCACTCTGCCACCCCAGTTCAGACATGGCCATATGCAAATCAGTCTGACCCTGTGCCTCATGGGAACAGTCCAGCCCGAACTGCCAAGCCATGCCTTCCCTGGACCGGAAACAAGCTTCGTAGGACCGGTTTCTGGCATTTCAGCTGTCTTCAGCCAGGCTTGCTTGAATCCAGTGGCAAAGTGAGCAAGGGACTCACGTCTGAGCATACCCTGCCAACTTATGCAAGCAAAGCGGTACAAAAGGGGGTGGTGATGGACGGAGCATCAGAACCAATCAAACACTCACACCCAGTCAACAGATCCGGGTTTGATCCATCACAGTTCTTTAGCCCACTCTGCCACCCCAGTTCAGACATGGCCATATGCAAATCAGTCTGACCCTGTGCCTCATGGGAACAGTCCTGCCCGAACTGCCAAGCCATGCCTTCCCTGGACCGGAAACAAGCTTCCTAGGACCGGTTTCTGGCATTTCAGCCGTCTTCAGCCAGGCTTGCTTGAATCCAGTGGCAAAGTGAGCAAGGGACTCACGTCTGAGCATACCCTGCCAACTTATGGCGAACAAAGCGGTACAAAAGGGGGTGGTGATGGACGGAGCATCAGAAACAATCAAACACTCACACCAGTCAACAGATCCGGGTTTGATCCATCACTGTTCTTTAGCCCACTCTGCCACCGCAGTTCAGACATGGCCATATGCAAATCAGTCTGACCCTGTGCCTCATGGGAACAGTCCTGCCCGAACTGCCAAGCCATGCCTTCCCTGGACTGGAAACAAGCTTCCTAGGACCGGTTTCTGGCATTTCAGCCGACTTCAGCCAGGCTTGCTTGAATCCAGTGGCAAAGTGAGCAAGGGACCCACGTCGGAGCATACCCTGCCAACTTATGGCAAACAAAGTGGTACAAAAGGGGGTGGTGATGGACGGAGCATCAGAACCAATCAAACACTCACACCCAGTCAACAGATCCGGGTTTGATCCATCACCGTTCTTTAGCCCACTCTGCCACCCCAGTTCAGACATGGCCATATGCAAATCAGTCTGACCCTGTGCCTCATGGGAATAGTCCAGCCCAAACTGCCAAGCCATGCCTTCCCTGGACTGGAAACAAGCTTCCTAGGACCGGTTTCTGGCATTTCAGCCGTCTTCAGCCAGGCTTGCTTGAATCGAGTGGCAAAGTGAGCAAGGGACTCACGTCTGAGCATACCCTGCCAACTTATGGCGAACAAAGCGGTACAAAAGGGGGTGGTGATGGACGGAGCATCAGAACCAATCAAACACTCACACCCAGTCAACAGATCTGGGTTTGATCCATCACCGTTCTTCAGCCCACTCTGCCACCCCAGTTCAGACATGGCCATATGCAAATCAGTCTGACCCTGTGCCTCATGGGAACAGTCCAGCCCGAACTGCCAAGCCATGCCTTCCCTGGACCGGAAACAAGCTTCCTAGGACCGGTTTCTGGCAATTCAGCCAGGCTTGCTTGAATCGAGTGGCAAAGTGAGCAAGGGACTCACGTCTGAGCATACCCTGCCAACTTATGGTGAACAAAGCGGTACAAAAGGGGGTGGTGATGGACGGAGCATCAGAACCAATCAAACACTCACACCCACTCAACAGATCTGGGTTTGATCCATCACCGTTCTTTAGCCCACTCTGCCACCCCAGTTCAGACATGGCCATATGCAAATCAGTCTGACCCTTTGCCTCATGGGAACAGTCCAGCCCGAACTGCCAAGCCATGCCTTCCCTGGACCGGAAACAAGCTTCGTAGGACCGGTTTCTGGCATTTCAGCTGTCTTCAGCCAGGCTTGCTTGAATCCAGTGGCACAGTGAGCAAGGGACTCACGTCTGAGCATACCCTGCCAACTTATGGTGAACAAAGCGGTACAAAAGGGGGTGGTGATGGACGGAGCATCAGAACCAATCAAACACTCACACCCAGTCAACAGATCCGGGTTTGATCCATCACAGTTCTTTAGCCCACTCTGCCACCCCAGTTCAGACATGGTCATATGCAAATCAGTCTGACCCTGTGCCTCATGGGAACAGTCCTGCCCGAACTGCCAAGCCATGCCTTCCCTGGACCGGAAACAAGCTTCCTAGGACCGGTTTCTGGCATTTCAGCCGTCTTCAGCCAGGCTTGCTTGAATCGAGTGGCAAAGTGAGCAAGGGACTCACGTCTGAGCATACCCTGCCAACTTATGGCGAACAAAGCGGTACAAAAGGGGGTGGTGATGGACGGAGCATCAGAACCAATCAAACACTCACACCCAGTCAACAGATCTGGGTTTGATCCATCACCTTTCTTTAGCCCACTCTGCCACCCCAGTTCAGACATGGCCATATGCAAATCAGTCTGACCCTGTGCCTCATGGGAACAGTCCAGCCCGAACTGCCAAGCCATCCCTTCCCTGTACCGGAAACAAGCTTCCTAGGACCAGTTTCTGGCATTTCAGCCGTCTTCAGCCAGGCTTGCTTGAATCGAGTGGCAAAGTGAGCAAGGGACTCATGTCTGAGCATACCCTGCCAACTTATGGCGAACAAAGCGGTACAAAAGGGGGTGGTGATGGACGGAGCATCAGAACCAATCAAACACTCACACCCAGTCAACAGATCTGGGTTTGATCCATCACCTTTCTTTAGCCCACTCTGCCACCCCAGTTCAGACATGGCCATATGCAAATCAGTCTGACCCTGTGCCTCATGGGAACAGTCCAGCCCGAACTGCCAAGCCATCCCTTCCCTGTACCGGAAACAAGCTTCCTAGGACCAGTTTCTGGCATTTCAGCTGTCTTCAGCCAGGCTTGCTTGAATCCAGTGGCAAAGTGAGCAAGGGACTCATGTCTGAGCATACCCTGCCAACTTATGGCGAACAAAGCGGTACAAAAGGGGGTGGTGATGGACGGAGCATCAGAACCAATCAAACACTCACACCCAGTCAACAGATCCGGGTTTGATCCATCACAGTTCTTTAGCCCACTCTGCCACCCCAGTTCAGACATGGCCATATGCAAATCAGTCTGACCCTGTGCCTCATGGGAACAGTCCTGCCCGAACTGCCAAGCCATGCCTTCCCTGGACCGGAAACAAGCTTCCTAGGACCGGTTTCTGGCATTTCAGCCGTCTTCAGCCAGGCTTGCTTGAATCCAGTGGCAAAGTGAGCAAGGGACTCACGTCTGAGCATACCCTGCCAACTTATGGCGAACAAAGCGGTACAAAAGGGGGTGGTGATGGACGGAGCATCAGAAACAATCAAACACTCACACCAGTCAACAGATCCGGGTTTGATCCATCACCGTTCTTTAGCCCACTCTGCCACCGCAGTTCAGACATGGCCATATGCAAATCAGTCTGACCCTGTGCCTCATGGGAACAGTCCTGCCCGAACTGCCAAGCCATGCCTTCCCTGGACTGGAAACAAGCTTCCTAGGACCGGTTTCTGGCATTTCAGCCGACTTCAGCCAGGCTTGCTTGAATCCAGTGGCAAAGTGAGCAAGGGACCCACGTCGGAGCATACCCTGCCAACTTATGGCAAACAAAGTGGTACAAAAGGGGGTGGTGATGGACGGAGCATCAGAACCAATCAAACACTCACACCCAGTCAACAGATCCGGGTTTGATCCATCACCGTTCTTTAGCCCACTCTGCCACCCCAGTTCAGACATGGCCATATGCAAATCAGTCTGACCCTGTGCCTCATGGGAATAGTCCAGCCCAAACTGCCAAGCCATGCCTTCCCTGGACTGGAAACAAGCTTCCTAGGACCGGTTTCTGGCATTTCAGCCGTCTTCAGCCAGGCTTGCTTGAATCGAGTGGCAAAGTGAGCAAGGGACTCACGTCTGAGCATACCCTGCCAACTTATGGCGAACAAAGCGGTACAAAAGGGGGTGGTGATGGACGGAGCATCAGAACCAATCAAACACTCACACCCAGTCAACAGATCTGGGTTTGATCCATCACCGTTCTTCAGCCCACTCTGCCACCCCAGTTCAGACATGGCCATATGCAAATCAGTCTGACCCTGTGCCTCATGGGAACAGTCCAGCCCGAACTGCCAAGCCATGCCTTCCCTGGACCGGAAACAAGCTTCCTAGGACCGGTTTCTGGCAATTCAGCCAGGCTTGCTTGAATCGAGTGGCAAAGTGAGCAAGGGACTCACGTCTGAGCATACCCTGCCAACTTATGGTGAACAAAGCGGTACAAAAGGGGGTGGTGATGGACGGAGCATCAGAACCAATCAAACACTCACACCCACTCAACAGATCTGGGTTTGATCCATCACCGTTCTTTAGCCCACTCTGCCACCCCAGTTCAGACATGGCCATATGCAAATCAGTCTGACCCTTTGCCTCATGGGAACAGTCCAGCCCGAACTGCCAAGCCATGCCTTCCCTGGACCGGAAACAAGCTTCCTAGGACCGGTTTCTGGCAATTCAGCCAGGCTTGCTTGAATCGAGTGGCAAAGTGAGCAAGGGACTCACGTCTGAGCATACCCTGCCAACTTATGGTGAACAAAGCGGTACAAAAGGGGGTGGTGATGGACGGAGCATCAGAACCAATCAAACACTCACACCCACTCAACAGATCTGGGTTTGATCCATCACCGTTCTTTAGCCCACTCTGCCACCCCAGTTCAGACATGGCCATATGCAAATCAGTCTGACCCTTTGCCTCATGGGAACAGTCCAGCCCGAACTGCCAAGCCATGCCTTCCCTGGACCGGAAACAAGCTTCGTAGGACCGGTTTCTGGCATTTCAGCTGTCTTCAGCCAGGCTTGCTTGAATCCAGTGGCACAGTGAGCAAGGGACTCACGTCTGAGCATACCCTGCCAACTTATGCAAGCAAAGCGGTACAAAAGGGGGTGGTGATGGACGGAGCATCAGAACCAATCAAACACTCACACCCAGTCAACAGATCCGGGTTTGATCCATCACAGTTCTTTAGCCCACTCTGCCACCCCAGTTCAGACATGGTCATATGCAAATCAGTCTGACCCTGTGCCTCATGGGAACAGTCCTGCCCGAACTGCCAAGCCATGCCTTCCCTGGACCGGAAACAAGCTTCCTAGGACCGGTTTCTGGCATTTCAGCCGTCTTCAGCCAGGCTTGCTTGAATCGAGTGGCAAAGTGAGCAAGGGACTCACGTCTGAGCATACCCTGCCAACTTATGGCGAACAAAGCGGTACAAAAGGGGGTGGTGATGGACGGAGCATCAGAACCAATCAAACACTCACACCCAGTCAACAGATCTGGGTTTGATCCATCACCTTTCTTTAGCCCACTCTGCCACCCCAGTTCAGACATGGCCATATGCAAATCAGTCTGACCCTGTGCCTCATGGGAACAGTCCAGCCCGAACTGCCAAGCCATCCCTTCCCTGTACCGGAAACAAGCTTCCTAGGACCAGTTTCTGGCATTTCAGCCGTCTTCAGCCAGGCTTGCTTGAATCGAGTGGCAAAGTGAGCAAGGGACTCATGTCTGAGCATACCCTGCCAACTTATGGCGAACAAAGCGGTACAAAAGGGGGTGGTGATGGACGGAGCATCAGAACCAATCAAACACTCACACCCAGTCAACAGATCTGGGTTTGATCCATCACCTTTCTTTAGCCCACTCTGCCACCCCAGTTCAGACATGGCCATATGCAAATCAGTCTGACCCTGTGCCTCATGGGAACAGTCCAGCCCGAACTGCCAAGCCATCCCTTCCCTGTACCGGAAACAAGCTTCCTAGGACCAGTTTCTGGCATTTCAGCTGTCTTCAGCCAGGCTTGCTTGAATCCAGTGGCAAAGTGAGCAAGGGACTCATGTCTGAGCATACCCTGCCAACTTATGGCGAACAAAGCGGTACAAAAGGGGGTGGTGATGGACGGAGCATCAGAACCAATCAAACACTCACACCCAGTCAACAGATCCGGGTTTGATCCATCACAGTTCTTTAGCCCACTCTGCCACCCCAGTTCAGACATGGCCATATGCAAATCAGTCTGACCCTGTGCCTCATGGGAACAGTCCTGCCCGAACTGCCAAGCCATCCCTTCCCTGGACCGGAAACAAGCTTCCTAGGACCGGTTTCTGGCATTTCAGCCGTCTTCAGCCAGGCTTGCTTGAATCCAGTGGCAAAGTGAGCAAGGGACTCACGTCTGAGCATACCCTGCCAACTTATGGCGAACAAAGCGGTACAAAAGGGGGTGGTGATGGACGGAGCATCAGAAACAATCAAACACTCACACCAGTCAACAGATCCGGGTTTGATCCATCACCGTTCTTTAGCCCACTCTGCCACCGCAGTTCAGACATGGCCATATGCAAATCAGTCTGACCCTGTGCCTCATGGGAACAGTCCTGCCCGAACTGCCAAGCCATGCCTTCCCTGGACTGGAAACAAGCTTCCTAGGACCGGTTTCTGGCATTTCAGCCGACTTCAGCCAGGCTTGCTTGAATCCAGTGGCAAAGTGAGCAAGGGACCCACGTCGGAGCATACCCTGCCAACTTATGGCAAACAAAGTGGTACAAAAGGGGGTGGTGATGGACGGAGCATCAGAACCAATCAAACACTCACACCCAGTCAACAGATCCGGGTTTGATCCATCACCGTTCTTTAGCCCACTCTGCCACCCCAGTTCAGACATGGCCATATGCAAATCAGTCTGACCCTGTGCCTCATGGGAATAGTCCAGCCCAAACTGCCAAGCCATGCCTTCCCTGGACTGGAAACAAGCTTCCTAGGACCGGTTTCTGGCATTTCAGCCGTCTTCAGCCAGGCTTGCTTGAATCGAGTGGCAAAGTGAGCAAGGGACTCACGTCTGAGCATACCCTGCCAACTTATGGCGAACAAAGCGGTACAAAAGGGGGTGGTGATGGACGGAGCATCAGAACCAATCAAACACTCACACCCAGTCAACAGATCTGGGTTTGATCCATCACCGTTCTTCAGCCCACTCTGCCACCCCAGTTCAGACATGGCCATATGCAAATCAGTCTGACCCTGTGCCTCATGGGAACAGTCCAGCCCGAACTGTCAAGCCATGCCTTCCCTGGACCGGAAACAAGCTTCCTAGGACCGGTTTCTGGCAATTCAGCCAGGCTTGCTTGAATCGAGTGGCAAAGTGAGCAAGGGACTCACGTCTGAGCATACCCTGCCAACTTATGGTGAACAAAGCGGTACAAAAGGGGGTGGTGATGGACGGAGCATCAGAACCAATCAAACACTCACACCCACTCAACAGATCTGGGTTTGATCCATCACCGTTCTTTAGCCCACTCTGCCACCCCAGTTCAGACATGGCCATATGCAAATCAGTCTGACCCTTTGCCTCATGGGAACAGTCCAGCCCGAACTGCCAAGCCATGCCTTCCCTGGACCGGAAACAAGCTTCGTAGGACCGGTTTCTGGCATTTCAGCTGTCTTCAGCCAGGCTTGCTTGAATCCAGTGGCAAAGTGAGCAAGGGACTCACGTCTGAGCATACCCTGCCAACTTATGCAAGCAAAGCGGTACAAAAGGGGGTGGTGATGGACGGAGCATCAGAACCAATCAAACACTCACACCCAGTCAACAGATCCGGGTTTGATCCATCACAGTTCTTTAGCCCACTCTGCCACCCCAGTTCAGACATGGTCATATGCAAATCAGTCTGACCCTGTGCCTCATGGGAACAGTCCTGCCCGAACTGCCAAGCCATGCCTTCCCTGGACCGGAAACAAGCTTCCTAGGACCGGTTTCTGGCATTTCAGCCGTCTTCAGCCAGGCTTGCTTGAATCGAGTGGCAAAGTGAGCAAGGGACTCACGTCTGAGCATACCCTGCCAACTTATGGCGAACAAAGCGGTACAAAAGGGGGTGGTGATGGACGGAGCATCAGAACCAATCAAACACTCACACCCAGTCAACAGATCTGGGTTTGATCCATCACCTTTCTTTAGCCCACTCTGCCACCCCAGTTCAGACATGGCCATATGCAAATCAGTCTGACCCTGTGCCTCATGGGAACAGTCCAGCCCGAACTGCCAAGCCATCCCTTCCCTGTACCGGAAACAAGCTTCCTAGGACCAGTTTCTGGCATTTCAGCCGTCTTCAGCCAGGCTTGCTTGAATCGAGTGGCAAAGTGAGCAAGGGACTCATGTCTGAGCATACCCTGCCAACTTATGGCGAACAAAGCGGTACAAAAGGGGGTGGTGATGGACGGAGCATCAGAACCAATCAAACACTCACACCCAGTCAACAGATCTGGGTTTGATCCATCACCTTTCTTTAGCCCACTCTGCCACCCCAGTTCAGACATGGCCATATGCAAATCAGTCTGACCCTGTGCCTCATGGGAACAGTCCAGCCCGAACTGCCAAGCCATCCCTTCCCTGTACCGGAAACAAGCTTCCTAGGACCAGTTTCTGGCATTTCAGCTGTCTTCAGCCAGGCTTGCTTGAATCCAGTGGCAAAGTGAGCAAGGGACTCATGTCTGAGCATACCCTGCCAACTTATGGCGAACAAAGCGGTACAAAAGGGGGTGGTGATGCACGGAGCATCAGAACCAATCAAACACTCACACCCAGTCAACAGATCCGGGTTTGATCCATCACCGTTCTTTAGCCCATTCTGCCAGCCCAGTTCAGATATGGCCATATGCAAATCCGTCTGACCCTGTGCCTCATGGGAACAGTTCAGCCCGAACTCCCAAGCCATGCCTTCCCTGGACCGGAAACAAGCTTCCTAGGACCGGTTTCTGGCATTTCAGCCGTCTTCAGCCAGGCTTGCTTGAATCCAGTGGCAAAGTGAGCAAGGGACTCACGTCTGAGCATACCCTGCCAACTTATGGCGAACAAGCGGTACAAAAGGGGGTGGTGATGGACAGAGCATCAGAACCAATCAAACATTTACACCCAGTCAACAGATCCGGGTTGGATCCATCACCGTTCTTTAGCCCACTCTGCCACCCCAGTTCAGACATGGCCATATGCAAATCAGTCTGACCCTGTGCCTCATGGGAACAGTCCAGCCTGAACTGCCAAGCCATGCCTTCCCTGGACCGGAAACAAGCTTCCTAGGACCGGTTTCTGGCATTTCAGCTGTCTTCAGCCAGGCTTGCTTGAATCCTGTGGCAGTCCCTTGCTCACTTTCAATCAAGTTCTCACTCCGTCAGCTCAATATATATTCTTGAGATGTGTTTAATGCCTGCACGGGGGACGGTGCCGTCAAGGCGATCACCGAAATTTGGAGCGCAATGAATGTGCTTCCGATTCCACACAAGCCGGACAAACAATGGCCATTGAGCTGACGGAGTGAGAACTTGATTGACTTCACCGTATGCGACATAAGGATAAATTATCTTTTCCTAGTCCTCAGGCTGACATATATATTATTGTGCTGATGAAGACCCGTCATCGATGCGTATAAATCTACACGTCATCTCAGGGTCGAAACGTCGACGTTACCTGTCTGATTGATCCATGCAATTCCACCATTGAATTTTTGAAGGATATATGCTGTGGTGTTATATGCTATTGACTTTGGATCATCCATGTTTAAAGTATATTTTTGTCCAATGTACATATATGTAGTTTTTGATGTCAATTCTGTTTTGACTGTTATGTCATCATGCACTGTTGGTCACTGAATATGTTGTGATTGATTTTTTGTTTTTTTGGTCAGTTCTGTATTGTAATAACATTTATGTGTATTCAAATACAGCAAAAAAGAAAATCTTTTTTTTGTGTTTTTCAAATTAATGTTTTTTTATGTGTGTATTATTGTGATTAAGTACACTCTTTTCAATAGTCTTTGAACACATGTAGTGTCGTTTAAACTAAGTTTATTCCCAACAGAACCAATATTTCTGCTCCATGTATTCACCCAGGTTCTGAGGGTTACTGGGTTACCCCATTAATTCTAATGGTTCCCACAGCTATCAGCGGGATACGGTCTCCCTGATACAACTTATTGGCAATACCTTGCCCTAAGACACTGGGTAACAGCATACACGGAGGGTGCCCTTTTAAGAAGTTTGAGAAATGGTTAATAACCAGAACCTCGGACAAGCGTTTATTATCAGACATATATGCCTTTTTAATTACACCCACACAGCGAAACAAGACACCAGCGCAGCGCAGGTGGGAGACAGAATGCGCGAGGGAATTCTTCTCAAAAGAATGTCAGGACATCGTGCACAGAGCCAGAGCATCCTCTTGTAGCACAGCAGGCAAAGAGATGTTCCTCAAAATAGTGCATTACTGGTAGGGGCAGAAGCTCATTGCTGGCACCAATACGGCCAAATACGAACCTTGACCTATTTGCTGTGGGAATGCCACCAGATACAGCCCTTCTGAGACGCCATATTGACTGATATAAACACTACATACAACACTGACCTGCCACGATTTCCAAGTTACATAATACTAGGCCGTCCGAATGCCCTAACATATCCTCGTAGATCATGCTGGGGATAAGCTATTACACTGGCGTTTGGGCGGCTAAACAAGTGTTACTAGTCAGGTAGGGTAAAGAAGACGTCCCAACCAGGTTAGATTGGCTACATAAGTTATGGGAGGTGGTAGGAATGGATAAGATAACGGCCGGACTATCACATAGTCTCCCCAGCTTTATCAAAACCTGGAGTTCTTATCCTCTGAATTTAACAAACTTACATGCTCCATGTACCTACGTGTGCTCTGACTTACCAGAGACCCTTTCCAGGATTTAAAGACAACCTCGCAGAAGAAACGCAAGCCACATGAAGACACCCACTAGAGACACAGGATCATAGCCAGTGTTGGTCCCCGCACTCCCTCCTACTCTGTTCCCTTCTCTTTCTTTTCTAGTCAACCTTCTCTCATTATTCTTCTATTTTATGATGTTTTCCCACTGGCCTGTAGGTTGTAGATGGTGATTTATTTTCTGAAACTACAATAAAAAAGATATAAACCATAAAGTGTGCATTTCCCTTACCCTTATCAATAACAAAGGTCCCAATTTGGACAAAGCTACCTACCTCTGTCAACTAGAGACCCCATGTCTAACAGTTGTGGTCAGTGGTGAGGATTTGAACTTGTATTTGTACTTGACCCACATTGATTGGTGTACATCACTAGTTTTGTGCAGACCACTACACAACTGCATACTGTGTCTGTTTTTGGTTCCATTTTTGACTCTAGAATTTCTGATCTGATAACCGGACAACGCCCCCCCCCCAGGACAGTCATATCGGCCCACCTGTGGCCCCCTTGTGGGTCGAACCTCAAACTCAATGCTCCTCACAGGGGCTCTACTGGCTGGCATGGACCTTGCCTGCCTTTCCTTTATTTTCCCCGGAGAGGTATAGAAGTAATTGCTTTGGCACTAGGCCTGCCCTCTTGTCCCTCGCAGCGCTTTCACAATGCACGCTCTGTCCACTCTAAGGCCACACCATGACTGTATATTTCTTCACATCACAGGCCTACAGTCTGCCTGTCCTCCAGGCCCAAGATCAGCGCCTGTGAGTTCAACAACACCCTGAAGGCCGGGTTGAAAGCAAGAACCCTAGTAATGGCGAGAAGATCATGCTGTGTAAATTTGTACTATATTTTGTCCAACCCTAACTCTCAAACTTTTCTTAAAATGTAACCTCGAGTGAATTTGCAACTTGTATATTTGTAACTCTAACCACTAGTATCTGTAGTAGACTTATGTACTTACTCCCATTCTTATGTGAATTTGTAGCTCTAACCACTAGCATCTGTAGTAAACTTTTGTACTTACTACCATTCTTATGTGAATTTAGAGTTACTCGGTTTTTAGCTTTTATGTAACTCATGTACTCTTAAGTCCTTAAGTAATGTAACTGGTCCTATTGTAAAGCATTCTGACACCTTCGGGTAAAGATTGCGCTACATAAAAAGGCATCAAATAAAGTTTCTATGCACCATGTCTCTGAATGGTGAAATAGTGAGGCTGCAGAATTGGAGTTTAACATTGAAATGTTAAGGTAGCTACCAAGTAGAGCAACTCACACAGTTATGCAAGAGCTTTGGATTCCCATGAGGAGCAACTCTAGAAAAGAGGGGCTACAGAAGGCCTTAGGAGCCAGGTGGAAGGCAAGAGAAGCTGGAGAGACAGATGATGCAGATGTGGATGGGGTTGTGCCAGAAGGCGGTTTCAGATCCCAGGATTTGCCTGTTGAGGGAGCAGCATCTATTGCTGGCAGCAATAATTCTGTCAGCAATCATTTGATTCCAGAGAATGTGGAGCAGAGGCAAAGGGCCAGGAAGCATGAATTAGAGGTAACAAAAGTAAAGACAGAGGAGAGCAAGAACGCTAATACCTTGGAAGAAAGGAAGTTGCTTTTAGCACATGAATTGAGCATGAGAGTGCAGGACCTCAAGTCCAATACAGCCAGTGCAAGGGGATAAGGTTTATATTCCCAATGACCTAGTACAGAATTTCCAGAAGGGGGAGGATATTTATGCCTGGTTTGCATCTTATGGGGCAACACTGCGTATGAATGAGGTCCCTGAGAAGAATTGTGGGGCATGCCTGTGGAGACACTTTGAGGGCAATGGGAGGAACACCCCGACACCTTTGGAGGAGGTAGATGATCTGACCTTCCCCAACATGATGGAGGATTTATGTCTCAGGTATGGGCTCACACCTGAGCAGTACCGGGAAAAGTTTAGGTTTTTCAAGAAGCTTGAATCCAATATGTGGGTTGAGTGTGTAAATCTTTATTGCGGAGCACTGGATGGTTGGATAAAGGGCAGCAAGGTAACTAATTACAAGAGGTTGTACAATCTGATTGGTTGGGTGCACTTGAGTAGTCCTTGAGTTTCCAGAGCTGCACAAGCAACTTATGGACATTAAGCTGAATGACCCCAGGAAGCTTGTTCAGGAGGTGGATCGCTGGACTAGTTCCAGGGTCCACATGGGATATGTGGGAAAACCCAGCCAAAGGTGGACAGGGTCCCCAGCAGAAGAGTGGGGGGCAAGCGTAACCAAAAGGAGTTCACTAAAGGGCCCCGAAATATTTCCCAGGGTAAAGATTCCCATCCTCCCAGTTCTAAGAAGCCAGGGCCTCCTAAGTGTAGGCGAGACAACCGGAGTCCCTGCAAGTGTTATGCATGTTGTCAGAAGGGTTACATGCAGAATGATCCAAAGTGCCCCAGGGCACCACCAGCACCCACTGGTGCACTGTCATGAGGGCTAGTTAGTGTAGTGCTGGGGGAGGAGTGGATTCCTAGTGAGGGTGGGGAGTCAGGTGTGATGACCCTTATCTCATTAGGAGTTACAGAGATGGGCCAGGAAACCTGCCTGGTGCATAACACTAAAAAGTACCTGCAGTGGGTGACCATCAATGGGAGGAGGGTGGAGGCTCTGAGAGACACAGGAGTCAGTGTGACATCTGTCAGGTGCCAATGGGTGTCTGAAGAGCAGGTCATCCCCAATGTGATTCACCCTGTACTTGCTGCAGTAAACACTGAGTGCCTGTGTACGGTGGCGCAAGTTCCATTTGAGTGGGGGGTCTCAGATTCCTTGAAGGTCACTGTCAGTCTATCCATGCCTTTTGACTGTCTGCTTGGCAATGACCTGGAGCATTCCCCTTGGAAGGAGGCAAAGCGCAAGGCTCATTTAAAGATTTTGGTACTGCCTGAGTGGGCCTGTTTGACCACTCGGTCAATGTCAGCCAGTAGGCAAACTCAAGAGGACCTGGAGCCTGAAACAGTGGGCTAGGTCAGCGCCAGAAAGAGAAGGGAATGTGGGAAAACCCATCCCAGAAGTGCCAATGTTGCAGCAGGAGGCAGACTCTGAAGGGGATGCACTGAAACCTGCAGGGGACAAGTGCCGAACTGGGAGATCTACCTGAGCTGACCCATTGGCAGCAGGAAGGAGGTTCCTCCTGGGAGCAGTTCTAAAAGGTGCAGATAGAATGCCCTACTCTTGTTGGTTTGTGGCAGCAGGCTGCAGACCAGGCAGCATTTGGTCAGTCTGGATCACATTTGAATTTTTGGGAGAATAGTCTAATTCATAGTGAGCCTAAGGTTGCTGAGCATGGGGCAGCCTGTGTGCTAGTGTTACCTGTATGCTACAGGACCTTCCTATCGGGTCTGGCTCATGGTGCACCTTTGGCAGGGCATTTGGGGTGCAACAAGACCTATCACAGGCTTGTCACCCCCTTTTACTGGCCCCAAATGCAGACGCACATTGACAACCATTGTAGATCTTGTCAGACTTGCCAGGCAATTGGCAAGAGTGGAGGGAAGTATAAGGCTCCCCTCTAACCCTTTCCTATGGTGAGCACCCCTTTCGAATGGGTGGGCATCGACATTGTGGGGCAGCTGGAACCCAAGATAGCCTTAGGCAACAAGTTTGCTTTGGTCTTGGTGGACCATGCCTCCTGGCACCCGGCAGCTGTCCCTCTCATAATAATCACAGCCCCTGTGGTGAGCTGCGCATTGATGGGGATCTTTTCCTGTGTGGGGTCCCCCAAAGAGATGATCTCTGGTCATGGTACCAACTTCATATCTAGATATATTGAAGTTGTTGCTGGAGGAGTGCGGTGTAATGTATACATTTACCACTCCATACCATCTCCAAGGAAATTGGTTGGTTGAGAGATTCAACTGAACCCTGAAAAGCATGATAAAGCGTCTTGCATAACCCATGAGATGTAAGTGGGATATCTTCCTACTATGCCTGTTATTTGTCTACAGGGAGGTACTACAGAAATCCTTAGGGTTCAGTCCCTTTAAATTGCTGCATTGGCACCCTGTGAGAGGACCTCTGAGTCTGGTAAAGGAGTGCTGGGAGAAAACTCCTGGGAAGACCCCCCAAGATGTGTTCAGCTACATGATGGCCTTTGGTAATCAGACTCTGCGCTTCCGGAAAGGCAACCAGGAAAAGATGTAACAATGGTACGACCAGAATACCACTATGGTTGAGTTTCAGCCTGGCCAAAAGTGTGGGTAATGGCACCAGTGAAGCCTTGTGCGTTCTAAGACAAGTGGACTGGTCAACTTGAGGTGGTGGAGGGCAAGAGTGCAGTGACCTACTTGGTCAACTTGCAGACTGCCAAGAACCCTTTGAGGGTCCTGCACATGAACTGCCTCAAATCCTACTTTGAGAGGTCTCTGGTGACAATACTCCTGGCAACAGATGATGGAATCGAAGAGGAAAGTGAGCCTCTTCCTCACCTTCTGTCATCCAAAGAACATGATGGATGAGTGGATGAAGTGAACCTCTCTCCCACCCTGACCCCAGAGCAGTAGAGAGACTGTCACCAGGTGCTGCGACAGTTCACCTCCCTGTTCTCCCTGACTCCAGGAATCACCCATTGTTGTGTCTATGATGCGGACACTGGGGACAGCTTACCTGTTAAACAAAAAATTTACAGGGAAACTGACAAAGTCAGGGCCAGCCTCAATGAAGATGCTTCCAACATGTTTGGTATTAGGGGTGATAGATCCCTCCAGCAGCCCCTGGGCTAGTCCAGTGGTCTTGGTTCCAAAAACTGTTACACCCAGTGCCATTCTAAACTCCAGCTATGTGTGGACTACTGTGGCCTCAATGCCATCACCAGGACTGACGCGCACCCCATCTCCAGAGCTGATGAGCTCATTTATTAGTTGGGAGCTGCCCGGTACCTTAGTGCGTTTGATCTAACATCTTGGTACTGGCAGATTGCCTTGACTGATGGGGTAAGAGAGTGGTCTGTATTTTCAACACCAGAGGGGCACTACCAGTTTTGTGTCATGCCCTTTGGGTTGAAAAACACCCCGTCACATTCCAGAGATGGTCAACCAAGTACTCTCCGGGCTGGAGGAAGTCTGTGCCGCCTACCTGGATAGTAAAATACTGCAAATTTAGTTTTTCACTATTGGAAGGCTACCTGTCCCATAGGGTAGAATGGGAAATACTTTGTAACATCTCACAAGTATAACTTCCCATTGGGACAAGATAGAGAAATACAGTTTAGACTCTCTGAATTCAAAATGTAATAACACATCTTTTAGGAAAGATGTTTTTTAAATAGTGTGTTTGGAAATGCCACTTTTAGAAAGTAGGCATTATTGTGTTTAACCATTCTGTGTGCATCTGCCTGTTTGTGGAGATTGTCTGGTTTTTGAGTGACAGGGGCTGTGAATGTGCATTCATTGTGGGTAGCCACTGGTGGATGGGGGGGTTGAGGTGTACCTGGCTCTTCCTGGATCACTCAGGGTTTGGCTGCATTTAGAGTAGTTGGAGATTTGCTTGCACCTGAATAGGGCCTTTCTCCCTTGTGCAATGCTTTCTCCACCCCCTTTGGTCATACCGCACTTGTGAGGACAGAACTGGTTTGGGCTGGGCTCAAAGACCCTGAGAACAAAGACAAAATTGGGTATAAGTAGTAAATCTTAAACCCTAGAACTTTAGATCACTTCTGGACTCAAGAGGAACCTTTGCCCAGGATAAGAGCTGAAGAGCTGTGAGGAGTCGTACTGACCTTTTGCTGTGTGGGGTTGGCCTGCAGTTGTTTTTTCTGCAAAGAAAAGAACAAAGACTGGAACTTTGCAGTGAACCTGCTTGACTCCAAGGGCCTGTGTGTGCTGGCCTCCTGTTCTGAAGTTTCAGGGACCCAAATACTTCACCCCCAGCTCACCTGAACTCTGCTGCTGAGAGTTCTGACCTGCCAGAAGGTGCCTATTCAAGTTCCTTGCCTCTGGAGTATCTTCTGGCTGTTTGGAGCTGGACACTTGAAGAACTGAGAAAATCGACACATCACTCCTCTTGCAGCTATTTTTCGTGAAGCAGCCCCGCAGTGCAAGAAAAATCTACACGCATCATCGCGCCACTGCCAAGACGACGCAGTGCTTGTCGGGGCTGCAAGAACCCACCCATCGTGGGATCGCAGATGAAGAAACCGATGCAGTGCAGCTTGTCACCGCCACAGTAATTGCTGACGCAGCTAGGATTTCCACCCATCTCTCCTCTGCAACACATTTTCCAGATGCACCACCGCGGACCGGCAGAACAGAACCGTGTTTGAGTCGACGCATCACTTCCCCCTAAAATCCGGATTCAATGCATCACTTCTCCTGTGTGCAGCAGAACAGTCGCTTTACCTCCCCAAGGACTTAGGAACGGATGCATATCTTTATTTCTCGACACTTCCCATCTCTGCAGCGGTTTGGCCTGGTGAATTTTGACACATCTACAGGTACTTTGTGTACAATCACGCATCCATAGTTTTCTATGGACCCAGTTGCTTGAAACCTTTGAAAAGTCATATTCCTATATTTTTGAATTTTGTTGTTTTGGTCTTGTGGAGTCGAAATAAAGATACTTTATTTTTCCTACACTGGTGTGGTGTCCATTTGTGGAGTTATCACTCTATTATTGTGTGTTTTGAGTACAAATACTTTACACATTGCCTTTGGGATGTGTCTGCATGTCCATGCCAAGCTACCCAGGGGGTGAACAGGGGTTATCTAAAGTGTGTATCCCTCTTATCCTGACTAGAATCAAGTGTCCCTATTTGGACAAGAGTACCTACTTTTGCCAACTAGAGACCCCCATTTCTAACAATGTGTTATACTAACCTCCATATGTGGCGTAGTCATTAGCGGGTACCCAGGCTGAGGAGGACACTACACTTTTGATGCAAAGAGCTGGCTTATCCAGGGATAAAAGAAGTAAACAAGAAAAAAAAGATGACATCCTATGATTTAGAAAAGAAGAGTCCAACATAGGTCAAAGAGGAGTAGAACATTATAAACTTTTCTGGTTGTTCACATAGGATACATTTGCTCACAAGCAATGTACATAGAACATGTGTTCATGGGTAGCTTTTGGGCCTGATTTAGATCTCGACGGATAGGTTATTCCTTCACAACGGTGATGGAAATCTTGTCTGATGAAATTTAAATCCCATAGGATATAATCAGATTCATATTTCGGCAGACGAGATATCCATCAATGTTATGAGGGAGTAAGTCGTCCACCGAGATCTAAATAAGACCATATGTCTTGAAAACTGTAAACATCAGTCACCCCATGTCCGTCACCCCACACGTTGTTACAACGTGGTTGTTACAATGACCGCGTTGTAACAAGGCACTACCATTACCCTTCAAGTCGTTACAAAACCTTGCGGAGGGGAGAGAAGGTGTTGTATTTGAAATCCAACACCTTCCCCAGTGTCCACACAGACTGGAGTTGGAATAGCAAATTATATTATTCCAACATCCAGTGCCCCCCTCCGCAAGTCGTTGTAATGAATTGCTAGGTAATGGTATTGCGTTGTTACAACGCGGTTGTTGTAACGATCACGTTGTAACAACATGCGGGGTGAGGGAAAGCGGGAAAAGGAGGCATATTCCTTTAAAATTCCTTTTCATGTGTTCTCTTTACTAGGAACAAGTGAAACATAGTCCATGCGATTTTGGCTTAAAGATCGAAAATCACATGCTGGACCACGATCGTGACAAATTTAAAAAGATTCATGTAAGAACTAGAATTGTGCTAGCACGAGTTGTTTAAAATCGAAATAGACTACAGGTTTGAGTATATCTTATTGATACTGTGTAGGCAACTTACTTGTTGTAATCAATTTTGACGAGTTCCAAAGCTAAGACACACACTGGAAGGAGTACATCGTTAAACCGTGTTTCCCAAATCAAAGGAGAATGCATTCCAGGTGTAAAAAATACTCTACCCCAACGCCACCCCTCCCCGTGCATCTTGGCAAACTGAAGCCAAGGTAAAACTCCTTTTTCAGTTGAACGTTTCTTACCTTAATTGTCTTTTACTCCTGCTGTGTTAAACCAAGGGAAACCTGTAAGAAGAATGTTTTGCTGTGTAATGCCAGTACATGTGTTCCTTGCCACGAGGCTGACAGATTTCAAAACCCAGCAGGTAAAGAGTGTGGGTGTTTTTTCCCATCTGTTTCCTGCACCTTATGGAAAAGAGTAGCAGCTGGAAAATCAGGTGGACTTTAAGAAGCATGTGTTTATTTTGCTGTGTCCCTGAATAGATGTTGATAACACAGAGTAAAGTACCACTTAACACTTTATTTTCCTTTGCAGGCAGCTGGTAAATGCATATTTCAGAGAAGTTGTTGAGGAAGTTTCTAGAAGTAATCGCTGTAATGAACGTCCAAGCGAAATGTTTTCTTATTTATGAGGATAGTTTAAGGAAACATTTTAGTACTTGGCAGCCTTTCTGTTGTGCAGTCTTAGACAACTTTAGGAAAGCAACATTAGTACGTGCGTGCATATCTGTAATTCAGAGTAATTTAAAATTCAGCAGATTTGTACACGTTTTAAGAAAACATGTTTTTTTTTAACGACCACAAACATTACCCAAATATGTAAAACATACTCGCATAACCTGTGGACGAGAATGTAGCCCGAAGAAAACTTACTGTGACGCACATGCCTGAAAATGAACACAAAGTATGGTTATCAGATGACGTCATGTCTTCAGAACACCATTCCTCTGAACATCCTATAAGCTATGGGAGTTGTAGTGTTGGTTTCTTTCAAAATTGAATGAGGCGAATTGAACCAACACAGCTGAGAACTGTGATCTCAAAAAGGGGGCCACCATACACTTTAATATGGCGCACGGAAGCAGAAGACAAGCAAGATATATGCGTTGGTTGATATTGCATTTCTGTCTGAAAAAAAAACTTTGCGCATATGCCTCATATACAGTCTGAATCCCCATTTAACACAGCATAAATGGTAACACAGCACATCCATTAAAACTCTCAGAGGCAGCACAGGAAGAGCAGAGTAACATCCGGGTTAAAAGGCGCAGATAACTTTCCCTCTGTGAAAGCTAAGCATATGTGGCAGCAGCACTCTACCCACAGGCAATGCAAAATCACCTTTTCGAAGCCATAAGCCGACAAATTAGGCAATGAGATTGTCAGTAAATAACCAATGTATCTATTAGGACGTCTGGTGGACAGAACTTCATTTACCACACCAGTGCTGAACTCGGGCGGTGGATGCTGGTGGGTCCACCGGCGCTCATTTTGGTGTACTGGCACTTATTTTTCTTCATCAACTTTTATGGCAAGAAAGCAAGTGAGAGAAAAAACACACCGGAGCATATTCTCAAGGAGCTATCCCCGAGTTATTGGCACTTTATCGCAGCCAAAGTCGCGATAAATGTATCACCCCTTCACAAGCTGGTGCTAACAGCCCATAGCACCAGTTTACCTGCTGTAGCAGCCACAAAACACATCGCCACAGATGACCCCCGCAACTATCGCTAATGAGATGCAGAGTCGGCGTTCCCGTGAAAAAACACCACACCGCAACATTCTCAACGACCAGCCACATTGGCGATAAGTCCACAAAACATGCAAAATGGCGCGTTAGCAGCAGGAAACTTACACCTGCCCTGACCTGGTGTAAAGTCGGACATCAGCCGGCACCAGAAAAGGGAGCCCAGCCCACAGCCACACCTGAAGGACAATAGATGCCATGGAGCTACTCTTCACGCAGCTTGGAGCCCACAAAACCCACCACCACCACCCCCAGGCCACTACAGAGGCAGCCAGACACAGACCGCGGACCTTCAGTAAATGCACCAGCCTCACAGACATGACACCAGAGTAAGTCATTGCCCACTACAGGCTCAAAATGGCAACCATCCTCCGCATCCTGAACATCATTGCCCACAGGCTGTCTGTACCAACACAGCGGACAACCAACATGCCTCCGCAGCCAAGCTGCTGGCTGTGTTGCACCTGTTGGCATCTGGAACATTCCAACCAACAACTGCCAGAGTTGGAGGAGTCTCAGAGCCAGCCCTATCAAAGTTCCTCACACCTGTCTTGGATGCCTTCATCAGCTTGGTACCCCAGTACCTATACTTCCCCCACACTGCACAGCTGGGAACAAGCAAGGAACAGCTGGAGACCAAGCAAGGCTTCTACGCCATAGCTGGATTCCAAGCCTTGTTGGGGGCAATAGACTGCACACATGTCCTACTTGTGCCCCCTGCTGACACTGCCCACGACTACTGCAAGAGGAAGCACACGCATTCCATCAATGTGCAAGCAATAGTGGACCACCGAGGACTCTTCACCAATGTCGTTGCTAACTACCCAGGCAGTGTGCATGATTCATGCAACTTCCGACAGTCCATCATCAACCGGCGCTTCCAGGATGGCACCTACAGAAATGCAGTGCTCCTTGGTAAGTACCAAATGCACGCATCACTCACCTCAACTCCACAATCATACAACTCACAACTCTGGGAAAGCACATGTTACAAGCCCACATACAACAGGCCAAACAACATGCCCACCCACCAGACACAACAGCACAACTTACCAAGGGAACCTGGCCTAGCCATGTACATGAGCCATCAATGGCATGGCACCTCAGCCACACAATAGCAGTATGTGTGGAGAGGTGGAAACCAGGCATGTGCGAAGGAGGCGATGTGACCGATGAATGAGACTGCACACAATGCCAAGTGTGGCATGGATGTGTTGCAGTATGCATTCCACACACATATCCATGTCGACATACACTGCTGGGGTTTGGTGTAGTGGACAGTGGACGCAACCATGTCACCCCAGCCAGTGGGGGTGAACAAGGACATGTAGCTTGTTACATCCCCCTGTAAGCGTGAGAGGAGTGGGCTGGCACGGCATATACCAGGCGAGCGTAGGGGTGTGAATAAAAAGCACGTAGCTCTGGGCGTGGTCCTCTTCCAAAATGCCCAACATCCCTGCCAGGGTGGCGACTCTCACCCCGCCACAAGGCCTACACCGTGAGCCGTGTTGCCTGGGATCCTGTGTGCCTGCTGCTCCCCGGCCCGCTGGTCCCCGAAGCTGTCATGGATGCCCCTGCGCATCCAAGCATCACTGCTCACCTGCCGGCGCCGGCGTGTGGCAAAGAGGGCCTACCACGTGCCGTAGCAAGCTCCAAGTCCGAGGCTCCCGACCTTGGCAGACACCTCAGACCATTAAAGCCTCTGCGACACAGGCCCGCGGACCTCCTTTCTGGTTGACGTTCTCCACCGGCATACCCAGCAGACAAGTAGGACACACATTTGGAACTGAGTCTTGATTGCACCACAGCAGAGTACATGATTTAAGGCTGAGTTCATGTCACTATACTCCCTTCAATGTGGTGCCACCAAGTCTGTGCCTAGGACTCCCACCAAAAGCGTCTGTGGCCCCTTGCTGACTCCGGCCTCCTGCCGACCTCACACCAATCCAATGCAGTCCATCACAGGCAGGACACGGCCTCCTTGCCGGCTGCACACCTGCTCAGCTCTGGTGCCACTATCTATGTTACCCACAAATGTAATACAAATGCCATTCCAACATCATTTTTTGAGAGATCCAGGATGAGAAGGCCGTACAGAGGTTGGCCTGCGCTGACCGCTGCCTCCGGCCGACACTGCGGCCAACTAGGTCACACTTTTGTAACTGTGTCTTCATTTCTTCATGGCAGTGTACATGTCATAGTACGCAAGGAGAGGAGTAAGAGGAAGACACGCTTTAGTCCGTAGGAGAAAAGGCTCACCTATCCGGAGGTGATGGGACACTACCAACAACTGCACTGGTGCCACTGACTCTGTGCAGCGCATGCCTACCACACGTGGCTGTGGGTCCCTGCTGACCGCTGCCTCCGGCACACTCTGCGGTGAAGTAGGTCACACAATTTCACCTGAGTTTTGCTCTCTACATAGCAGAGTCCATGTCATTGTACAGGCCTCATCGCAGACTGCATCCGCTTCTGGCCCTGGTGCCACTGAGTGTGTGCCCTGAAATCCATGGGCAATCTCTGTTTGGACGTGGGTGGCGTCTGAGCCCGTGGGCAGGAGGCTGTCTTCATCTACATGTAGCTGATTCTGACAAGGTGGAAAAGTGGGGTCTGTAGCATTCAACTCCTCCATCTGCCTGTTTCTGCTTGCTTCTGTCCTCTGCATCATGCCCTGGAAGCTCACCTTCCACTATCCTCCACAACCCTCCGCGAAATTCCCCTTGGACATCGACGAGTACACGTTCAGCTCACGTTGCACTACCTCAGTGCACTGCAAGTAACCGTCCCGTGGCAGTGTGCCTGTGCCGGCCGCTATGCATCTAGGGCCACAGACTCTGTGCTGCTCAAGTCAGGGTCCCATGATGTAGGTACCTTGTACTGCTGATTGTCTGCTCACTGTTGTGGTCTTTGCCAGCACTAACCAACCCCTGAGTGGCGGCTTACACTACCCTACACCCATCCAGCACAGGTGTCACTGGAGATGTGAGCCTGCCAATGCAAGGGGCTGGGCGCACGTGCCCATGGACAGTCCCACAAACTCACTCAGTATGTCCCTGTGTGTATTATGTATGCATGAGGGACAGGGGTCATTCCACATGACATTGTGCTGTATACAGCATGTGCATCCATGTTACCGCAGGCAGTGGTGTAGACCTGGGATATGAAACCGTGTCGTACTTCTCTGTGAGAGTAAGTGGGGTGGGCAGGCATACGACAGTACTACGTAGGGGTGTGGCTACTCCACACGTGGATCTGGGTGTGGTGCAGTGTAGGCCTTCGAAAGGGTGTGGCTGATGTGTGTGTCTCTGTTTTAGTGTCTGCGCCCCCGTCCCACAATCGACAATGTTGCCATGTGGCATGCATGCCCCTGGTGTGCGTGCTCGGCCGAAGGGGTACATGGGGAGGGCATGCCCGCTCAGGGTCAGGGATCACACATGCCAACTGTTGTGTGTGTCGCTATTATCGCAGCATGAGCCAAAGATGTACCCTCAACTGCATGTCGGGTTCAGCCAGGCAGGTGCTCTACATCTGTGTCAGCCCTGTCCTTGCAATGGGCTGACACACACGTGACTGGCCACATTCTGCGAAGCATCATCACTGTGTCGTAGTCAGGCTTGTGGAGATGCACAGAAAGGCATGACTATGGTGTGCCGCAGGGGTGCATGTGATGCAATCGCGATGCGCACAATAGTGAATGTGCTCGGGCGGGAGGTGCAGCAGTGAGGCTTTGTAATACACAGTGATGCCGCTCATTAGCAACACGCAGTACATGTCATACAGGAATCACTAAGTCACACATATCACACACCAATGAACCAGTGAGCCTGCCAACACATCATGCAGTACGTAGTCTTGACTCATATCTTTCTGCACTCACAGGTGACCAAGGATATGCACTCTGCTCTTGGATGATGACACGCCTCCGAGCCCCTAACACACAGCCCCAGAGGCAGTAGAATTTGGCCCACAAACGCACGAGGGGCATCGTGGAGCACACATTTGGCGTGTTGAAGTCACGTTTCAGGTGCCAGGACTTCACAGGTGGAAAGCTCCTATACAACCCAGGCCTCGTGTGCAAGATGATTGTTGCATGTTGTGTGTTGCACAACATATGTGTACGCAGCAGTGCTCCATGGATACGAGTGCCAGATGCACCAGACGATGATGATGAAGATGAGGCAGGTGGACCACACCCCACTGCATCTGCAGCAGAAATTGCCCATAGGGACTACATCATTGACAATTTCTTCTGTGGTTGGCGTCACATTGTGAGGGTCCTTAGCATTAATGGTACAGTACATTGACTGACCACAGGCACAGCATGTACTAATAAATGCATTCCAAAAAAGATTCCCTGCGTGCATGTCACTCATCTGTACAGGCACTTCACTCAGACAAGTGTGGGTGCGTCATATGTGCTGACAATTTAGGAATTTGTTAATGGATGGTGGGTGTGTCACCTTCTGTGCAGTGAGGCTGTTTAGGGTGTCACATATTGGAACTGCCAGTTCTGTGTGTCACAATTGTTACAGTATCTCACTCTTCAGGGTTTCACTTGTGTCCCAATTCATTTCTTTGGGCTGTCATATGTGGCCTACAAGTGACAAGAGGGCTTCTTTTGGGCTCTGATATGTGCCGCCATGATGCAGGGATGCACCCTGTAACTCAAGTCCTGTGACATGGGCGACAGGTGCGTGGGGGGAGTCACTGCTCCTACATTGGTCCATGCTTTCATTAGTTTTTGGTCATGGACATGGGACTTTGGTGTGCAGGGGGTGTTGTTTGTCGCTATGCAATGTGAATAGGAGATGCGGTTTCACCGTGTGTTTCATGTTTGTTTCCGCATTGGCGCAGGTTACATACGGAATGCATTTCAATGTACATTGTGGCTGTTTGTGGCAGACTGCCTATCTGATTTGAACAATGGTCATTTGTTCTGCGTCACAGCTGTGGGGTTGTGCTCATATGTTGTCATCTCACCGTTTGTTTGGTCTGCTTTTATGATGCATTTTCCCGCCAGACGCGTGTGCATTTCAGGCCTGCTGCTGGTTTACGCTGCTTTTTGTATCGCTCTTGGCCTCATCGCAGCTTTTTTTGTGTTCGTGTTTCGCATTTTTGCGGCGTGGCGTTGATTTTAACGCGGCCATTTGACACGTTATCTGGTGACTATCGCACGGTACCGCCGTGTTGTGAAAACTTGGTTAACACGGCGTAAGTTTCCCGCTATAGACTGCGATGTTGGAGATTGCGTTAAGTAACTTTTGTGATGGTTATCACATGTTCCTGTGAATATCCCCCACAAAGCGGAAAGAAGGAGGACGAGAAAGACGGAAAAGGAAAAACGCAAAAACTTGCAAGTGTGAGATAATTTGGCAGGGTGTGTTTGGTAGGTGATTCAAAAGGCATGGGGCACAGGCTCTGCAAGTAGGGGTTCTGGCTGGTGGTGCTGCAGGCCCCCAAAATACCCATGCTGGAGTCCAGCAGGTGAATGATTATAATAAAAATGCCCTTACATTTTTTTTTATCTGGTAACATTTTCTGTGCTTCAAAGACAGAAGTCAAATGTCGGTCAGTAATGTCTGGTCAATTGCAGTTTATTCCCTTAAAATGGAGATTGGTGTTTACTTTCTTATACTACAAAGAGGTGATTTTGTAAGTGAACAGTATGGCAGTCTTGCAAGGCTACAGTTGATGTCATTTTTTATAAAACATTATCATATTTCAATACCTGTAAATTAATGTGCATATTTACAAAGAATTGGTGTAGGCCTGCTCCGCATGTCATATTGCTGTGCTGCCCTACGCCAATTCGAAAAGGCAGGAATGCACTGTATTTATAATATGCGGTGCATTCCTGTTCTTTCAGTTAGGGTTGGTACACAATTAGCTGGCATGCACCAATGCAGGCAACCTTGCACCATCGTGCAAGGGTGTGTGGGTTGTTGGCAGAAACTTTTGCGCAGGAAGCCAGACCATCCTGCACAAAAACAATAATTGGAGGCATTTTCCTAATTCCATGTGTTCTGCAGAATCCAGCACACTTGGGAAGAGGACTTATTACACCTGCTTTAGGGAGGCACAATGTTTTGGTGCTGTCCAAGGATTGCGAGATATTGTACATCTGGGGTAGCACCAAAGTCCATGGGTGTTGCATTAATACACCCACAGCAACACCCATGGAATGCCTCTTTGACGCAGAGTAAGGCACAGCAGCGACTTATGCTGCTTTGCCTTACTCCATATCTAGAAGGCCATGAAAAGCCATGTAGGGTGGCTATACTTGGCATTGTAGATATGGCTTAGCCCTGTGCGCCACAGGAACGTCATGTAAAGTGACTTTCCAGCAGTGCACAGAGCATGTAGATAAGCCCCTAACTTTATGAATATGTCAGACTATATCAGCAGTTTGGAAAGCAGAAATGAAGCACAATTTTTTGGGTGATGTTTAATTGTCATGGAAAAGATTTTAATAGGGTAAAAAAAAACAAGATATACTAATTTCCTGAAACCTGATTTCCACACATTATCACTTGTGCACTTTTTATCAGTAAAAAACTGCACTAGTGAGCACATTTTGGATCATGTCAATGGAAAATGTGTTGTCTGTAAATGACTGTGCACTACCACACAATGCTTCAGGTATTATATTTGCCACCCTGTTCTCCAAAAAGCACCACCAGCTACATACTACATCCTTAGCACTCTCCTGCTGAAAATACATTCTACACTTGTTCTTTGTGTGAGACATGTGTAATTTTCACAATCCCTGTGACTTCAGTGATGTAACATTGAGGCGGCATCCCACTTTGAAAACTGATCCAGAACAAGTTGCATGGGGTGGATTCAAGACTGCGTAGCCTTAGTATTCTTTCTTAGCAGAGCTTTGGACACTGGCACTCTTTATTTAACAAATTAACTACTGTGCCACACAGAGCAGCAGGTGAGACGGTGTTCAGGACAAGATAATTGCAGTTGCTCTTGTAACAAAAAAAACCTCAGTCTTCCAGAACAGATGAGTGATTTTAAAAGGCATGTCTTTGTTTCATGATAAGGCGCAGACAATGGTAAACACAATTTTGATTTTGTGTAATTAAGTACAGTGCAAATTAAATCTAAAAACTGCATCTGAAATTGAAATTTCAAACACATGATCACATCTGTATATTGTATTTAATTAAGAATGGCATCAGGATTCTCTTTATCTGCCATGGAAGTGAACTGTCTAACAAAATGCATGTGTTATATAATTTAGTTCTCCACCAACAAAGAATTTTCTGAATAGCACTAATCAATTCTTGTAGGAAATTCCTCTTTTTGCATGGTCAACCACACTTTTTGCTAGATTTTATTGCTAGTTTTTGGACTGTACACACTGGAACACTGCTGTCTAGTGCCCAGCGTGAGGTCTGACTGCAAAAACCATGTCAGATTGGTATACTCCTAGGGGCAGATTTATGTTCCCTGGCGCATCCCTGCAAATCAGCATGGATGCGCCAGGGAAGATGTGTCACACAAGTTTGCCCTTGCGCCACCGCAGATACGCCGCATTTACAATGCGGTGCATCGTGGCGCAAGGACAAGCAGATGCGTGACGTGTCTGCCGTTGTAAGGTTGGCGCAGTGCTGAGGTTGTGTCGCAAGCGCAACGCAACTTCAGCACTGTTCCAACCTACCCCATACCTAACATGGTGCGTCAAGCCTTACGCCTGCTTCAAGCAGGCGCAGGGTTTTGACGCATCAGCGTTGGGAAAGTGACTCAGTGAAATCTTATAGATTTCACTGAGTCACTTTTCAGGGGCGTTCCTGCGACGGAAAGCCCCCCCTGCGTGGAAACACCCACATGAAACCTGACGCAGGTTTCATGTGGCGCAGGGCTTTACACCGTGACGCATCTCCATAGATGCGTCACGATGTAAATAGGGCGCAATGTGGCGCAGGGTTTACCCCGCCGCTGCGTCACAAAAGTGACGCAACGGCGGCGTAAAAGTGGCGCAACTGCAACATAGATCTGCCCCCTAATTTACATGTAAGGAAAAAATTTCACTAGTGGACTGCTCCACACATTATGCTACCACCAGAGTGATAGTGCAAAACATGACTGCAGCACCACTACTGCCTGTCTGAGCAGTTTTAAAACTGAAATTTGAACCTGTCATGAGAACTCTTTTTGGCTGATCTAAACCCTCTTTTGAAATATGAATAAATCATCACAAAGTTCAATTAAGGCATGTTGCATGGTATTTGAGTGTAGAATACATTAAAGTTTATTGTAAAACATTGTATTACAGTGAGAAGGCTCCAAAAGCTGTTATCAATGTAGCAGGGTTAGCTGTTCCATAAGAATGCATTGGAATCTAATATTAAAATTAAATAATGTTATCTCCATCTAGGAACCAGCAGAACAGTTCATTTTTTGACTTTTCAACATATTTGTAACGAGTAGCCATTTTGTGAAAGTGTCTATGTTCTAATGTTAATGATTTTTTAATCTATTTATAACATGATTTGTTTTTGTGTAAATCTGTTTATGTTGAACAAATGAGTATGCTGTATGAATGAAAGTATGCATGATTGTGTTTTGTGGGATTTACACATTATTGTACCACTGAACTTATCATTTCCCCTTCCCCGCTTCCCTATTTTTTGAAAAGATTATTATCCTGAATTCTTACGACCAAATAAACTGATTTTCAAAATTATCTTTCTCACGTCCCTCTCCTATCCTTTGCCAGTTACGACCTGTGGTTATTTATCTAATTTAGACCCATCCTTGGGCTT
>NC_140591.1:638971246-639168746 GCF_964204655.1 Triturus cristatus
AGGATAGACTTAAGAACATTGTGTGACATCTTGCACCTCTTCAGGATTAAGCAGTTTCCCAAAATGGACCGACCCTGAGTTACCACAATGTCTGCAAAGACATTAAATATCCCAAAATGTAGCTGAATGTTGTCCATGTACATCTACAACTTAGCCCTGATAGCATTTGTAGTATTGCATTCAAACATTGGGCACTAGGACCTCCTCGGCTGAGGAGGCGGGTTGAGGGTGGGATAAGGGAGGAGGCGGAGTCAGGCCCTGGGGAAGGGCAGTAGTGAGAAGGAATCGATTAAGGAAGGTAGCAATAAAGAAAGTTGAGAAAATCCTGACCCTGCGTCTGTGTCCTCTGTGGCTAGGACACTACAACTGGCGACGAGGGTGGCCACGGCCCATGCAGTGTGGGTGCGTGCCCTGTGAGTGCGGCTGCCAGGAGGGGCTGTGTGAGCACGTGGAGCGCTTTTGAAGGATTTCTGTGGCGCGGTTCGGGAGCCTACCCCGACCGCGTTCATTTTGGCGCGTCGCGATCCGGGTGCCCACCCCGGTCGTGTCTGGCTCGCTGACGGACTGAGGGGTAGTTGAGAGCCCCCCCTGACGTTGGAGTAGCGTAGAAGGAGTGAGGGACACCTGTGAGCCCCCCCCCGACGTTGGAGCAGCATGGAGGTCCCACGTTTACTGCATGTAAAAGCGATCTGGGTGCCCACCCCAGTCGCGTGTTGCTGAGCCCCAGTACCTGTGGGTGAGTGCCTTCCTTCGTGTTCGGCTGCTGGGGAGGTCCGGTTGCTTGAGGAGCTGCTGCCGGTGTGTGAAAGGCCAATTCTCCAGCGAAGCTGAGGTCATCCCGGTCCAAGATGCAGCAGCAACCTGTGAACCGACAACGTCGTAGCTCCAGTCGAAATAACAGGCGTCGGGAGCGTCATCTCAAATGTTATCGGTGTGGCTATGATTTTACACACACGGATGGGTGCTCCGCTATGGGTCAGAAATGCAGGAAGTGTGGGGGGGGAGAACCACTTCAAGAACGTATGTGGAACCTACAGAAAAGACAAACAGAGAGATCAGGAAAGGTCATCTCGACCTTCGAGCACGCGTCACCAGGCCAAAGCAGTACGTGATCACAGAGCCTCGTCAACAGGATCGTCCCGCTCCAGCTGCCAGTCTCGCCGAAGTTATCGATCCCGAGGCGCGTCTTCTCAAGAATCAAGGTCACTGTCTCCCATCTCGCAGGACAGTGATGAATACGTGTGTATGGTCGCTGACCCCGACCGTTTGAAGAAATATCCTCGGCTCAGCATCCAAATCGGCACGCATTGGACCAAACTTTTGATGGACAGCGGAGCTTCTCTCAATTATATACCAGTGGCGGAATATCAGAGGATGAAGTCACCACCGCAACTCAGCCCTGCTCATGTGAGAGTGTACACTTGGATGTCCAAAAAGCCACTCCCTTGCTTGGGAAAGTTCTCAACGCACCTCACGTATCAAGATCGCACAATTCCTGCCTACATCCATGTCATTAAAGGGCCAGAGGCTGATTGCCTTCTGAGTCTTCCGACTGCTGAGCGGCTAAGACTAGTGGACAGGTTGATGACGAACTTGATGTGGCTCAAAAATTTCCAAAGCTATTTGCTGGCCTGGGAAAGATGGCTCATTGTCAAATTCGATTAAACATTAATGAACAAATAACTCCTGTAGCTCAACACCATCGACGGATCCCCTTTCATCTCCAACAAGCAGTCGAACAGGAGCTACAGGATCTGCTCAAAGGTGACATCATTGAAAGGACAGATGGACCTACACCCTGGGTTTCTCCAGTAGTCGTCGTGCCGAAAAAAGGTGAACCTGACAAAGTCCGTCTGTGTGTTGATATGAGGGCGCCCAACACCGCCATTGAAAGAGAAAGACACCCCAGTCCACATATCAGTGACATGACTGCTTCACTCAATGGAGCAAAGATATTCTCCAAACTGGATCTCAATAAAGGTTACCACCAACTGGAGTTACACAAGCAGTCGCGTTACATCACAACTTTCTCAACCCACATTGGTCTCTTCAGGTACAAGAGACTCCATTTTGGAGTGTCTTCTGCTGCTGAAATCTTTCAAGAAGCCATTAGAAAAGTGATTCATCACATCCCCAATGCCCTAAACTACAGTGATGACATCCTGGTTTATGGGTCCACAACACAAGAACACGACACCGCCCTAGAACGAGTCTGTCATGCACTAATGGAAGCCAACCTCACGTTAAATAAAGCCAAGTGTGAGTTCCATAAGTCCACGTTCAAGTTCTTTGGCCATATCTTCTCCCAGGCGGGAATGAGACCAGATCCAGACAAAGTGGCTGTGTTGAATGACACCCCCAGCCCTCGGGATGCAGGAGATGTTCGCTCATTCTTAGGGATGGCCAGCTACTGTGCCCGGTATATCCAAGACTATGCAACCATCAGCTATCCCCTGACACAACTCACAAAACAAGGTCATCCGTTCCAATGGTCGGCGGGATGTGAACAAGCCTTCAATGAAATTAAAGCGGCTGTGGAGTCAGCCGACAACATGGCTTATTTTGATCCGAAGAAAAAGACAGAAATCACCGTAGACGCCAGTCCCGTGGGGCTGGGAGCCATTCTAGCTCAATATGACTCTGAAAGTGACCAACGATACATAATTGCCTATGCCAGCAGAAGCCTGACTGAGACGGAGAAAGCATATTCACAGCCCGAAAAAGAAAGCTTGGCTGTCGTTTGGGCCTGTGAGCATTTTCACATCTTCATATACGGAAAACATTTCACATTAATCACCGATCATCAGGCCCTCATCACCATCTTTGGCAATCCTTGAGCTAAGATGCCACCGAGAATAGAACGTTGGGGCCTTCGCCTCCAAGATTACACTTACACAATTGTGCACAAGCCCGGAAAAGCAGAAAACCCTGCTGACTACATGTCAAGGCACCCCAAAGAGACAACCAAGTGCAGATCGTCTGTAGCCGAGGAATACATATGCTTTGTGGTGGATCAGGCTCGACCACCAGCAGTCCCGCTGGAAGACATCTTAGATGCCACTCTCGAAGATGTCACTCTGCAAGACGTAAAGCGCTGTATACAAAACAATGACTGGAGACACTTAGATGTCAACACTCCAAACAGCGTAGTTGACAGTCATGAACTTGCCGCTTTCAAGCACGTGAAGGAGGAACTGTCAGTAGCCACAAATGGCCTGCTCTTACGAGACAATCGAATAGTCATCCCGAAACATTTACGGCAAGGCATTATTAATCTGGCACATGAAGGTCACAGAGGCATTGTGGCCACCAAGAGAGCACTGAGGAAGCGGGTATGGTTTCCAGTGCTAGACCAAATGGTAGAGCTCACATTGAAGGACTGTCCCTAATGTCAACTGGTCAGTTGACCTGATCCTCCCGCACCACTGCAAATGTCCCGATTGCCGGAGGGTGTGTGGCAGCATATTGCTGTAGACTTATTTGGGCCATTTAAATCTGATCAATATGTCCTGGTTATCATGGATGAGTACTCATGTTTTCCGATCGCACAACTCATTGCGTCAACAAAAGCGTCCAGCACAATACCTGTCTTGGATGAAGTGTTCGTCGCCTGGGGCATTCCCAAAATAGTGAAAACGGATAATGGGCCTCCGTTCAACAGTCAACATTTCGCGGACTTTGCCAAGCATCTCAACCTCAAGTATCGCAAAATTACACGTCTGTGGCCACAGGCCAACGGAATGATTGAGAGATTTATGTCTACATTAAAGAAAGCCATTCAACAGGCTGAAGTGTCGCGGCAAGACACTCAAATTGTCCTAAATGAAGTCCTGCGAGCTTATAGAAACACGCCTCATTCCACTACCGGTAAGTGCCCCGCGACCCTAATGCTGGGCCGGCCGGTGCGCTCCAGAATACCCATGGTTGACTGGAAGGATGGAGCAGTATCCCACGACTCTGACCCAGATGACATAGCTGGCACTGACCGACTCAAGGAGAGAATGAAGACGTATGCAGATCGTCGTAGAAGAGCTGCACCGTCCTTGATTCATGAAGGTGACTGGGTATTAGTGAAACAAGAACAGCAAAAGAAAACCGATTGTCGTTATCATGAAACTCCACTAGTAGTCACCAAACAAAAGGGAACCATGATCACTGCTGAATCGGATGAGAAGAGAATCACCAGGAATGTGGCGCACTTTCAGAAGAGCAGTCCTAAAGTTAAGGAACTACTCAATGGTCCTGCCACTGGAGAAACGAGACTTAGGGCCTCATGTAGGTAGCCAAATACCGGTCGGTAACGGCCGATTTTCGGTAATTATACCGTAACCGACCGGTATTTTGGCTTTTGAGATGTAGGGGGCTCATTTCTGTATTTGGTAATTTACCGAATCGGTAAAATTACCGAATCGGTAATTTTACCGATTCGGTAAATTCCGAATACAGAAATGAGATGTAGGGGGAGTGTGTGGGTGTTTTTAGGAGTCGGTATTTACCACCAACTAATAGTTGGTGGTAAATAATGAATGGATGTGTTTAAGCATTTTAAAGCGCTTAGAAGTGTGCAATGTGGCAGACATACATGCCCTTAGGGCATGTATGTGTGCCACATGTGCACACATGGCCGAATCAGGGGTGCAACAGGGTGTCAATGTGACACCCTGCCACCCTTGCATGTGTTCCCCCCATTACCGAATCGGTATTTACCGATTCGGTAATGAGGCATACCTTCCCATCAATGGGAAGGTATGCCTCATTACCGAATCGGTAAATACCGATTCGGTAATTACCGAATTTTACCGATTCGGTAATATTTCCCAAATGATTACCTACATACAAGTTACCACTTCTTAAATACCGATTCGGTAACGTTCGGTATTTAAGAAGTGGTAACTTGTATGCTACCTACATTAGGCCCCAAGTGTAACTGAAACCTGTGACCAGCCATCGAGAGCGATCCCTGATGAAGGAGAACCTGACTGTCCATATCCGTCCCCGCCGAACCATTAAGAGACCAAGTCGTCTGACTGAAGAACTGTAACTATGTGACATTTTTTTTTGGTTATCTATTGAAAAGATTGAACTAACTAATTTTGTTAAGAAAGGGGGAGATGTAGTATTGCATTCAAACATTGGGCACTAGGACCTCCTCGGCTGAGGAGGCGGGTTGAGGGTGGGATAAGGGAGGAGGCGGAGTCATGCCCTGGGGAAGGGCAGTAGTGAGAAGGAATCGATTAAGGTAGGTAGCAATAAAGAAAGTTGAGAGAATCCTGACCCTGCGTCTGTGTCCTCTGTGGCTAGGACACTACAGCATTGAGTGGTTTGGTCAGGAACTGCATGCAGGTGTCCAAAATGGAGATAATAATGAAGTTATGTTACTTTATTTTTTTAAAGCATACATACACTGTGCATCTTGGTGCCGTAGAAATTGCATAACCACACAGTGTAGCAACAGAAATTAAGGACCCCTGAAGAGGACAGCAGATAAAAATGGCACAATAATAAAGACTATTGATTAAAAATCCACATTTTCTAATACTTTCCAAAAAGGACAAGGTTAGTTTCTGTGAGCATATTGTTTGGTAGAATGTGCCATACTTTAGCAGTGGTGATGTAGAAGTCACTGTCCTTCCCTGTGGGATAGCTCATAAAAGCAGGTGGATAGCAGTAATAAGCACCACCTGCAATAGTTTAAGCCTCTTGTCCAGAGCTGCTCAGTATATGGAGTTGCCATAACGCAGTCTAAACTATACTGTGATGGTCAGTGCTGTCTGCAAAAGTGAAAAATCAATAAAAGGTAAGATTTTTTTGGGTGGTCGACGTTTGGCAAAGTCGGTGTTCACAACCTTCCCCAACTGAGGTTTTAAGAACAGAACATCGATTATGAGAATCCATAGGTGACAAACAACCCTTGATGGATCAAGTGGTCCCATTACTGAGGCCATGAAATGTCCTTCCAAAATTAAAGGTCAGGTAATGTAAACAGAATGTCTATTTTGACAGGATTTAATTTCACGTGATTTATGGAATTCCTCTTTGAAGCAGATTTTAGGCAATCACAAAGACGGGACTGGTTTTGCCCCACTGACATTCATTGAGCGAGAGTAAAGATGAGTTTTGTGCTGTGTATATACAAGTAAAAGTCGACTACTGCTGTGGGAGATACGGAACGAGGGCGTTCATGTATAAATTGATAGTTAATGAGGACAAAATAAAACCCTATTGGATAAGGAGGAATTGTCACTATCTGAGATTCACTGTGAAGAAGGATTCAAGAGGTCATTCCGGAAATTCAATAATTAGTAAGGGCTTTGGATAGGGTCTTGTGATGCATGGTGTTGAAGTCTGTTGACAGATCTATAAAGTTGTTGTTCTGTCACTATTATCACTATTGTCATAAGCTATTCCTCTGAGAATATCTAAGGGATAGAGCAGAACGAATTCAGTATTGTGGCCAAAAGGAAACTAGCTTTGTAGGTCTATAGTAGACCTTTTTCATTCACAAATGCTTGTCACCATCCAAAACCAACTTTGTCAACAATCTTCCTATACAGTGTAGGAAAGAGATGGACCAAAAGTAGTTCAGGTTAAAAGGATTCAGAGACGTTTTTTTTAGCAGAACCTTAACCAATGAGGTTTTCCACTTTTCACTGAAGACATTCTTATCTAACATCGTATTACAACTTGACAACAGTTCAGCATAAAACACAGATAATCAAGACTGTAGCTGGGCAGAGATCCTAGGAGAATCAAGTTCAGCATAAAACACAGATAATCAAGACTGTAGCTGGGCAGAGATCCAAGGAGAATCAAAAGGGCCAATGATGTTGAGGGCTAATGACAACTACCCATGATTCAAGTAAAGATATCACGGGGCACTGAGGTACTGAAGTATAGCCTTGCTGCTTAGCACATGACATTGGTGCCTGCAGCTGAGTGGAAAAAATAAACGGATCCACAAAAGATAGAGACACCTTGGCCTACCACAAATATGACGGCTATGAGGCTGTGATATAGGTGAATAAGTAAAACCATTTTTGGTAGTAATACAAAGTGACAAAATACCCTAAAGAAATGTAGGCAATGGCAAGCCAAAACTAATGTCAGCTTACTTTTCTGATGGTGGGAGCAAGGATGATGAGAGTAAAAAAAAAAGATGATACATTTTATTGATGCACATTCAGTCTTGATCTGAAAATAACTCAAACCAAAAACTAAGCCAGCAAACAGAGACTGAGCTTGCTGACTTGTGCTTCCTCATGAAGGAATTTAAATGCGTAGTACAGGAGGAATTTTGGGTGCTCGGGGGCGAGGCTGCTGTTTGAGTAAAAGATCAACAAAAGACAAAGGGGCCTATTAGGATGGCGAGCAAATCGCCCCCGCCGGGCCGGCGGTAGCCACCACGGGCCGGGCGGGGGCGATCCACCCGCCATCCACTCCTGAATGACCCACCACCATATTAGGATGGCTGGGGGGTCCGCTGCGGACAGGAATACCGTCCGCCGCTTTTTCGCCCATCGACGAGTCGACCGGGTGGAAAAGGGGCTTAATATGGTGACGGTGTCTGCAAGACACCGCCATCCAAATTAACATGCAGGCCATGATTGGCTGCATTGCCGCCATGGAAAGGCATGCGGTCTTTGCTGTTGGGGGCCCGTAGCGAGGGCCCCAGGATGTTGGGGAGGTGAAGGGTGCACATGGGGGGTACCTATGGTATCCACCTGCATTTCCATGCAGGAGGTGGCAGGCACCGCGCGGTGTCTGTCATGTTGTGCATGCAAATGCACTACATGCATTTATTACATTGCGGCGGTTGCTGTTTAAAGCTCCACCTGCCGCAATGTAAAAAATGCGGGATGCACCCGCCAGTGTGATGGGCGCATCTTAATTAGTATAGCGGGACCACCGCAACAATGGCGGGCGGTCCAGTTACCTGGTATGGTGGTGGGCGGACAAAGTCCGCCTGCCGTCATAATAGGCCCCAAAGTCTTTACCCACTCACGATCACATAGTGGCCCTGAACACTTGACACATATGAACAAGAGACCCCCTAGAGCAGAGCAGTTGAGCTGAAATAGAAAGGATGGCATGGGAAATTTTCTGACATTTGTTCTCTGAGGATGCCGTCAGCCGCCTGTTTAGAACTGCAATGGCAGATTGGGCCACCATCAGTCTGTCATATAGAATAGCGCACTTGATAATGCCAACAGCCACTGAATGATCCAATTGTATTACAACCAAACCTGCTTAAACCTGCTCTGAATCCTGCCTTAAAAGTGTGAATGGGGTCTTTACATCTATAAATAACTGTTGTTGTGCAAAAATTCCTTTATTTACCACCCTGTCTAAATATGACAACAAATGCCCTGGAGGGTACTTGGAAGACTGGTTAGGATTCTGTGATGGCTTCTTCAAACCAAGTCACACCAAGGCTTCATTGTAGGGTATGCCTACACACAGATCTGGCTTCAATGCTGGTGGCACTCGGTGAAACAATCATCTTTGGCTCTGCCACACCCCATGACCGCCTCCTCAGATTCTCTCACTTCCACCGAGCAAAAGTGCCCCCTCATCTCTCCAAGTTATTACTAAACAAATCCCCCCTCCTGAGGTCAGCACCCCCTCCACAGGTTAGCGCCCAGTGAGGCTGCACCAGTCATACTGCCCTAAAGCTGGCCCTGGGTACACATCTGTCAATTAAGAACCTATTAAATAATTTGTAGTCAAAACACTACAGTGGAAGATGCAGGTAAGTTCATTTATTTTGACTAGGCAACACACATATCCTTCTCCTCCATTCACTCAATGACATTCCTGCAGGGGGCAGACGTCCCTCTAGGTACCCAAGCCAAACAGTACCTTTGTTGAATGTGTGACTACAGGGCCTGTCCTTCTGTAAGTTTCCCTATGGAGCTTTATTAGGCTCTTATAGAACAAACCGGGCCAGTTGTTCCTGGAATTGTGTAAGTCAGTGACTTGCATGAATTATGAGGTTCACTGTGCCCACTTATACTCACATTTTGATCACATAACACAGGGCACTGTTTGCTTTTACATTGACACACAGGAAAGCCATGATCCCAGTTGGCTGAAACATGTAGATCACACTTTCAAAGTTAATGTCGGTAGTCACAGTAACCCCCAAGTACATCTCTTTCCTTTATAATCTTAATCCAATTCCAGGCTACATAATAAAACCATGTTAGGGACATTTTAGGTAATTTTAATACACATTTCACAGGTCCCACTAGTACTCCAGTTTACAAGTGCTACTATCGTCAGGAGGTTGAGCCCACTCAGCCACATAGGTGACTGAGCTCTGACACAATGATGAAACATCGACCAAACTGCCACGGTGGATGAGGGTCCCTTAAAAAGCTTTAATGGATTTCAAGTTGGATTAGGTTTCTTTGAGGCAACCCATTGTCCCTAGATGTTTTGTAGTAGATTGTTTGTGTAGCAGCATTACCCACTCGCCTTTGATTCACTTTTAATATTCACCTTCCAAATTGACATATCTACATTACAACTTCACATGCTAAACATCTCCCCTTTTATCAGGGACAGAAAAAATAAATAAATAAAGTAGTTTAGCTACAAATAATATTATCTAGAATATATGCTATTAATTACAAGAAAAGTAATATAACAAGAGAAAATAAGTATAATATTATAACCAATGCAACTCTCTTCTTCTAAGCACTAACACATTTTCCTCCACTTTACTTACATTTACAACATTATCAGGAACATCAAGTGGCAAACGTGTGGACACACTCGAAATCAAGCTTAGGAAGAGAAGACCACTTCAAGGAAGAATCCAGCTTCAAAAGGATCACAAGTCCTGAATCAAGGTCCCGCCGTCTGAAGTTGATTTCATGGAATTGCTGCACGCATGGGCCTCAACCGTCTAGTTGTGCTTGTCGCAAACATATCGTAATTAAAATGCTACAGAGGAAGATACAGGTAAGTACCTTTAGTGCAACTAGGCTGAGCAAATATCCTTTCCTTCCATCAGCTGGACCTCCAACTACCCAGTTACATTCCCACATTTCCGTTCCGCATGCCATATTCACATTCCATCATGACATAGCTACATTCCAACTCTATGCCACATAATTGTATAAGCTTTCTGGAAAGAAAATACCTTCTTAATCCCCACAAAAGCGAGGGGTTTTGACGAGCATGAGGGTCAACTGCTCTTTATTTTTGTGTTCTGTTAAGGCTCTTTCATTGAGGCAAAAAGATTGATGATAATAATCAAATGGCTTTGATAATCTATGTGGTTAGAATTGAGAGATTGATAATCACCTCCCACTCGATTTCAGCCTCAATATGTGCTGAGCTAATTACAGAGAGGAGGAAAATGTTCTCCCTTATTTGGATAGAGGTTGTTGGGGTACGTTTAAGGGCCTGTGGTAATTGGAAATCAGCTGTAATATGAAAAAACTCCTGTTTTTTTTTTCTTTCTCCTTTCTGTGAAGCACTGAGTGTACTCTGCACACTGTCCTTAAAGCGGTGGGCGATAGTCTGAGTTTTCCTGGTTAGCAGGGATCAACTAACTTTCATCTTCAGTTTCGACAAAAGTAGATTGTGAGTCATATTTTTGGGAATGGAAGGGTCATTAGGATGTTACCAGCTGCCCTGGACTCAGCAAAGCTAGCCACGGCAATGCAATCTACTTTAAAGCAGTAGCAGGAAGTTTGATGTTTCCTAGCTGTGAAGGCTCAGTGTACTTTCATTTTCTAATATCACTAAAGGATGATTGTGGAGCATATTCGCATAATGAGAAGGGTAAACGGGATGGGAACAAATGGACAGGGTTGAGCAAAGCTAGTCTGGGGCATTTCCACCAGCCTTTAAGTCGCAAGATGAAGCTTTATTTTTCGTTAATGACACTCTTTAGACACTTTTATATTGTAATGCAAATAAAGGCAGATTATGGGTTACATCTTCACAATGGGAAGGGTCAAGTGGATGGAACATGTGTCCAAGAATCACCAAAGCTAGTCTGAAGCATTGCGGCCAGCCTTAAATTAGTAGGTGTAGTTTGATGTTTTTCAGACTATAAGGCTTAGCATGCTCTCATTTGCTAATGCCAATAAAGATGGACTACACGTCAATCAAATCAAACAATCAGGTGTTTATTAAGCGCGACTACTTAGGCACTGAGGGGTGGGAGGGGGGTCGCAGGTTCCAGTCCATTAAAAAGGGGGTCTGTCGAAGAGCCAGGTTTTGAGGTTTCTTGCGAAGATGGGGAGCGATGTTGTCTGTATAAGGTGGAGCGGAAGGTCGTTCCAGGCTCATATCTTCTCAATTGGAAAGGACAGCAGGATGTAAACTAGTGCTCAGGAATCATCACGATTAGCCCAAGACAATAATGCCACCAGCCTTAAAGAGGTAAGGCGTAGTTTGACCTTCTTTGGCTAGCAGAGCTTGGCATACTTTAATTTTCAAATGACAATAAACTCTGATTGCAAGGCATATCATTTCAATTAGAGGGGTCAGCTGGATTGAACCAAATGCCCAGGGATCAGCATGGCTATTTTGAAACATTGCACCAGCCTTAGAAAGATACAGGGGAGTTTGATTTTTCTTGGCTGACAGACCTTCATGAACCTTTATCTTCCGATACTGACAAAGTCTGATAGCGGGTTTTAGCTTCACAATGAGAATGGTTAGCAGAATGTGATCAAGTGCCCAGGAATCACCAATGTTATCCTTAGACATGCGAACAGCCTTCAAGTGGTAGGGATTAGTTTGATTTTATCTGGCCAGTCGGGTGCAGGGTACTTTCATCTTCTATTGCTGATGAAGTTAGATTGCGGGTCTTAACTATCCATTGGGAAGGCTCAACAGGATGGGATCAAGTGCTCAGCAAACAGCAAAGCTGGTGACTAGCCTTAATGTAGTAGGGGGTATTTTGAGTTATGCTAGAAAGAAGGGCTCAACATACTGTTATATTTCAATGACAATAAAGGCTGATTTCAGGGCATATATTCACAATTAAAACGTAAGCATGATGGGACAGAGTGAATAGGAATCAGAAAAAGCTAGCCCAAGACATTGTGACCAGCCTTAAAGTTGTAGGGAGTAGTTTGATATTTCATCACTGACAGAACATGACGTTCTTTCTTCTTCTAATATAAAAAATGGCAGATTGGGGGCCATACCTTCACAGGGGGCTGTGTCAGCGGAATGGGAACATATACCCAGGAATAAGCAACATTGCAACCAGCCTTGAAGTATTAAGAGTACGTTTGTCTTTTCCCTAAAATGTGCCAACAGGGTGCATAGTCAGAAGAATGCTTGGTCAAACAACCATTATTTTCTCTCAGGGCGGACTTAAGTTGCAGTTTCCAGAAGGCTTAACCAACACACTCTGCTGGCTGAAGCACAGACATTCAGAGACTTTGAATTAAGAGTTAACTAGGACAGGAAATGACAGATATTGTCATTAGGCCTTGTACACATTGTGAAGTTTTTGCCTAATTTGATTGCTCTTCCACGCCCTTTCTCATTCAGGATGCATTTGTTCAGCAGTAGGAAGTACACTTGCATCCTAAAAAAGAGAAAAGAGGTGCATGACTGATGTTCAGGGCACCAATTTCCATCCTTGCTTTTTTGGATGTTTGTTTTCTCATTCTCATGGCTGGTGCAGATTGCCATTGAAATTCTTTGGAGTCCTTATTGGAGTTAAAATTATAATTTGCTTGTCTATTTCGCACATACCTCCCCCATCACACCGCCAGATGTTGCATGCCATAACACGATAACTACACCTTTGCAGACATCAATCACAACATATAAACACTTCTCACAGTGGCTCAAAATAAAAACGATACCCATCTAAACATACATCCTATACAACTTAGCTTGGTATCTGAGTGGGCAAACAATTGGTGCTGCACATAAGAGTAGGAAGAGTTATACAAATGCTGGAATGCAGTACATTACAGAGCACTCTGTTGTCTTTTGGCTAGGTTTGTACTATACAACCACCACATGCATGCATATGTACATAAGTACATATTTATGTAAATTGTTAGAGTCGGGGATCTCTGGTTGGCGCAAGGTTGCCCTTGTGTCAAGCAGGAACCCTCTTCTCCACGTCAGGGCGCAGGATAACCCCTCGTGAATGACCCTTGCTCACCCTCTAGGTGCGTGGCGTGAGCAGCCAAGGCGATTCCTCAGGCGTTGTTGGTTAAGCACTTACAATCATACACACAGTAAATACATCAATCCCCCCAGAAACGGACACCAGACTTGGATATGTAGAAAAATACGCTTCTTTATGTAAAAATAGGTATATATATCTCAGCAGACTTAACACAAGACCAATAACGTTTTCGCTATGCCACCAGGTTGTAAAGCAGGCAACTGTTCTTTGTTCGTAGCTTCAAATGGATACTTTGTAGTCTCTTGCAAATGTTACTTGTGGTTCCAGTACTTACAGAGATCGGCTCCTGCGAACGGGGAAATAAGGCGTTGCGGGCCCCGAGCCCGATACTGGAACTTCTTTCGTGATGTGGAGAGTCGGCACAGGTCGGTGCGACTCTCAGCTTGGGAAGTGGTCTTGGGTCCTCGATCAGCGGGTGTGGGCAGGTAGGCAGGCGCGGCCAGCGACCCTCAGCACGGCGGTGCAGGGGGGTCTCCACAGCGGGGGCGGCGCGGCCTGAGATGTCCGGGGATAGCGAAGCGGGGTCACAGGGCACGGTCAGTGCAGCTGGATGACCCGGCGTAGATCACAGTCGTCGGACGGTTTCCGGCGGGAGGGGTGATAGCGCGTTCAGCGCGCTCCAGTGGCAGGCGGTGACAGGGGTGCAGGCAACCTAGCCCGGGGACAGAGAGCGGCTCCGGACGGACCGGGGCTCTCACGGGGTTGCGGCAGGCGAGCTCCTGAGTGTCACGGCCCTAGGAGGGGCGATGAGGGGCGCAGTCTCTTTTCCAGCGGGATGCACACACGGCTCGAATCGGAGGACGAGCAAAAGCACAGAGAACCCACTGGTCCTGGGGTTCAGTTCAGGGGGCAAGCTCAGATCAAGCCCTTGGAGAATGTTTCAAGCACAAAGCAGCAAAGTCTTTTCAGTAGTCTCTTCCTCTCCTTTCTCAGCAAGGCAAGCAGCAGGCCAGCTCCTCCAGCGTCTCCTTCTAGTCGGGCAGAGGTTCTTTGTGGTAAAACAGGATTCTGATTTCTTAGGAGCCAGGCTCCTACTTTTATACCATGATTCTTTTGTTCTTTAGCGCCAGGGGGCCTGGGCCTGGCTCAGTCCAGCTCTGGAGCACTTTGTTATGGTGACTCTGCTCTTTCCTTTCAGCAGCAGGGCAGAGACATCAGCCGCTCCACAGGGGGCGGCGCCGGCTTTGTGGTGGCAGAGCACAGGTCTATTCAGGAGTCAAGGTGTACTCCTCCCACCCATCCTGGTGTCATCTCTCTACCCACCACCTGGCAGCCAACCTGTCTCTGGGGATTCCCCAACCCTGCTCCTTACTGTTGCTAGGCAGAACACACACACACAGCAGAGGCGGACTGAAATGGCCAGGTCAGTAAATACTAACTTTCTAAAAGTAGTATTTACAAACCCAGGATACTAAAATAAACTTGACTACAAGAAGTATTTTATTATTCTGAGTTCAGGCATACTAAACTTGACATTCTACCATGCTCTCGGAGTCCACTGGGGTCACAGCGTGTAGTGACTCCAGCAGCCCATTCTGGCCTATGGAGAGCAGGTAGCCTTCAATAGTGAAAAACGAAAATGGCTGTAATTCACTACTAAGACATGCCACACACATCAGGGCATGTCCTACCTTATGCCTACAATGCACCCTGCCCTTGGGCCTACCAGAGGGGTGGCTAATATGTAGTTAAGGGAAGGTTTAGGGACTGGCAAGTGGGGGCACTTGCGCAGTCAGCACAACAGTACCAGACTGCACGCAGGCTCTGCAATGGCAGACCCTAGACACATTTTACAAGGCCGCTTCTGTGGGTGGCGCAACCAGCGCTGCAAGCCCACCAGCAGCATTGGCATTCACAAGCCCCGGCACCCCTGGTGCACTTTACTGGGGACTGACAGTAAATCCAATAAACCAATCATGGACATCAATTACAGGTACACTTTACCTAGGGAGCACTTGCACTGCGGCACGGATTAGCCGTGGCGCAGTGCCCTGAGCGGACAACACCAGCAAAACAATCGAGGCACACCATCAAAAAAGTGGAAGGGAAACTCACGCCAAGGTGCCAGGTCTAACATAAATCAAAACCTGAATACAAATAAGTATGTTTTGATCAATGCTGTCAAGAGTCTCTTCTAAGTCCTAGGAGCCAGATACATTTGCCATTTCTGATCGTGACAGTGTAGCGGATGAACCTTAATCAATACTGATTACAAAACCATGCACTAAGGACTAGAAGTTAAACGTCCATAGTAAGGTTATAGAAAAAGAAGGAAATTCACTTGGTGGTTGGTCTCTCGGCTAAACAGACTTCATACCTAGTCTAGGATTTTGCATCTTACATGCTGGCAAAGCTGGTGTGCAAAATGCATAAATTTGCCTTCAATGGACTCTGCCTTTTATCCTTGTTCGTCAACCTTTTCCTCCTTTGTGTGCTCTGAAAAGCAAATGATCCTTTATGAAGTTTTCACTCCTTCTCTAGTCATATCCCTGCTTATGAGCAGTTGATAAGTGCAGCTTTGCTTTGGACTTTCTTGACCTCTATATCTTTACAAGCAGATCTTGGGCCAGTTATACGAAGCATTTTACCAGATGGGCCGTTTTCAACTGGTAAAATACCATGTACAAAAGGCAAAATGTGACTCTGAAACTTGTTACCAAATCGCATTTTGCGATTCGGTATTAGTAAGGAGCGTGTTTAGGGCGTCCGTTCCTAATACCGAATAGCACAAGTATGTATGAATGCTTTGCGACTGGGAATGTGGTTTCAAAACATTCAGAGTTACCACCAACTTCAAGTTGGTGGTAATCCATCCACAAACTTCAAGGGGTCCCAAAGGGACCCGTTCTCCCTTCTGAATGTGGGTACCAACACTTTTTAAGAGCAGGCATTGTTTCCACAGACCACAGCCTACTCTTAAAAAACGAAAAGGTAGCTTTTTATCTTTGAAATGCATCCTGTTTTCCTTTAAGGAAAACAGGTAGCCTTACAAAAAAAATATTGCTTTATTTAGAAAGAAATCACAGACATGGTACTCTGAAGACTCCAACAGGCCACTATCCTGGTGATTGTAGCCATCTGCAATGGGTCACATATTGCAACCTGCCTCATGAATAGTGATGAGGCTGGTCCATTTGCGAGACACTGTGAATCTCTAAAAGTGTGAAACACACTGCTGTACTTCGTAGTTTGCGTTTTCCTAATAGCGAATCTCTAAAATTCGCTATTAGGAAATCGCAAACTCGATTTCGTACATCTGGCCCCTTCTCTTTCAGAGTGTTCTCTTTTCACTCTTCCAACCAGCCATTGAAACTTAGTTCAAAACATTTAATATGGGTTAGTTCATTCTTCTAATGCCTCCATTCTTTTCGCTAATTGCTTTCTTTTGATTTTCTGAGGTGGGTCACCCAAAGAATCTACTAGTGTTCTAGACATGCTAAATATATGTTGCCTTACATTTTTTTAATACCATCAACTTTTTCATTTCTCACCGAAAAGGAGCACCCATTTCTGAAAACAAAGAGGGGGATATTCAAAAGAAAGTGGCGGGGAGAGGCGTTAGCCTTCTTGGCTTAACGCCTCTCTCCGCCACTTCAGAAAAGCAAGGCTGAACCATATTCACAAGGGCATGGTGCAGCCTTGCTTTTCGCCCTGCGATGGCGCTAAGTTTCACAGAGTGCAAGGGTGTCTGCAAGCAGGGAGGTTTGTTTATGTACAGGAAGGTGTCCCTTCCTGCACATAAACGAACCTAAAATGCCAGTTTGTAACTTACATGTGTGCTGTTTCATGCAGCACACATGTAAGTTACAAAACGGCATTTTTAAAAAAAGGTTTGTTTATGTACAGGAAGGGACACCTTCCTGTACATAAACAAACCATGCCATTTTGCATTTTCCATGTGTGATGCAGAAGGCAGCACACATGGAAAACGCAAAAACGAGGAGAAATGTGTGATTATGATTAGCCAATAGTCGTAAGCACCAGGGGCTGATTTGCTGCCTAGCACAGAATATTCAGTTAAAAAACCACGGCAGTGCAATGACCTAGGGGCATATTATCAAGGAAGGAGTTAAAATTATCGCCGCTTTAGCGCCAGAAAACTGCCATATTGTCACCAAAACATGGGCTTCTATGGGAATTCTCTGCGGCATATTATCAAGCCCATTCTCGCCGCTTTAGCGGCAGTTTTCTGCCGCTAAAGCGGCGATAATATTAACTCTGTTTCTTGATAATATGCCTCAAAGATTGTTTGTCCATCTCTGTTCCCTTTCAGTCCTCCAAAAATGCTGATCTACCGCTCCGCAGGTGCACAATTAGGGGTGGGCGGAATTTGCAAAATTCACTTTCGCAAATTATCGCGAAAATGTTAAAAATCTCTGCAAACAAGTGGAAATATCGCGAAGATGCGGAAGTTTTTTTCCCGCCCGTTCGCGGTATTTTCTGCGTGTGTCGTACTTTAATCTCTGTTACCGCGTAGGGGACAGGGCCCCACCACTGTCTATCCTGGTATTAGCAAACCGCAAATGGTTAATGCGGCATGTACGAGTGCTTTATATATCGTTCTAGCTATGAATGCACTGTGTACACGTTATTCTGCTTCACTACGCGGGTTCCATTTTGGAGGCAGTGGCCATCTTGTGATTGCCCTCACATAGGCTATAATGAAGCAACCACGGGCCTTGCAATGCATGTGCCTTTCCTTGACTCTTCTGTGACCTGGGCAGCTTGGCTCTGCTGCCCCAGGTCAAACTGGTCTCACGAGCTCCTCTTCCTCCGGCCACCTGTGATTAGCATCAGGGCTCAGCGCACCATAAAGTCCTTTCATCACACACAAGCCTCCGGCTAATCACTTTCGCACCTGCTTGTTCCTGCTTTATGGCTTGTTTCCCAAAACAGGAGATGCTCATGTTTATTGGGGCCTATCGATTATCTAATGTGGGATCTGAACCTTGCTGTGTAAATCATTGTGGGCTGGCCGAACTGGAATGTGGGATGGTCATCATGACTCTGCTCTTTTCTTTGAAATGTACACTTGTATATTGCCGTATCATAAAACCTAGGAATGTATGCTTGAGGCAGGAAAAAGCGTATTTAAGATGAAGTCCGTTTCTATGATTTTCAGCAGTCTCCTGAGAACATACACGCTGTTGTACTTCTAGGATGCCTGTAATTGGTCTGCAGCCAATAAACGATCTTTGACTTCACCCAGAAGACTCTGTGTTTCTGTAGGTCTGGAACAGGGTGAACCCAGAAGTCATAGGGTGTGTGCCCCTGCACCGCTGGGCTTAAAATACCCAGTACTTCAGTTTGGCGCCCAACTCGGGACGATTTCAGCGGTACCGGTCCAAGCCAGAGGTTCGTGAGGAGCTTCGTGTGGAAATTCTGGAGGAAGGCCGCCACTTCATCGACCCCTGCATGTCGACGTGGTCCGAAAGTCTTTTCTGCGAGGTTCTCCGCGTCCCGACGGCTACGAAGGACTGCTGCCCTGATTAATCGACCTGTTTTGGACCCTTGACGAGTTTTGAGAGAGCGAAACAATCGAGAGAGTCTTCTGGTGACGCCATCGATCAGCAATATTCAGTTAAGTATAAGTGGAGCGTCTCCCATTTGTTTGGTATCCCTCGGGATCGTTTTGCTTTGGAAATTTGGAGTTTGCAAACGCCAAAGCCAGAGGACTCGTGTATTCACGAGACTATCGTAATCGATAATCCTCTGACGTTTAGATCTAGACTAGTGAGCGAAGATGCCTGGTTCTAGAATATTTGGTAGAATATTTTGTTTGGGTTGTGGAAGAGAATTCCAGCTGTAGGAATCATGTCCGGTTCCGCCGGTTGGAACTCCAACTTATGAGCTCTATGTAAAACATGGCGTAGGCCCTATTGCATATAACGAAGTGTGGATCCACTACACCAGAAAAGACGGTGTTTTAAAATGGCCCCAAAATGGTAGTTTCGATACCGATATTTTAGATAATTTGGAAATTAAATTGTTTAAAAAGAAAGCCCGGCCGGCGATGTTTGATTCTTTCCGCTTATAGCGAAAGGAAGCCAAACAGAAGGAAATTAAGCTAGCGAAAAAGAATAAAAGGGAGAGAGGTATGACAGTAATGCAAGCAGCCGTACAATTCAAAGACAATGAGGAGGAGCAGATGAATGAGCAATTGCACAGGCAGCATAAGTTAGGGATCGACAAATGTTACCCAGCTTTACCGCACTCTAAACAGAATGAGTTAGAAGAAAAGGAGAAAGATCCCCTGATGTCGCATTTGTTGAGTTCGCCACCCCCGTATGCTCAAAATGCCACGGCTCCTCCCCAGCTTGTGAATAAGCCACCTCCAGTCAATATACTGCAAGCCTTGCCGCTACCGCCAGTTGCTTTGCAGCCGGCTCCTATTCCTATAGCGCAGCCTTCTCAAGGGCCGCCAGTTGTGTTTCCAACTGCCCCCGCGCTCCCTGCGACTTTGCCTAGCATATTGACTGCCTCCCCTGATACTCTTCCTTGCACCACTCCAGTACCTGTTTCTGCATCCTCTTTTCTCCCCTCTGTTTATCCCCCTGTTTTCGCCTCAGCTTCTCCTTCAGCGCGACAGCGCTTAGCTAATGTGGTTACTACATTAATGTCTCCTCTCTTTGAGTCATCTGGTGCGACTCCTGGTTTACAGCGTAAGCAATTGCGCAGTCAATTGCCTAACCCCGATGAGAAAAAGGTAATAGATCGCATGGCGCGTAGATGGATTGTTTTCCCTTCACTGTATGATGTGGAATCAGTTGCCAGTTCCCCCGGTATGGAAGGAAGCAGTTGCAGCTGACGCCGGTGCCGGTATCGCTGCTGTGCCAGCGCATTTCCAGCGTGTTTGGGTGCATGTTCCATGGAAGCGTTCTGAGGTGCTAGCGCTTAAGCAGACATTGCCTGATCCCCGTAAAAACCCTGCAGGATATTATAAAGAGTTGTCACAGACGGCAGGGTCATGCGTTATGAATCTGGCCGACATAGACATGTTGTTTGGTAATGTTGTTCCACAGCCTCTATGGGGATCAATTCGTAATGCAGATCACGATGCAGAATTAGGTGCTACATGGGCAGACATTATTGCCGCTGACGCTAGACAAACTGGTGGCGCGAAACCTGAGCCTTTAATAGCAGAACTGCCTGGTAGAATCATCACGTATATGAAGACAATAATGCCCGCGATGCGCGTAAATTGGGACAAGCTATCTGCATGCAAGCAGAAGAAAGATGAAACAGTGTCAGACTTCTTTACCAGGTTTGAAGAAACGTTTATTGATCACAGTGGGCAAGATATGAGTACTGAGGGTGGCCAACGGTTATTTGTGGATAAATTTGTGCAGAATTTACTTCCTGACCTGTGTAAAAAGTTAAAAGATTCAGAAAGTTCTTGGGCTGTTTCCTCTTCAGCGCAAATACTGGCTACTGCACAGTATTACGAGAACAGAGATAAAGATGAAAAAGATAGAACAGATAAGAAAACGAAGGAACTAAAGACAAAGGTCCTTTTGCAGCAGGCCTATCCGCCACGTGGAGGTCAGAATAATTATAGGCAACCCCAAGGTGTTTATCACCAACCCCAACAATTTCAGAACCATCAGCAAATGAATGGGTATTATCAACCACGTGTCCCTGTAGGTCCCAACCAATGTTCATACTGCAAAGAGGAAGGTCATTTTAAATATAGTTGCCCTAAATTAATGCAGCGGAACGGTAATGCTTATGGCGCAAGAGGTAGGGGTGGTCAGCAAGCTCCTAGAGGCAGAGGGCGTGGAAATGCTCCCCAGAACGCGCGTCCTCTTCCGCCTCAAAATACCATCAATAGTTTTGACCAGCAAGCTAACACGACTAGTAATACAGCTCAGTACTACAATAATGATTATTATGCAGAGGACGGCGATGCAGGAAATAATGACTACTAGGACAGCCGTAGACAGAGAGAGGGAGTTGTTTCAGTGCCAGTGGATCAGAGCGGACCGTATGTTGAGGTGACTACAGCAAATGTAACGGAGCCCTTTCTGCTAGACACTGGTGCTGCAAAGAGTTCAATTATGCATTCAAAACTCCCTGGCGCACCTTTGTCTGGCGATATAAATGTTTCAGTAGGTTTTTCTGGCGCCCCAGTTAGAAACCCGATTTCTAGTCCCATGTCACTTTCTATTGGACCTTGCGAGCTGAAAGCACCCCTGATTCTAACAACAGGTTGTGGTGAGAATTTGCTAGGGTTAGATTTGTTGAAAAGATTACATGCTACACTGTATTGTTCACCGTCAGGGGTACAACTTACATTAGGCAGGAAAGTGATTTCCCCGATGTACTTGTCTAAAAATACAATGCCGCCTGAATTGTCATCCCTTCCGGATGTCCTTTGGGCTACTGGTCCCAATGATGTGGGCCTCTTGGAGATACCGCCATACGTGGTAACTTTAAAGGCTAATGTCGTACTGCCACGTATTCCCCAGTACAAGATCTCTAATGAAGGCCAGAAGGCATTGTTAGACATTGTCAGCGATTTGATTAATAAGGGTGTAATTGAAGAGACAAGAGGCAACGTTTGCAATAGTCCGATTTTACCTGTTTTAAAACGAACGGACCCTTCACAGCCACCTGTTTACAGATTTGTGATTGATCTTAGAGAGGTTAATAAGATTGTTGTGCCACAGTTTGCAGTTGTCCCTGATATAACTGCCTTGTTAACGATGATTCCAGCCTCTGCTGCATGGTTTTCAGTGATCGATTTAAAGAATGCTTTCTTTAGCATCCCAATTGCAGAAGAGAGCAGAGACATTTTTGGCTTTAGTCTGGGAGGCCGAAGCTTCCGCTTCAAACACGCTCCCCAGGGCTACTGTGAGAGTCCATCCATATACAGTCAAGCTTTGAAAGCGCAGCTTGATGCACTTGTTTTACCTAGTGGCGCTATTCTGATTCAGTACGTGGACGATTTACTAATCGCCGCGGATACTGAAAAGATCTGCAAAGAAGCCACATTGTCATTGTTGCGCCATTTATCTGCTTTCCATCATAAAGTGTCTCTCTCCAAGCTGCAATATTGTCGACAAGAAGTGACCTACTTAGGTCATCTCTTATCGAAGGAGGGAAGGAAACTGACCCCAGAAAGAATTCAAGCCATTGCGCAGTTGAGTGTGCCAAGAACACAGAGAGAAGTGCGTGCTTTCTTGGGTATTACCTCATACTGTAGGCACTGGATCCCAAATTTTTCCTTGTTGGCAAAACCTTTGTTAGCCTTAACATGCAAAGACACACCGAATCCTATCCCATGGTCTGAAGAGTGCCAGAAAAGTTTTGTGGAATTGCGCAATGCATTGTGTTCAGCACCTGTGTTGGGTACTCCTGACTACAGCAAGCCTTTTACATTGTATATTCACGAGAAAGATGGTTGCGCATTATCAGTGTTAACACAGCCTTTTGGTGACAGACCGCGCCCATGCGCATATTTTTCATCAACCTTGGACCCTGTAGCGAGGGCATTGCCAAGCTGTCTGAGAGCGACAGCTGCTGCAGCTATGTCTATCCGACAATCTGCTGGTTTGGTAATGGACAACACATTGATCGTTATGGTTCCACATGCTGTAGACACATTATTAAACAGAACCAAGACACAACACTTGACTAGTGCGCGATTATCAGGCTATGAGCTCACACTGTTAGCAAATCACATACACATAAAGAGATGCAACACGCTGAATCCAGCTACGTTATTGCCAAATCCAGCAGACCTAGATGAGAATGAGCAACATGACTGTATGTTCAGAACAGAAGAAGAGACGAAAGGGAGAGTAGATCTAAAAGATACTCCCCTGACTGAGTGTGATGGTACTTTATGGGTGGATGGTTCGTGTTTCAAGCTCCCTAATGGTGATACGACTGCTGCATATGCTATCACGACGTTACACACGGTCGTGGAAACTGCACGAGTGCCACATAATTCGGCCCAAGCAGCAGAATTATTCGCCCTCACGAGAGCGTGCGTGTTGTCTGAAGGAATGAGAGTGAATATATACACAGATAGCCAGTACGCCTTTGGCGTGGCTCACAATTTTGGACGACTGTGGAAAGAACGTGGGTTCCTGACGTCGCATGGAGCTAAAATTCAGAATGGCAAGCTGGTGAATGATCTCCTTGAATCACTGACCCTACCATTACAAGTTGCGATTATGAAATGCAGTGCGCACAGGAAAATCACAGATGATGTTGGACGTGGGAATGCGTTTGCTGATGAGATCGCGAAAGAAACAGCACAGAATGTAAAGACTAGAATGTATATTGCAGGCCCCGCAAGATGGGTTGATGATGTTGGGATGTGTGAAAACACAATAGAGAGTGTGAAGTCGCTTCAAGCTGAAGCTACAGAGAAAGAATTAAGCAAGTGGAGAGAAAGTGTGGGTAAGTTAGATGAGAATGGTTGTTGGATTGATCTGACAGAACATAGGCGATGGTTGTTGCCTGATGCATATGTGCTTCCAGTAGTTACAATGGCACATGGGATGGCACATATCAGTACGAAAGGAATTTGTAAGTTGTTGGCTCCAGTATGGCAGAATGCTGGAATTCCCAAATGTGCAGAGAATGTGGTTACGAATTGCATGGTATGCTTGAAATACAACCCTGGTAGGGGAACCCCAACTCCAGCTGGTCACTTTGCACCCCCATCATACCCATTTGAAGTTTTGCAGCTGGACTTTATCCACATGGAAAGGTGCAACAACCTGAAATATGTGTTGGTGGTTGTTTGTGCTTTCTCCAAATGGGTAGAGGCCTATCCTCTGAAAGATAACACTGCCCTATCCACAGCCAAAGCCCTTGTGAAAGAATTCTTCCCTAGGTTTGGGATGCCAAGAATGGTGTGGTGTGATAATGGAAGTGAGTTTGTGGGTAAAGTGATGAAGAATGTATGTGAAGGTTTAGGCATCAAGCAGAAGTTCCACTCTGCAAATCACCCCCAATCAGCGGGATTAGTAGAGCGCTACAACGGTGCTCTAAAACTTAAGCTGGCTAAAATCCAGGCGAGCACCGGTCTTAAATGGCCTGATGCTCTGCCTTTAGCACTCCTGTCCACCAGAATGACCATACACTCACGAGTGGGACTTAGTCCCTATGAGGTCGTCTTTGGCCGCCCGGCTAATGTATGGGGCGTGCCAAGACCGGCGAAATTTAGTGAGATTGAGCTTCCAGTACTACTTGATTACCTGTATGATTTGACTGTTAAACTGCGTGTTTTACATCAACAGGTGCATGATACTCTCCCTCAAGCTTCTGAAACTCCTGGACACCCTATCGACCCTGGCACATGGGTGCTGATTAGAAATTTCCAGCGCAAGAACAACGACGAGCCTCGCTGGATCGGCCCTCACCTTGTACTTTATCAACAAGATCAGCGGTGCGAGTAAAGGGGAAGAAACACTGGATCCATGGCACCCACTGCAAAGTAGTCCCCTTGCCTCTGCCATACGACCAGTGGGTCCAGGAGGGTATCGCCGACTCTGAGACAGACACTGTACCTCGTTTTGTATCATTCAGTGATGCACGCATAAAAGGCACAGTTTCAGACCAAGAGAGTGACAATATTCTGCAAGAGGCTGTGCCACTGTCAAATCGATTGGACACCACAGAGCCTGAACTTTTGTTTCAAGACCAAACAGCACCTGGCCGTCTTCGCTATAATTTGAGACCAAGGCCCATGGACAAATAAAGATTTCCTTACTATTTCCTTTTTGACATTTTAGCTCTCCCATCTGAAGGACTTTCTTGATTTTTGTTTTTCGAACCACCATCCGGGTTCAGCCGCAGGGTTGCGGTGCCAAGACTCTGGGGTACAGGCCGAAGACGTTAGGTCAACGGTTCTGGTTGGTCTAGGGCATTTCCCTGGACTGACAGGCGTACTCCTTAGCAGAAGAAACTCATCCGCCGCGAGCGGCCCGATTAGAGGATGGAGTTTTTTAAGATGGAGAGACCCGTTGAGGAAATGAACTTTAAAGCAAGGATGTGTAGAATTGTAAAAAGTAAATGTTTTGTATTTTTGTGCCTATTTACACTGTGTAGTATAATAATGTTCATCGTAGGATTTGTGTTTTTCTCCTCTCAAAAGACCATTGCGCCCACTGTACAGCCTATACCTCTTTCTACTGCCTCCTCTCACTCTTTTAACCCTCTGCCTGAGCACGAACAAACCAGACGATCAGAGTTTGTAAATAACTCGTTTATCCAGCTCTTGCACCAGCACCAACTAGTAATGAATATGACCAATTGCTGGGTCTGTGGGTTAATGCCACATACCATTAACAAGGGTATTCCCTATTCGGTGCTGCCCTTTAGTTACAATGGATCGTCATGGGCATTCCAGACCATGTTCCTCTACGCTCTAGATGCCTACTCCCCACGACAACCGCGTTCCATCAGACCTAGTACAAATAATAAAGCCTTAGTGAGAGGAATTGCCGATATGAGTAGGGATATTGATGCATACTCATCCATTCCCAAAGAAGAGCTGAGAGCTTATGTAGGGTGGAACGCGACGGGGTATAGTATTAGTCTGGGGGAAAGACAGCGAAAAATCTCATCTCCAATCTGGGTCGTACCCCACATGGGTCGGTTCTGCTTACAGGGTAATGGTCAGAATCCTAGAGCCCAACTGGGAAGAAGTGACTGTACTGAAACGTACACTTTCCCGTCAAAGTTTTCCCCTGCGTTTTTGGCTGCCAAGGGCACAAATTTCATCTGCAATGACCGAGCATATACATGGTTGCCCCCTGATTTCTCGGGCACATGTTATATTGCGAACTTGCTACCGCCAACATTTACTGCTGCCTCTGATTACCACAAGACCAGAGTTGTGAGAGGTGTGATTAGTAAGGAAGATACTGCCGGTCAGGAAGCAGGAGACTTCTTCTTGGGTTTCCTGCCGTTTTGGGGACCTATGGTAAATAGTAGGAACCTGAGACAACTGACTCGTGTGGTTGAATCCCCTGTCAATGTGACGGCTGGTGCCCTTGGTAATCTGACCGCTGAGCTCCAAGCGGATCGCCTTATGACTTTGCAGAACCGCATGGTTCTAGACGTTATTCTTGCAGACCGCGGTGGGGTATGTAAGGTTATCCAATCCAGTTGTTGCATTTTCATACCAGATAACGCTCCAACAGTCTATCAAGCCATCTCCAAACTCCATAAAATATCTGAATCCATACACGTGGATAAGGGAGACTGGTCACTGGTGGGGTGGTTCTGGGAACTGATATCTGCCTGGGGTTGGAAAGTTCTAATGGTCATTGGAATGATCTTAGCCATTCTTTTCCTGTTCTGTCTGTGCATACAGTGTGCTCCTGCGATATGTGGCCTCTGTGCTACCTTATGTGTAAGGAAACCTGTATCGAGGGACGAGCTAAGTAATAGGATGATGCTACAGCAACATCCCCATGACTTTGTGAACATTGACCTAGACTCGGATTAAGATGAGTATAGTAATTGCCTATGTAAGGGGAAAAGGAGGGTCTGTCGTACTTTAATCTCTGTTACCGCGTAGGGAACAGGGCCCCACCACTGTCTATCCTGGTATTAGCAAACCGCAAATGGTTAATGCGGCATGTACGAGTGCTTTATATATCGTTCTAGCTATGAATGCACTGTGTACACGTTATTCTGCTTCACTACGCGGGTTCCATTTTGGAGGCAGTGGCCATCTTGTGATTGCCCTCACATAGGCTATAATGAAGCAACCACGGGCCTTGCAATGCATGTGCCTTTCCTTGACTCTTCTGTGACCTGGGCAGCTTGGCTCTGCTGCCCCAGGTCAAACTGGTCTCACGAGCTCCCCTTCCTCCGGCCACCTGTGATTAGCATCAGGGCTCAGCGCACCATAAAGTCCTTTCATCACACACAAGCCTCCGGCTAATCACTTTCGCACCTGCTTGTTCCTGCTTTATGGCTTGTTTCCCAAAACAGGAGATGCTCATGTTTATTGGGGCCTATTGATTATCTAATGTGGGATCTGAACCTTGCTGTGTAAATCATTGTGGGCTGGCCGAACTGGAATGTGGGATGGTCATCATGACTCTGCTCTTTTCTTTGAAATGTACACTTGTATATTGCCGTATCATAAAACCTAGGAATGTATGCTTGAGGCAGGAAAAAGCGTATTTAAGATGAAGTCCGTTTCTATGATTTTCAGCAGTCTCCTGAGAACATACACGCTGTTGTACTTCTAGGATGCCTGTAATTGGTCTGCAGCCAATAAACGATCTTTGACTTCACCCAGAAGACTCTGTGTTTCTGTAGGACTGGAACAGGGTGAACCCAGAAGTCATAGGGTGTGTGCCCCTGCACCGCTGGGCTTAAAATACCCAGTACTTCACGTGGTCGCGGCTCACCAACTTACCCATGCGGTTGCTCGCGGGCGTGGCCATCTTGTTTTCACCTGTTTCGCGGTTCATGATCAGGAGAAGAAAGACGTGATCGCGCGACGAATGACGTTACTGCGGGCGCAAACTGTCGCGAGACAGCGCAAATGGCTACCAACAATCCAACATCTCGTGGAGTACGTGACCGGATCTGGAAAACTTGTCTGCGAACGAGGGGATTCAGGTAAGGCGAGAATGTATTTTTTTACAGCGTGAGCAAGCAAAAAATGTCCGGTAAAATGCGGATTGCGGAAATTTTGACATTTTCGCGCTCTCCGCGGAACGCGAAAATGTCAAATTATCGCAATTTCCGCGAGCAGAACGGAATTTTAGCCCAGGCCTATGCACAATACTTGTTTTATTAGCTCTCAGAGCCTCTCAACTGGTCTGCCTACCTTGGAGCAGTATCATAAACAATTGCGCTGGCTCAATGCACGGCCAAGCACCTGATGTTATGCTTATGTTTTTATATTTATTTCCATGCACTGTCTATGTATATAAGTATACAGAGGAAAAAGGCGATAGTGATCGAAACATTGCACATGCAATAATCAATTAGTTGGTGCTTTACCATCTCAGGTCATGTCGCCTCAATAATCCAATGTGTCCTGAACAATATGAATTACACCATGAAGAAAGCACTCTCAGAAATCAACTGTTCAACATTTGATTTTTGAGAGTGCTTCTTCCATATTTTGATTCATAGTGCATGCCTATAACTCTGGATCTGTCCAAGTTAATTCATGAACCATCGACAGCACAGCCCCAATACAGAGAGAGGCAATCCCTGCCAGCTGCTCCTTACGTCTGCTGTTTGCAGTTAATGTATTCACCCAGGGATATTCAGAGTAATGTGTGTGGGATATTGCAAACGCATAAAATGGCTTCTGTCCCTCTGTGCAGATCTTGTTTTGTGGCACTATTTTTAGTTTGTTTTGACAGGAGAGTGGCTGCACATAGGGGTGATTGCTAATGTCCCCCAACTGTAAATTACGTCCATTAGCAGGTGGCAAGTGAGACGTCGTTTGCTTCTTAGTCCACCAAACATCATTTTGCCATTTTCTTAAAATTCACTCATTTTGCCTGAAACACATATTTTTGCTCTCAAAATATATTACATATTTTTTCCAAAAACACACCGTTTCCTTACATTTTGCTACTAAATACCAGCATTTTATTTTGAGTAAATGCATGCAAACCCTCAAAAAACAAGCAATGCATATTGTGTGTAAGCAGCTCTTTACCCTCAGATACTTTCTTATTTTCAGATAAATACATGACATGGGCTTATAAAATACAATTTGATTAAATACTCACATACACTACTACCCCAAAGAAAGACTCTCACTCAACTGCCCATGTTTTATATCACAGACTAGGTATGCCCCCCATAAAAATAGGATTTGCTGTCAGATGTCAGGCGCGCTCATCTAAAACCTTTAGTCGGCATGATGGTGGTGATGATGCTGTCACTATTTTCTGGGTTGCTTTACATACAGTAATCTGCTTTTAATAAACATGTACTTGAAGTGTGATTCTCCCATTATATTTGGCCACAGTTAAAGTGATGTTCACATTAAGATAGCCATAGTTAATATAGGCCACAGTTCAAATGACCAAAGCTCACATTTAAGATGGATTTCTGGCTGATGTGTTTCTCTCATTCTCTCTCTCATTCCAGGAGCTGAGAGGCAGTAGCCTGAATTATTTTAATTGTTGCAATGTTTGACTTCTTTGAGAAGGGTTTTTTTGTGAGATTCACTCAGAGCCGAACAATGACAAGGTGTTTGTGATGTATTATCCTTGGCAAGATATCTCCTGAAGGTCATGCAGCTGTAAGAGCCCTTTGTGTGATGCCTGGGAAGAAGGATGAAGCCACTATAAGAAAATGCTGAATTCTCATTGGTTCCCACTTCTTGGGAACTGCAGGGGGTGCTTCATGCTGTAGGAAATGAGTATGTTTTATTTGAGGCTTGCTGATTTAGATAGTTTCTGATGCTCCTAACTAGATTTCTGAGAGCAGATGCCCCTTTCCACTCTCTTGAGACGACATGTGTTGTTCTGCTCCTGCTCATAGTGTAAGACTCTCGAGCAAATGTATTCTTCTTTGCCTGACTGAACCTTCATTTGATTCTGCCTTTAGAGGTTTCACTGATTGACACATGCTGCTTAACTTCTCCCAACCTAATTTGAATTCTGAGCTTAACATTAGAGCATTTCTCTTCAGGGGAAACTGTATCTAAATTTATTTGCTTATGACAAACTTTAAATAGCTTGTCTTTGCATTTACTATTTTGGCTCACATTGGATTATATTGAACAATGCATTAATAATGTAATTATTGATTTAACCCCTTGTGTGCCCATGACGAGCTGGACTCGTCATGGGCCGCGGTTGCGCTGTGCCCATGACGAGTCCAGCTCGTCATGAACCCCGCCCGCTAATGTAACGGCCGGCACAGGGCGGGGAAAGGGCGTGGCACACAAGGGGTTAAGACTAATTTTAGTGTTTTAATTTGTAACTTTGCTAATCTCCTAATAAATCTTCATGGTTGCAGACCTACTCGTCTCTGCCATTCTTGTGGGGCCAAATGTGCTTCACTGTTATTCATGTATTGCTGATTTTTTGGGTGGGAAGTCCTAATTCGAGACAAAAGTCCATCCACTTGAGTTCAGCCTGTACTTGAGTGTAGCACTCAGACATGCCCACACATACCTGCATGAAAAAAACACACATACATGCACACAAACATGTACATGAACATACATGGGCACACCACACCAAAAACAACTTTGTGGCGCTTCTATTAGTCGTGAAAGCAGTGGCTGTCTTCGTGATGTTTGATGGTGCCGGCAGGTGTTGGGCAGGCTGCATGGTTCAACTGTGTCTATCTGCATGGCACGTTGTCAGGACTCCCTAGAGGCAGAGAGGTGCTGCGTACATTGGTATCGTGAGCCCTGTATTGTTCCTGGAATTAGAACCCCTGCAGGTAGAACCCAAATGACAGACTCGAGAATAACCGGGTATGGGCATTATGAAAGAGAGAAACAGCAACGGGGTCATGGATTTAAGAAGGTAGCAATGGCTGCCCACATCCACTATGCCACACATATCTTTGCCTCCCCTCAAGAGGAGCATAAGGCGTCCAAGGGGCTTAGAATTGTTCATCCTCACCCTCATATTGAGCAAAATAGCGCTGATTTGCTCTTACTCTAGCCAACTCATAGACTCACAAGCAAGCTTAGAGCACCACTGACATCCATATTGATAAACTCATGTTATGCATGTGCTCACTCATCTGCTGCATTTGCGCCATTTGTCCCACAATCCACACTATAAGTGGAGCAGCCTGTCTGCCAATACCTACCCCCACCCCCCTTCTGCCTGTGAGACACCACCAGACGACTCATCTCGGCTCAAACTGTTTCCCTATCTTTTTCAGGACCTCATAATGTGGCGACAACTAATCCTCCATTTACAAGACGTTCAGTACTGAACACTGGAAATGCTTCAAAATGTCATTAGAACAAACAGATATAGGCCTTCCACACAGGTGTTATCAAAGCCGTGCTTCAATCCAGAGTCATTAGCTGGTAGGCTATTTTTCTTTGTGTGGTGTTTCTGCTCTTTGAAATACAAGAGTGCAATCATTTCATCTCAGCTGCAAATGTTGCTCTGGAGCACTCCTCTTGTAAGTGCTAATTAAAAAGGAGTACACAATTGGCAAACAGCCTTCCCAAAGAAGGATGATATTATCGCACTTTAAATATTTCACATTATTATAATGGTTTCAGATAATTAACATACAGCCATCTGTGTATTGTGGCTCCATAGTTATGTGCAGTGTATTATATGTTTAAATTAGTTAGATAGAAAAAGGCATGCAATAGATTTCATTTCCCAAGCTTCTCATAATCTGATTCGTTTTGCCAGTGTTGTAAAATGCATTAAAATGTATTTTTCATGGTGAGACCCTAGACACCCCCCCCCCCCCCTCTCTCTTAACGCTCTATCCCTCTACGGTCCCCGTGCGTCATTTCCTTCCTCCTCCATCCCTCCCTCTTCACCACCTTCTCCTCCGGGGTTTTCTACCATGAACTTCTCTAAACACACATCTGTGATTTAGATCTGTAGCCTTCGGATGGTATTGTGTTGTACCCTTGGATATTTTTAGTTACCATAAGCATTCATCTCACTATGTACGTTCAATACCCCTCCTTATTCTTTTTTGCATCCCCTAAAACTAATAAAATACTTTGAAATAAAAAAACACATATTTTGCATGGCACCTGTCTTTCTCTTATGAATTTTAAAGTGTGTGGAACCAATCCACGTTTTACACACATTACATAGAGGAGGCAACGAATACCGACTACCGAAATAAGATATGCTTGAACAAAGAATATTTTTGTACTGTAGATCCATAATGGACACAATATAACATGTAGTTGATGTTTCTGAGGTGGGGATGTTGGTAGTTTATGAGTGCACATTAATATAACAAACTATTCTAAACAGGACATCGTCAAAACATGCTTGGCATTATATTTTTTAGTTTTGTTTTTTATCAGAGAGCTGTTATAAATGTAAAAGTGAATGCAGTTACAAAGATATACCTGAATGGCTCTATAAGCATTAGTTTCTTGAGGTACATATTGTAGTGTCGTCGTAGTCAGGACTCGGACACAAGGTGAGGTTCACGGGACATTTATTTACTGCGACTTGCTTCCTTCACCGCCTACTCTACTCTGCTCTCCTTTTTCCCGGGCATTCCCTTGACCCCTCCCTGGTCCCGCCCCGTCCACGCCTCCCTGGCCGAGGCGGTCCTACATTACATCTCCCCCTTTCTTGACAAAATTTAGAATTCTCATCATTTCACTTTATATGTATACCCAAACAATGTCACCATAGTTACAGTTCTTTGATTAGGCGACTCGGCTTCTTGATGTGCCGGCGGGGACGAACATTGGCTTCAGGTCGATCAGTGTCTCCTCCATTAGGGGCCGCTCTCGGAGGCAGAGCGCTGATTTCAGTTTCACTTGTACTTGTTTCCCCTCTGATGGGACCATCGAGAAACTCTTTGACCTTGGGGCTACACTTCTGAAAATGCGCCACATTCCTGGTTATTCTCTTATCATCCGACTCGGCGGTGATCATAGTCCCCTTTTGTTTGACAACCACCAGTGGAGTCTCGCTAAAACGACAGTCAGTCTTCCTTTGTTGTTCCTGTTTCACCAAGACCCAGTCCCCTTCCTGAATCCCAGACGGGGCAGCTCGCCGGCGGTGATCCGCATACTTTTTCATTTTCTCCTTCCAGAGTTGGTCCGTGTGAGAAATGTCATCGGTATCAGATTCTGGCCACACTGCTTTATCAGTCCAGTCAACCATCGGTATCCGAGTGCGCACGGACCGGCCCACCATTAGTGTGGCGGGACATTTGCCCGTCGTGGAGTGAGGTGTGTTCCTGTAAGCCCGCAGGACCTCATTTAGCACTTTCTGAATGTATTGTCGCGCCGCTTCCGCTTGTTGAATGGCTTTCTTTAAGGTGGACATGAATCTCTCAGCCATTCCGTTGGCTTGCGGCCACAGAGGTGTGATTTTGCAATGTCTGAAATTTAGGTGCTTGGCGAAGTCTGAAAAGTCCTGACTATTGAACGGGGGCCCATTGTCCGTTTTCACTGTTTCGGGGATACCCCATGCAGCAAACACTTCGTCCAGCACAGGTATTGTGCTTGACGCTCTGGTTGATGAGATGATTTGTGCAATAGGGAAACAAGAGTAGTCGTCCATGATAGCCAGGATATATTGTCCCGACTTAAATGGTCCAAAGAAGTCGACGGCCACTTGCTGCCACACACCCTCCGGTAGTCGGGACATTTGTAGTGGTGCGGGAGGATCGGGTCTGCCGACCAGTTGGCACTGGGGAGAATCTCTCAATGTGTTCTCTACCATTAGGTCAAGACCTGGGAACCACACTCTTTCCCTCAGAGCTCTCTTGGTGGCCACGATGCCTCGGTGGCCTTCATGAGCTAGATTGACGACGCCCTGGCGTAGATGCCTGGGGATGACTATTCGATTGTCCCGTAACAGTAATCCATTTGGGGCTACTGACAGTTCCTCCTTCACGTGTTTGAAGGCAGCAAGTTCATTTTTGTCGACCTCACTATTTGGGTCGTCAGCGTCTAGATGTCTCTACTCATTGTTTTGCGTTCGTCGCTTCACTTATAGCAGAGTACCATCCTCAAGACTAGCATCTATGATGGCTTCTGCCGGACCGCGGGCGGCCGGGCTTGGTCCACGACAAAGCATATGTATTCTTCTGCCACTGATGATCTGCATTTTGTTGTTACTTTGGGGTGCTGTGACATGTTGTCAGTAGGATTTTCCGCTTTTCCCGGCTTGTGCACAATCGTATATGTGTACTCTTGTAGGCGAAGGCCCCAACGTTCTATCCTTGGTGGCATTTTGGCCCTTGGATTGCCAAAGATGGTGATGAAGTCTGGATGATCGGTAATTAATGTAAAGTGTTTTCCATATACAAAGATGTGAAAGTGTTCACAGGACCAGACAACGGCTAGGCTTTCTTTTTCGGGTTGCGAGTACGCTTTCTCTGCCTCCGTCAGACTCCTGCTCGCGTAGGCGATTATGTGCCGTTGGTCACCTTCCGATTCGTATTGGGCGACGATTGCTCCCAACCCCACTGGACTGGCATCAACCGTAATCTCTGTTTTCTTTTTCTGATCAAAGTACGCCATGTTGTCGGCTGAGTCCACGGCTGCCTTGATTTCCTTGAAGGCTTGTTCACACCCTGCGGACCACTGGAATGGATGACCTTGTCTTGTGAGTTGTCTCAGGGGATAGCTGATTGTTGCGTAATTTTGGATATAGCGAGCACAGTAACTGGCCATCCCTAAGAAGGACCGAATGTCTCCTACGTCTCGGGGTCTGGGGGTGTCATTCAGCGCCGCCACTTTCTCTGGGTCCGGTCTCATTCCCGCTTGGGAGAAGAGGTGGCCAAAGAACTTCAACGTGGATTTATGGAACTCACACTTAGTTTTGTTTAAGGTGAGATTGGCTTCCATCAGTGCATGGCAGACTCGCTCCAGGGCAGTGTCATGTTCCTGTGTGTTGGACCCTTATACCAAGATGTCATCACTGTAGTTGAGGGTATTGGGAATATGATGAATGGTCTTCCTGATGGCTTCTTGGAAGATTTCCGCCGCGGAGGATATGCCAAAGCTAAGTCGTTTGTAACGGAAGAGGCCAACGTGAGTGGAAAAAGTTGTTATGTATCGTGACTTCTCATGCAGTTCTAGTTGATGGTACCCTTTATTAAGATCCAGTTTGGAGAATATCTTGGCTCCATTAAGTGACGCAATCATGTCACTGATGTGCGGCCCTGGGTGTCTCTCTCGCTCAATGGCGGTGTTGGGCGCCCTCATGTCAACACATAACCTGACTTTGTCAGGTTCACCCCTCTTCGGTACTACAACCACAGGAGAGACCCATGGTGTAGGTCCATCTGTTCGTTCAATGATGTCCGCATCGAGCAGATCTTGTAGCTCCTGTTCCACTGCACATTGAAGATGGAAAGGATTCAGTCGATGATGTTGTGCTATGGGAGCTACCTGTTCATTAATGTGTAGTCAAATTTGGCAGCGAACCATCTTCCCCAGGCCAGTGAACAATTTTGGAAATTTTCTTATCACGTCCAGTTCGTCGTCCACGCGGTACAGGATGTCCACGAGGCGTAACCGTTCCGCAGTTGGAAGACTCAAGAGGCAGTCAGCTTCCGGCCCTTCGATGACGTGGATGTATGCAGGAATGGTCCGCTCTCTGTACGTAAGCTGCGTTGAGAACTCTCCCAAGCATGGGAGTGGCTTTCTCGACATCCAGGTATATACTTTCACGTGGGCAGGGCTCAATGGTGGGAGCGGCTTGATTCGCTGGTATTCTGCTACTGGCATGTAGTTTAGGGAAGCTCCGCTGTCCATGACAAACTTCGTCTGGTGTTTTCCAACTTGTATGCTGAGCCGGGGATATCGTTTGAGTCGGTCAGGATCTGCTACCATGCAGACATACTCATCACTATCTTGTGAGATGGGCGATAGCGACCTGGAGTCTTGAGATGACGTGCGCCGAGGTCTGTAACTTTTGCATGATTGACAGCTAGAGTGAGAGGAGCCCGTTGAGGAATCCCGGCGATCCCGTACTGCTTCGGCTTGATGCCGCGTGCCTGCAGATCGAGATGCCCTTTCCTGATCTCTCGGCGTACTTCTCCTGTGATTTCCACAGACGTTTTCGAAATGATTCTTCCCTCCGCACTTACGGCACTCCTGACCCATGGTGGGGCATCCATCCGTGTGAGGAAAGTCATAGCCACAGCGATAGCACTTGAGATGCCGTTCTCTCCGTCTGTTGTTACGACTGGAGCTGCGATGTCGCCGGCGCACTGGCTGTTGTTCCCTCTTGGCTCTCGACGACCTATGTTTCGCCGGAGAGCGTCTATGTCCAGTGTGAGATTGAAGTCTGAATGCTTGCTCGTGCTTCTCACCCCTCCCAGCTTCCATTTTTTTGGCATGTTCTTCCGCTTGATCATGCACACGCGTCATCTCTTCGATTTCATCAAGTGAGTAACTCTTCTTCAACAGTTTCCATCTCAGCGATTCGGATTGACACCCATCAATGACCCTCAGGCGAAGGGCGTCCTCGGTCGAGAAGGAATCAAATTCGCAGTAACGTGCCAAGCGTCTAAGACGGGTGATGAACGTGCACATGGGCTCATCTTTTTCTTGAGCAGCAAGATTAAAGGTATATCTCTCATAATCGATATTTCTTTTGCAAAGAAAGTTCCTGTTGAGTGCTGCGCACATATTTGCGTAGGACATCGCGTCCGCTGCAGGTAGTTCCTTTATTATTTGCCTGACGTCTTTGCCTATGAGGTTGCGTAATGCTATTAGCTGTTGACCAGGATCCGCCACTTGCGACCCTTTCATAAAGTCTTCGAAGTCCTCGAGCCATTCTTTCCACCGGAGACCCATGCCTCCGCCTGTTTCAAGGACCAGCGGTTCGGGTGGGCACAGAAATGACACACCGAGCATTCCCATCTGCCCAGCGGTGGCCGACGTTGACCCTGATGGACGAGTTGGTGACGTAGACATGGTGAGGACCCTGGCCGTTGATTGAGATTAGTCCGTTGTCGACGAGATATCCTTTATTTTTTTTGTACTTCCCGTTGACTTTGTCAGCCCGCGAGTGCCGCTCGGGTGGACAGTCGGGTTGGCCACTCTTTATTGTCTTTATTTTTCTTTCCGTTGAATTTGCCAAGGCTTGATGACTTTTTTTTCACGTTGCAATTACCAATGCTTGATGACTTGCACACTTGACTTGTCGCCTTCGCCAATGCTTGATGGCTTTCAGTGTTTGCAGTTGCATGGACCAATGCTTGTTGCCAGGTTCCAGCCCTTTTGCCTGACTTCAAGATGGCCCCGGGGGTTCCTCGTAGGGGATTGGTGCAGGTGCCTGACCCAAAGATGGCCGCCTCACTCTCACATGTCCCTCGATGCTCGATCACCACACACAGCAGCCACTGTGTCTCAGGCACTCCGATTCCTCAGACGTGCCAATACACCATACGGCACTCACCACCAGAGTTCCAGCACTGGCATCACGCGACTGGGGTGGGCTCCCAGATCGTCGTCGTGTCCGCGGAGCGTGGGACCTCCATGCTCTCACCGAGGTCCTCAGACGACCCTCTCAGTTACTGCCACTTCGGCTGTGGGTACCTCCACCGCTCCATCAGTCACTCCTGCCCAGGCGACCGGGGTGAGCACCCGCGTCGCAGCTCGCTCGTCACACGCGATCGGGGAAGGCTCCCGACTCGCGTCTCGTGGACCCACCGGCCTGGAGCGCTCCTCGCACTCGCGCAGCCCTTCCCAACAGCAGCGGACACCAGGGCACTGTCGCATGGATCGCTGCGTCACCTTTTTTGACGAAGCAGCGACGTACTCCTTGCTCTATATTTACAAAGTGACAGATGCGTCCCAATGCGTCACTTTTCTCAGTCCTGCATCTTTTTTTGTCCTGCACCATAACCGGCTCTGTCAGGTTACGTTAATCATATGCAAGGTAGGCATTACCCCATATGATCCAACGCAGAACTGATGCATCCGTATTTCCTAGTATTTCTCAAATGACACGCAGAGTCAAAAATGCGTCTAATTCCCTGCACATTGGCAAACCAGCCATACAGATGATGCATCGGCATTGGTACATAAGCAGAACATACCCAGAACACTTTGACAAGATCATCTACAAAATGGAGCTCCTCATACTATATCTCAGAGCAGGAAGAAGACAACTTCCACCACCACCGCTACCTCTACTATAACCATGGAGAGAGCGCAGGAGAAGGGAGCAGACACACTGGCCGAGGATTACCCTTGTTGGCCTCAGGGAGGAGGAGGTCATTACCCATTACAGGGCGTCCATTGTCCTGTTCCTGCACCAGATTGCACCAAGGCTGCAGACAACATCTAAGAGGTGCCCAACAGCCCTTTGCAGGCCAAGCTGATGGTAGTACTACACATGCTGGCGTCTGAATCATTCCAACCCACAACACCCAGAGTGGCTGTAATATCCCAGCCAGCCTTTTCGGAATACCTACCTTCTGTTCTGATTCCATCATAAGCCTCACACCCCAGTACCTCATGTTCCCCAACACACAGCAGAAACAACTGGTAAAGGCTTCTATGCCATTGCTGGATTCCCACATGCGTCGGGGTCAATGGACTCCACACATGTGCAACATGTGCCTCCTGTGGCTGCATCCCACCCGTACCGCAACAGGAGGCACACATATTTCATCAATGTGCAGGGAATAATGGAGATCTGGGGATGCTCTTCCATGTTCTGGCAATGTACCCTGGAAGTGCTCATGATGCATACGTCTTCAGACATTCCATCATAAACGAGCACTTCCCAAATGGGACATATGGGAATGGCTTCCTGGTTGGTAAGTACATTTCAAGCACATGGCTGAATTCATGACTGTAAATTAGGCAGAATAAAATAGCCAAGGTTGTGTTGAGTGAATAAGACAGTGGGCAGTGGACACGTAACAGGTGTGGGCCTCATACTTGCACCATACTACATGGCACATGTGTAATTCACGCATGTTACGACATGTTAAGCCACTGTGGGCCTCATGTACAAGAATCTTATGCTGCTGGAGTGTAAATTTACATGATGCTCTGGTAGAGCAGTTCTCTCAATCAACACATTATCACCTTGTGTGCCCTTGCATGGCCTCATAGGTACGGACTAAAGCAAGGCAGTGCAAAGTGCTGCGTTGCCTTACTCTACATCAAGGATGTGTTCCATAGGTCTTATGATGGGTTTCTCCATGCAACACCAATGTGTTTTGACACATTCCCAGAATTACAAGGAACTGGTAAACTGGAAATGTGTCAAAGAAATGTGCCTCCTCAGGGGATCTGTATAAAGGAGAAATAACTTCATGTATCCTCATTATTTACTCCTTCAATGTGTGCTGCACTATGCAGCACACATACAAAGGGGGAAGAGGGCTCCATTGTTTGTTTTTGTGCAGGAAGTTGTCCGTTACTCCATAAAAGCAATTGAGCTCACCATGCAGACACACCTGCAACATGGTCCAAGGGTGCATGTGTTGGCGGTAGTCCCAATATGTGATCTTACACATGCCGAGGGAACACCAATGCACGTTATGGCACTAATAGTGCACATTCCTATCCTTTTCTTTTCACGCAGGGCAGCAAAAACAAGTGACTCCCTGCGCTGGCCTGTGTCAACAGCTTGTAAATGATTCCCTATGTGTGTTTCTAAAAGGTGGAAAGATCCTGAACAATGCAACACTATGTAAAATGTTGTGTCACAATTCCTTTTTGAAGGAAGGGCCTCCATGTCTGTTGTCTGTGTGTCCACTAGTAACATGGTCATGAGGCATGTCATGAATCCAATACCTGGGGAAATGAAAAAAAATTCCACACTTTTGAACTTCCCCAGATCATGTGTACCATGGAAAATTACAATAGTCATCATATCTAAACACCTGCTATGCAATGTGTGCTCCATTTTGTAACACACAAAACTACTCTGTCACGCCTCCAAGGGTACCGACTGTGCAGCAAGGTAGACCCTCATGCACAAAGTACAGCTCACAGGACATGCAGCTACACATCCACCATACATATAATTTGACTGTCTTGTTACAATTAGGCCTGGGCGGTAAATTCCGTTCTGCTCGTGGAATTTGTGGAATTTGGGTAATGTTGCGTTCCGCGGAGAACGCGAAATTGCCCAAAATTCAGCGTTCCGCGGCTTGGCAGAATATTTTGCTTGTTCGCGTTCTCAAAATGCGTGTTCGCAAGATATTTCCCCCCGGGCACGCAAACAGCGTTTGCGAACAGGAAAAAAGCATCGCGAACAAGCAGTTCCACGTGTTCGCAAAATTTTCGCGTGTTCGCGGAGATTTTTTACCGTTTCGCTGAGCTTTGCATAGCGCGACTACGCAAATTCTGCCCACCCCTAGTTACAATGCTGCCCACTGTCTGCCAGTGCAGGCTGCAAATCCCAGGGCACTGCCTCATGTTGAAAAGAATGTCTTACACTGTCCTCAATCAATGAGTCCGTGCAGTTCTGAGAGTTTACCAGTTGCCCTGTACAGCACAATACTCTGGCATTTTTCTCCTCTTGTGTACTCTCAACAGAGTGGACACAGTGCACTGCCATGTGTAGAATATCATGTACTACAATGACATGCACTCATGAATCTTTCCAGGGCAGTAGCCAATGAACAACAGTGACTACTACTGTCACATCTAAATATGTGTGAATGAATGAGACAACATCCTCTACTCTGCCAACATTTGGTAAAGTCTGACATGTATTACTTCAGAAATGCCAATAGTAGTCCCAAGAAAACATAATAGAGGAGTGTGAGAGAAGTGACTCCTCAATGTCGAACTGACTCTCCATACTAGGAAAGATTTATCACGTTTATGGCATTGATATAGTAAGTGCATCACACAAGTACTTGTATGTGTAGTGCAGTGTATGTGTAGTGCAGTGTCAGTCATACCACAAATAGAAATGCTTGTATGCCTAACAATGTCAGGGCACGCCCCATACTATTTGCAAAGTGTATGAGTCATTCAGGACAGAATAGAATGTACATGAATGCGTGTACATCAACCATCATGATCATTGACTGATTCTTCCCCGTCTGTCTTTTCAACTGACCAAAGATATGGCCTGCAGTCATGGGGCTTATTCTCACATGCACATCCTGAGACAGATGCCCAGCGGAGGTACAACCAGGCACTTAGCAGGATTTGGTCCAGAGATAGCGGACATTTGGAGTCTCCTTAAGTCACACTTTCACTGTCTAGACATTCGTAGGAAAGGAGGGGAGGAAAGAGCCATAGCAGGGAGACGAGGAAGAACTGTGCCCAGTATGTGCATTGGAACACAGTCCAACCCCTACAGTCTACATATGCTACCTCAATTTCTACAGGCCCATATTATACCCATTAGGACATCTCACATCACACATATAAATGCTAAATACTCATCTGTGCTAGTGCAAGTGTGCCTACCTAGCACCAATGTGGCCACACTTGGCCCACCAGGCAAAGATGCAAATGGAACAAGCATTGATGTATCCTACCATGTTGGTGTGTTGCACTCAGATACCAAAAATGGGTATACTCCCATGAGTACAGTTTAAGTGTGATTGTAAAAACACAATACAAAGAGTAAGAATATGAAATGTTTGGACCGGAGCAGTTACAAAATACAAGTTTCATCAAGCCAAGGTACCATGCACTGATGCAGTCCAAGTCCTAGTGGCAGATTGTGTCAATAAATGCCCAGGTGACCATTGTGTGTGAAGGCATACCCACATCCTAAATTCAAGTAACCCCTTAATATAGAAACATACTGTGATGCATGCCAATAGTAAACATATTCCTCCTTGGAATAAATCATACTCAGTTTGGCTACACAAGCTGGCCTCATGATCACCAAAATATAGAAAAAGCTTGGAGGGAAAGACATTGTTATTTGACACTGTGCATATACCACGAATGTATGACGTTTCAAGGCACACTTTTACAATGCATGCCTTTACAATGCAGTTTTTGCATCGCAACATCCTTCACATTGCATTCTTTTACATCGCATGCCATTACATTGCATTTTGAGAAACTACCTTTACAACGCATTCCATTACATCACATTATAACTTTACAACGCATACCATTACAATGCATACCATTACATCACATTTAAGGTAAGTGTTGGATAGCATAGGGTAATAATTACTATTCTAACTACAGTGAGTGCAACAGTAGGGTAAGTGTTGGATAGTGTAGGGGTAAAAATTACCATTCTAACTCCAATGAGTGCAACAGTAGGGTTAGTGTGGGATTGTGTAAGGGTACTATGCGTTGTAATGGTATGAATTGTAATGACTTGTGATATAATGCCTGCGTTGTAGTGACATGCGTTGTAATGACATGCGTTGTAGTGACATGCGATGTAATGGCTGCATTGTAATGACATGCGATATAAAGGATGTGGCGATGTAATGACTGTTATGTAAAGGTAGTGCGATGTAATGACTGCGTTGTAAAGGTTGTTTCCCATGTACCACAACAAGATATGTTGGCTGTTGGTAATAACTGTCTGGTAACTGTTGGTATGCACATATCAACATGTGTCATATATACCTCGACACATCCATAGCAAATCTGTTCTCTGCTACCACATACACTGTAGAGTGTCATGCAGTTCCTAGGAATCCCCAGGACCTGAGTGTTTTGGATGACCTAAACTGAGGGCTTGGTGTCCATACTGCTTTCGGACACCCCCACTGGATATTTCAGCCATTAGACCAGCTAGCTATACAGTGCCACTACCACCCCCCTTTATCTTACAGTGGTGTAGGTAGTTTCTGGCAACCACTGAACATGACAACCTCAGGGATCGTGGAAAACAGTACAGTACTTTTTGCTCAATCACTCGTGCTTACTCATTCTCAGAAAATACACAGGATGGCGATTAGGACGTTTCAATACATATTTATTGACCGAGTGGCAGTCTTGTGTGAAACATATTTGCCAGACCGCTTCTGGACACCCCCACTGGATATATCAGCCATTAGACCAGCTAGCTCTACAGTGCCACTACCACCCCCTGTATCTTACAGTGGTGTATGTAGTTTCTGGCAACCACTGAACATGACAACCCTGATTCCTCAGGGAATGTGGAAAACAGTACAGTACTTTTTGTTCAGCCACTCGTATGTACTTATTCTCAGATAATACACAGGATTGCTTTTATTAGTCCAGCATCTTTCTTGTTTAAAACATTTTTGCTGCGACAATCAGGAGACAGAAGCATACGAAAGAGATTGCTAGTACCAATATAGTAAATAGTGGATACATTTCTACCACAGTGCTAATAAGATGAACATAAGAAGTTCAGATAAAAACAGTAGCACTTGCATATTTCTAAAATGCACGCCCTCAGCAATTTGGCTAACTGTACCTAGCCTAGATCTGTATGTGTAGCATGTATATGTATATATGTATGTATGTACGTAGCCAAGAAACCTCTAGGGAAGAACCATCCCCCTCACCTGATGGTAGAGAATGAAGGACCCCGTCTCTTCTCTGAAGATGACACCCCACAAGGGATGTCAGACCACTGCGTGTTGAAGATTCAGCATGCAGGACCCCTCGTCAGCATGGAAGGAATTCTCCTTTAATTTGTAGGGAGGAATAAGGGTCTTACATACTAGAGCGGTCACTCCAGGATTTCTTCTAAAATCAATATGTTTTGAAAACAAGCATAAATGTTTTGAAAACAATCATAAATGTTTTTCCAAACAAATGCGATCATACACAACGTGCTATTGACCATGGATGAAAAAAATGGTGACCCTTATACAGAAGAATTATGCCATGCCTGAGGACTTGTTTATGTACGTCAGGTACATTGATTATGATAGCATATGAAGCCTGGTGTCAAAGAGACAACGTGCTATTGGCCATGGATGAAAAAAATGGTGACCCTTATACAGAAGAATTATGCCATGCCTGAGGACTTGTTTATGTACGTCAGGTACATTGATTATGATAGCATATGGAGCCTGGTGTCAAAGAGACAGGAGCAAGCTACTAGTAAAAGGTCTCTTGTTTAGAACTGTTATTGTCGTGTGGATTTGACAATGTATGTAAATAGGGGTATACATGACAGGTCTGGCCCAAAGGACATGACAGTGTCATATATGCCTAGACACATCCATAACAAATCTAGACAGTCAATCTGTTCCCTGCTGACACTTACACTGTAGAATGACTGAACCAGCCACTGTATGTGACCCCAAGTGAGTAATGCAACCACAAGGGTTGTATGACAGAGTCATGCATGGCTGAACTATGTGTTCTTCTACAACGCGGTCTCAACCCCAAAGGCTTCTTAACCACACATTCCTTTACCATGCTTGCCTTTACCACAAAATTTCATTATAAAGGCATGATTGATAAAGGGATATGCGTGGCAAAGATCGCTACTATCCTGACCCCCCTCCCTGCACTAAGCCCTAAAATCCTATCCCCTACCCCACCCCCACCCTGCGGCCTAAAACCTATCCTGCCCTTAAAACTACCTCTACCCCTTCCCTGAGCTCTAAATCCGACACCTACCCCCTAAAAACTCCACCCAATCCCAGCCCCAGTACTTAAACTACCCCAACCCTCTTCCAGCGTTAAGCCCTAAATCCCTGCTCTCTTTTAAAAAAAGACTGCCCGACCCCCCTCCCTGAACCCTATCACTGACTCCACCCCCAAAACCTACCCCCAACCCTGCCCTAGTCCTTATAACTACCTGACCCTCCCTGAACCCTAAATCCCTGCCCCCTTACAAAAACTACCCCAAACCCCCCAGACCTATAAGGTAAGGGCTATACACATACACTGCACACCAATGGTTAGTTACAGGCTCTGACCTAAAGTGGTTCGCGCCCCCTTTATTTAGGCCATCTGGCCGCACCTGGCCCTCGGTATGCACTTGTGCAACACTGTACTGTGGGGACCGGGTGGCTCACTACATCTCTCCTAACCTTTAATTAAGTACACAGAATAGAAATAAGGAATAACACAAAATAAGAAAACTCACAATGGAGAAACACATAAACAATATTATAAGGTCTGCTTTTTGGGCTACTAGCACATAAAGGGGCAGATTTACAAGCCCCTTGCGCCACTTTTGCATCACTTTTAACAAGGGAAAAGTGACACAAAAGTGGCGTATGGGGCTTGTAAATCTGTCCCAAAGTCTCTAAGATTCTGGCTGGGTTGGCTCTCAGCCAGTATGGCCCACCTCTCTCTCCAGATGGTTGGGAGAGCAGAAGAAGTACATTCATCTCCCTTATGCTGCACTCTCCCATCATTACCTTCCCAGGCCTTAGCCTCCAGCTCTCTCGCTTCTTGACCTCCTAGAGGACCTTCAGGAGTGTGTGCAGGGCTGTTGTCCAACCCCGTCTCCATGACTCCTTCCTCCACCCTCTCTGGAATCCTCTTGAACAAGGAGATATTCCTTGTCACTTTCATGTTTCCTCTTACCGCGATTATCACAGTCCCCCTTATGCTGAGCACTTGCAACGTTTCATGTTCAAAGGGTGCGTGGATTTCCAGCCGGGGTGTCGATCCTTGATGAATACCTTGTTGCTCACACTGATACCTGATTAATGAGCCCCTCTCTGTGACTGGCTTGGTCATTGTTGCTCTGTCTCTTCGATTCTGCAGCATTCATGTCGACTACCCACTGCACCCACTAAGGCCCTGCAGGGACTGGGTCTCTGCCAGACCGCTTCATGAGGAGATCGCTTGGCGCACATCCAGTGTTGCAATGTGGGTACTTAGTGATACGCTCTTAGGAACTGTTGCAGTCATGCTTCCAGGTATTCCTCCTTTTCCACTTCAATTCTGAGAGCTTTATTCATGTTCTGATGAACCTTTCCACTTTGCGTCTAAGCGCTTCTCTATTTCGTGTGGCACGAGGCAGGGATGTCCTTTATCCCCCCTGCTTTTCGCGATTGCGATGAAGCCGCTGTTGGCACACATTAGACAGCACCACACAGCCAGTGGGATCTGGTTCATTACCAGAAGTCTCCTCATTTCATTGTATGCTGACGACGTCACGTTTTACATGATTGGCCCTGCGTACAATCTGGATCCTCTCCTTCGAGAATTTATCAGATTTGGCGGCCTCTCTGGAGTTTCTATCAACTGGGCTAAGTTGGTCATTTTTCCATTAACGGAACCACCACTCCAGTCGTCTCCGAGTTCCCTATAAAATGGGCGGCTGACACAGTGAAATATCTGGGCATATGGATTAGTAAGAACTTACAGGAGGTGTGGAACTTAAACTATGGACATGCCATCACCTGGCTAGAGGAGAAAGTCGCACTGTGGGCTCGGCTCCCACTATTCCTAGCCGGAAAGATAGCCCTAGCTAAAATTATAGTCCTGGTGAAATGTATTTATTTATTTGCTAACATCCCGATCACTCTCACGCATGCCTTTTTTTGGTCCCTTAAGTCTTTGCTAGTTTTGTTGGCTTGGGCAGACAGGCAAGCTCGAGTATCTTGGGATCTATTGACACTTCCACTATGTCAGGGCGGCTTGGAAGCCCCGGATATGCAACTGTATGCCTGGTGCATCCAGGCTCAGTTCCTCCATCGCTGGGTCCCTCCAACTCCTTTTTAGACCCATGTGGCCGTGGAGACTGACGTGGCAGCGCCTATTCTACTCCGTGTGGCTCTTTATCAGCCCTACCGATGTCCTCGAGATTGCATGGACACTGTAGAGATCATGGGATGGGCGTGGAATGAATTACAGAGGAGAGCGGGCGCTCCCATATTTTATGCCCCATCTATACCACTAGCGCCCAACCCGATATTGCCAAATATAGGGGACAGTATCAGTAAGAATGTGGCGCAAAAGCTGAACCTACTTACCTTTGCTGACCTGTACCCCGGTATCCCATTCCGCTCGCTCCCGGTTGCTGAGGAGGGGCAGATAGTGCCATTTGCTTAACTTTTTGTCTATTATAAGCTTCGGGCGGCCTGTCGCACTCTACATGAAAGCTTTCCAGACTCCCCGCCATCCATGGAGGCACTTGAAAACTTGTTAAGTTCACCTTCGCCCTGCAAACTTATCACAAAACTGTACACATCCATGCAAACCACGGCACCCCTGATGATTCCAAGGGCGCTTCAGGCTTGGAATAGCGAACTTCCCGTCCCGCTCACTGAAGACCAATGGTCGTATTGCTGCCGTCAGCTCACTGAGTTATCCCCCAATTATAAACTTTGCCTCATACACTTCAAGTTCCTCCACCGCTTTTACAGAACACCTATAGGCTTACATCGCATGGGGATGCGTGATGATGAAGGCTGCTGGCATTGTGGTTATATCCCAGCCTCCTTTCTTCACATGGCATGGGATTGCCCACGTCTGTCGGCTTTCTGGTCCACAGTGTTTACAATGATACATCAGATCACTGGTGCGCCTGAGATTCCCTCTCCTCTGCTGGGCATGTTGACCTATGTAAAAGATACACCAGTTAAAGTTCATGCATTGCTTCTCCTTTTTGCCAAACGTCAAGTTGCTGTGCATTGGGGGAGAAAGAGGGTGTCTTCCATTAAAGAGTGGATCAGGAATGTTTCATATGGCCACTCTCAATCGTCCACCTTCTGGGAATTGATGCCTCCTACCTCCAGACCCAGAGACATTTGGGAGCCATTCATCACTTGTGCTCGGGAGAGACAGGGGTCGGATGAGAACACAGCAAATGATATGGGAGAGGAGGCCTCCACTATCTCAAATGAAGCCCTCTACTCAAGGATCATCCACCCACTGGCTACTGTTGTCGATATCCATCGGTGCCTGGACAAATAATCTGCTGTGTTATTGATCCTGGCCGGTAGGTGGCTTCCAATGCATACTTATGGAGCTGAACTGCCCATATCTCAATCCGAGGTGGTCCATAAAGAGCTGTTCCTGCAAATAGTGGCACTAGAGGTTTGTGTTCAGTAACCACCACTAACATTTGGCCACAGAGGTAGAGGTGAAAATGCTTGAAAGCCCATCAGATGGCCAAGACCTCACTTTCAATCTGGGCATACCAGGAATCAACTACAGTGAGTACTCGGCTGGTGTACACTATCGGAACCCATTTGTCTCTTTCTTTCTTCTGTAGGAGTACCGTACCCAGCCTTACTGGGCTAGCATCTACGATCAGCTTCGTTGAATGGGTCAGACTGAAATACGCCATGGTGGCATCGTGGAGAAGAGCCTCTTTGATTGTTTGGAATGCCTGTACTCCCATTGAGAGTCTTTTCTGGGCAATGCTCAATGAGAGTCAGACAATGTAGCCAAGTTGGGGATGAACCTCCCACAATAATTTGCCATTCCCCAATAACTTTGCACCTCGGGTTGGTTTGTTTGCACTGCCGTGGACCTGATAGCCTCTTCCTTTTGCGGGACGAAATTTCTGAACTTTAGAGAGAAACAATACCCAAAGAACTCTACTTTGTTGGTGTAAAAAGCACACTTTTTCCTGTAAAGTGTCAATCCTCTCTGCAATCCTGCTCAATGCAGCTCCCAGCTGGTCATGATGTTCCTTGAGTGTGGTTGAGAATATGAGGATATCTTAGCTTACGTGGATGACACCTATCAGATCCGAGAGGGCTTTCTGAATGGCTCCCTGAAATACTTTGGCTACAGAGGACACCCCAAAACTGAGTCTTTTGAACCTCCAGAGGTCCATGTGAGTCAAAAAATGTTTAATATATTAGGAAGCCTATTCCAGCACTTGTTGGTGGTACCCTGAGTTTAATTAAATTTTGGAGAAACCACTTAGCCCCGTTCAAGTTGGTCACTATTTCATCAATCGTGGAGGTTATATGTCTCTCCCTGCTGATTGCTTGTTTAGAAAGCCTCATGTCCACACATAACCTTATTGCCCCATGTTGTTTGGGCTTTGATGCAATTACCAATGGTGACATCCATGGAGTGGGACCAGTCACTTTCTCCATTACACAGGTTTGTTCCAGGGTATCCAGCTCCTTTCGACTAAGGGTCTTAGGTGAATGGGCACTCTGAGGTGTCTCAAAACCATGGGGTGTACTATCTCATCGATATGGAGTTTAACCTACACTCATGTGAGGCACCCATGACCTTGGAATTGTTTTGAAAATCCTACTAGAATATTGTTTGTGTGTGACTGGTAGATCTGTCTGGCAAAGGTCCTCGGAAGTGTGACATCCTGACAGTGTGCCAGTTACACCCGCCGTCACATGCAACTTGGTGCCTATCCTATTGCCACCATAGGCAACTACCACATCAACAACTCCCAGCAGTGGAATTGGTTCCGTAACCCCATAAGTATATATTTTGGCTTTGGTGGGTGTTAGGGGAGGTAGGGGTATGATCTTTAGTTGATCTGCATCTATGACGTTTGCTGAAGCCCCAGTGTTGATGAGGGCTGTGACCTGGGCACCATAGATGTCTGTGCGGCTCATGGGTGGGGGGGTCTCTATTTCTGGTTGTTTCTTCTCTTGAAGGAGATAGTGAATACTTCCTCCTCTTCTTTGTCCTCTGTTGGAGTGATGCCAGCCCTGTTTTCCCACATATGTGTAGACTCTTCCCCTAGCGCCAACCGTTCAACTCTCACACCTCTTCTGCCTCTTGCCATCACCCCGGTCAGTGCTACGGTCTTATTGGATCCCTCTGACTGGCTTCCACCAGTTCCCCCTTAATTCTCACTGGCGGTGTTGATGGAGGGCCCAAAGACTAATGGGCCAAGACAGATTCCATGCTGCCTGCCCTGCTGCCTGCCAGCTCGTGAGAGTGGGTCAGGATAAGGATGTTGTCGAGTAAAATCTCCGGCTGCTGCAGAATGAGTTTGTGATTACTTGATGATTTCACCCCTAACTTAACTGGGCCCTAATTTCGTCCAGTTTGACAATGCCCGTAAATGTACTAGCCAGTTTACGCAGTCGGGCAACGAATGTGCCCATGTCTCCCCTTCATGCTGTTCTGCCTGCCAGAGCTTAAATATTTTGTAACCTGGAGTTAATGTAATTGGTGGTACAAAATGTCTATTGAGGGCTGTTAAGGCTGCATTGAAATCGTGGTCTGCCCCACATTAGTTAAGTTCTCGCATAAGCCATACAATTCCTCGCCACCAATATGTAGCATAATTGATCTCTTTACAGCCCTCTCCGTCTCCCTTATCGCATGAAAAGAATGCTACAGACACCCGATTCATTGATGCCATCTTGGGGCAGCCATAGCTGGGTCTGGCAGCTGGCTGAATGGTGGCAAAGCGTTGACAGGAGTGTGAGCATTGCTGTGGTGCCAACAGGACTGCGGATCATGGGACCTGTTGTGACATGTCCCATTTCCTCCTCCCTCATTACAGTCTACCCTGGGGGGAGAGAGGCCTTTGGAGGCCACCTGGGCCAATTCCTGCCGGGAAGTGCCTATGCAGGGTAGGCACACTCTGAGGCCTCCGTGCTGAAATCAGGCCTGCCAAAGCTCCGAGCGGGTTGGGGAGGGGCCACCCTGCCCTATTACCTTGTAGAACGCTCACAGGCAGAAACTCTAGTTCTGGCCAGCACAGCACATGGCTCTGCTCACCTTGCAGTGAAGGGCACACAGCCGCTTCCTCAGGTCCAAGTCAGCCAGATAGAGTCTCACATAAGAGGAGTCTGCCCCACTGCATCACGCCTCAAGGGATGTGCATACCAGGTAATACCACACTATCGCCTTGGGATATCAGCGTCTCTGTGTCGTTGTCTCCACCTGAAGGGCAGGCACCGGTAGCCAGCGTACGCATCAGTGCATGGTCCACTCATCGCCAGTGTAGTGGTCCAAACGTCAGGGTCCAATGGCCGCACGAGGCCTATAAGGTAAGTACTCTAAACATACACTGCACACCGATGGATAGTTATGGGGTCTGACCTCGAGAGGTCTGTCCCCCTTTTTTTAAGCCCTCTGGCCACTGTCGACCTTCAGGATGCCATTGTGTAACGTTGTAGTCTAGGGGAAGGGTGGCTCCCTACATCCCCCACTTACCTGTTGGTGTCCGGACCGTCCCGTTATGACACTTCCTCTTTCTCTCGCCACCCATCCTGATGCTAGAATGCTATCTGCTTTAACCACGCATATGCATGGTTAAGGCAGATGCATGGTTCCGGCAAGCATGGTTACGCTTGTGGGGAAATGGGATACATTGCTCAACCTTCATTGTAAAGGCCAATCACAAGACATCCTAGAATTACTATGTCTACAACTATGGGCCTAGATACCACAGGCTGGTGCCCTTATACCTCTGCTGGCACAAGCCTCTCAACAATGAATTGGCCTAACGGCTAGGGCACTCAAACACAAATCTGGGGAACTGGGTTCGAGTCTCTGCAAGGTCGCGCATCATCCTGTGACTCTGGGCATATCACTTAATCTCCCTGTGCCTAACAAAAATGAATGTGTCCTTATGGAACGCAACTGGTGCTCATGTAAAGCACTCTGATACCTGATACCTTCAGGTCAAGTGTGCGCTATAAAAAACTGTTTAAAAGAAATGAGGCCATGCTATTTAACCCTGTTTGGCTCATTCTGGCCCCATAGCTATGGAGTACATGAAGGCACCCCACGAGGCTGCCTTGGTTTACTCTGTGCCATAGGGACCTTGGAGGGGTTTTGCCAGCCAACACATATGGATATTCAGGATGACTAGAAAAGGCCTATGCCTTGATCCAATCTGACATCAAGTTGCATTATAGTTTTCTCTGCACCTTCCTGCACATAAACCATCCAGGAACTCATTTTTTAATGTTCAATGTGTGCTGCAGAAAGAAGGACACATAGAAATAGAAATTTAAAGGAGAATCCTACAAATTCCTTCTTGTGATGTCTCTCCTGGAGTTGTGTAACTCTTTTTGGACTGCACCAAGTTTACGTGAGTCCGATAACCTAGCTCAGTGTCAAACTCCATGGTTGTTGCATGTGCACACCCACTGCAAGACACATGCAATACCTCCATGATGCAGAGTATATTAATGCAGTGCTTTAGGCTGCCTTGCCTTACTCAACATCTATTACTCACACAAAGGCATGCATGGTTGCTTTGCAGTGCACCATCAGCATGAGTAAGATTCCTGCAACCCCAACAGAGAAAAAAGTGACTGCCGGTGGTGTAGGACCCTTGTATATGAATGCCCTATTGTCAACCACTCCAGAGCACTCATGGCTATATTTCATACCTTTGCGTACATTTCCAGATTTGCCCAGGTGTGTAGCCCAGGGAAATATGTGATTACACCAAATATCACCAAGGGTGGCATAATGATGGGAGAAGTATGGTTGTGACCTTGTAATTTCCTCAAGCTACGTGTGCTGCAATCTACATAAAAATACCCATACACCACTGAGACATCTATTCACTCACCAACACAGCCATACACACACTCAATCACCCATATAGACCCTTGCAGAGACACTAATGAACCCATACACCCAGTTAGTCATCCACTCACACATCAATGCAGGGAGTCACACACCCCCACCCATCAGGCACCCATACAGGTACTCAGACAACCAATCAATAACTTGTCACCTCAGGCCCGCCCCCTCTCTTCACCACTGTGCAAACGCACCCTGTGGCGCATTTTAAGTTGGGGGATAAAGTCCCCTTGAATCCTGAGGGTCCCTGGGGTCCAACTAGCCCACCAGGTACCTCCAGTATGCACCAAGGAGCTGCGTTGCAGAGAGGTGTAAAAATGGGCATTTCCTGGACCACCACTCTGCAACGCAGGTCTGTGGTGCTAACTGGAGGTACCTGGTGGGCTAATTGGCCCCCAGGGACCTTCAGGATTGAAGGGGAATTAATTCCCCAGCTTAAAATGCGCCAGAGGGTGTGTTTGCACACATGTTACCTCAGGCCCCGCCCCCTCCCTTCACCACTGTGCAAACTCACCCCGTGGCGCGTTGAAAGTTGGGGAATTAATTCCCCTTGACTACTGAGGGTCCCTGGGGGCCAACTAGCCCACAAGGTACCTCCAGTATGCGCCAGGGAGCTGCGTTGCAGAGAGGTGTTCAGAGGCCACGCCCCTTTTTACACCTCTCTGCAACGCAGCTCTGTGGCGCTTACTGGGGGTACCTGGTGGGCTAGTTGGCCCCCAGGGACATTCAGGATTGAAGATTAATTAATTTCGCAACTTAAAACTCACAACAGGGTGTGTTTGCACACGTGTCACCTTGGGCCCTGCCCCCTCCCTTCAGCACTGTGCAAACGTGCCCCATGGCTCATTTTATCTTGGGGGATTAAGTCCCCTTGAATCCTGATGGTCTCTGGGGTCCAACTAGCCCACCAGGTACCTCCAGTAAGCGCCACAGAGCTGCGTTGGAGAGAGATGTAAAAAGGGGCGTGGCCTGGACCACCTCTCTGCAACGCAGCCCTGTAGCGCTTACTGGAGGTACCGGGTGTGCTAGTTTGCCCCCAGGGTCCCCCAGTATAGAAGGGGAATCAATTCCCCAATTTAGAATGCGCCACAGGGTGCGTTTGCAGAGTGTTTCTGGGAGGGGCGGCGCCTCTGGCACGAACGCAGTCTTTTTTTTTGTTTTTTTTGTTAGAAGGGAGGCTGTGTGGGCACCCTTCTTTCCCCTTTTTTTGGGCCCTTGTGACCACATCCCCCAGAGCCTGATCCCTTTTTTTATAAAAAAACCCCCAAAATAATTAACAGGAAGAAGGCCCCTTGGGGCACCCTCCTGTGGCCTATCCCCCAGGGCATGTCTTAAGGCCTCCATTGGCCCCGGGGACCCCATCCCCTGGGGCCTGCCTTTCCTTTTTATTGTTTTGAGGGGGAGGGGGGCTGCATGGCCCCCCTCCCAGGCCACTTCTGGCCCCGAGGACCCCATCCCCTGGGGCCTGGCCATCCTTTTTTTTTTTTGGAGGGGGGCTGCATGGCCCCCCTCCTCAGTCCATTTATGGCCTCGAGGACCCCATCCCCCAGGGACGGCCTTTGCATTTTATTTTTCACAATGGGGGAAGGGGGCATATCGCCCACCTCCCGGGCCACTTCTGGTCCCAGGGACCTCAGCCCCCGGGGCCTGGCCTCTCGTTGGGGACCGTGGAGGGAGCCCCAATGCCCCCACGGTCCCTGCCGGCTCCCCGCATCCTGCGGGAGCTGGCACTGCTTTTCCACATGGGGAGCTGCTGACATGCAGCTCCCCGTGTGGAAAAGCAATCTGGTTTGGATTTTGGAAGAGAGAGCAGGTTTCCTGCTCTTTCTTCCAAAATCCAAACCAGTGTTTGCTATGACAGGGCAGGACCCGCGAGGCTCCCACCCTGTCATAGCAAACAGCAGTGTCCCGGGGGTATATAAATATATATATATATATATATTTATATTACCTACTGGCAGTCGCAGTTGTTTCTATTCAAAAAGCGCTTTTTCTTTTGCCAATATCTTTGGCGCCAGTTGACGAATCTTCACGAAATTTCCAAAACTGGTGGGGTGCTTCAGTCAGCTCCTGGCCTGAAAGTTTCAGGGTGATTCATCAAGCGGCGGCTGAGAAAAAAGGGGGTCACAAAGCACATTGTACCCATGTTCATTTCCATAGGAATTTGTGGAACAGGCTACAGCCCGAACTGCTGAACGGAATTACACCAAACTTGGCAAAAAGGTATCTCTTGGTTCAGAAAGGGCCCTTTTTTAAATGGTGTAAATCCGTTAAGTAGTTGCTAAGAAATTCAAAAAGGAAAAGTATTGATATCTGAGCACCGAAGAGGAGTCGCGACTCCTCCCAAGCACAAGCTGATTTCTGATTGGCTCCCAACACTCCAAACCAGGAAATGTTGGCAGCCATCTTGTGACTCGGTAACCAAATCACAAGAAAAAGGGAGGAAAAAAGTGAAAAATGAATAAAAGGGGGCAGAGTAGAAACACCCTGACCCCCTAGGCCTACTCAGGGGGTCCGACAAGGACCCCCAGAACCAAATAAAAGCATTTTTTTTTTAAAGTAAATAAATCGGCCAAATTCATGCTGGGTGTGCGAATCCGGCCGAGAAAAAAAAAAAGGAAGCACCGGCTCCCACGCTTCCTTGTACTTTAGCCCCCAGGTGGGTCTAGGTCCCATGGGCAATGCTTTATTAATTTGCAGGGGCCTGCAGGGGCACCTGCAGCCCTGGGGACTGCCACCTCCCAGGGGCTTAGTTAATACAGTGTGGGGGGGGCGTGGCCCCCAGCAGCCTCGGGGACCACCACCTCCCCTGGGCTTCAATATTAAATGCGTCGGGAGGTCCCAACCCCCCCTCGCTGCCCCGGGGACCGCCACCTCACCAGGGCTTTTTTTTAATAGGGGCAGGGGGCCCCGCAGGCCCCCCAAGCCCTGGTGAACACCACCTCCCTGGGGCTTCCTTGATTAGTGGGAGGGCCTCACAGGCCCCCCCAAGCCCCGGGGACCACCACCTCCCCGGGGCTTCTGTTATTAATCAAGGGGCAGCCTCGCAAGCCCCTAAACCCCGGGGACCTAATCCTCCCCGGGGCTTTGAAATGTTGGGGGGCCACGTGGCCCCCCTCCTGGAGCCCTTCATACCCGCCACCCACACAAACACTCAGGCACCCATACAGATACTCAGACAACCAATCAATAACCCTTATAGGCACTCATGTAGCTATTCACCAACCCATGCAGCCGCTTTCACACTAACAGACAGACTGATACAGACATTCACACAGTTTAGTTACTAACCCATGCATTCAGTAAGGCACGTTTAATCACTCACTTATAGAGTCAGTCATGCACCTACTAAATCATCCATTCAGACACTCATTCATTCTCCAATACACCTTGGCCTATATACATTAAACATATTTAAACTTTACAGAAACACACAGTCACTGGATGATGTCATCAGTGATGTAATTTGAGATGTCATCAGTGATGTCACGCACCATGTCATGAGTGATGTAATATGTGACGTCATCAGCAGTTCATTGCGGGGGCGCGAGTTATAGTTAGCTGAACTAACTATAATGGCAGAATTTCTCTGGTTTTGTACAAGTGAAATGTCCAACTAACTATAACGTCCCTGAAAACTGTGTTTTTTTTCAGTGAATATATATATATATATAGCCCCAGTTTGGTTCTGCTCCCGATTATATTTCTGTGGGAGAACAAACATGTAATCCATGCAAACTCCAAGTTCCCTTAAAGGTCATCATTTTATCAATCAGAATTCTTACATGCCATCAAGCTCTCTTTTGCAGAGCATTGGTAGATGGTAATGGATTGACGGTGCATTACGCAAATGGAAATGACCCTGACCCAGTCTGACAAAAAAAAAGTTAACAATTGGGAACATTTGTAATGCTATGCCCGAGAATTATCTTGCTTTTAAATTATTAGATAAAAGTTGCATTTTTGCTTATTTGTTATTTATAAACATCATGAAAAGTTTGTTTGTAAGATTAACAGTGGTGGTTTGGGGAAAGGTGCATTTTGTTTTGCTCTTCTATTCAAATGCAGTGTATTGCATTTTAAAAAAACAGGGACTTCTGTCCTCAATGCAAGTACTTCTACGGAAAAAGGTCTCTTGGTGAGTAGGATCATTCTTTAAGTCCTTAAATAAAAAAAGACTACTGAAAGAACAGGTTCCAAAATTGCTTCCTGAATTTTTTTCTGTTTGTCTTCTGTAATCTAGTTTATGTAGTATATTATGTCCAGTGTGGGCTTGCTCTGATATGAGCTCCATTTTAGAAGCAGCATTGTGCAGTTGAACTAAGAAGTGTTGAATCAAAGGGATTGCTTCTATTATAAAAGGAGTCATTTATTTTGAAAAAAATAGAAATACAGATCAGAGGAAATGGTCACCTAGCCAGCCACTTAAACATATGACTTGTTCTTATGTCCCAAAAAATACTACATGAAATGCAATCAAAATGTCATTTTTTTCAAGGTTCAAATGCTTCATTGGCGCATAAGCAGTAGAACAGAAAAATATCCATTATGGTATTAAAACAGTCGATCCTCTAACATTGCACCATTCATTGTCTGGAAAGCTTGTAAGGCTGAGCCCATCTGCATACGTTATTGTTAAGATTTGATATACCTCAATACAGGAAGAATAGTTAGCCTTTTTCCAGATCATACCTTCTTACAGGTTTGCAACTCAGCTGCCCATAAAATGTGACCAATTTGACAAATATGTAGATATTACTTTAAAAATGTGGTTAATCTTCCTCCACTGAAAAAGAAACAATGAAGGCGTAGAAGCTGAATCTGATAAAAACTGGCATGAAGGTTCGTCCAGCATAAAGTATTGTTGAGGCTGTCATTAGGTTCTTCTTTTAATTTGGGTCTTAAATTTGATTAATAGACCACTGCTGAAGTATGTTAACTCATATGAGCCAAAATAGCACTGTTAAGTTTCCAGTTGTTCCAAATCCCACGTCATCACATGTGACTTTTTATGTGCCTCCTTATTTGAAGTCTATTAAGTGCAGTAGCTGTTTTCTACATTAAAATCCCTGGCTACCACTCTTACTGCAGTGTTAAAAGTGTGAGCTGTCACTCTGCTGGTAGGCACACAAAAACTTGCTGTGCATTGATCAGGAAGTGACAGGTTGCTAAATTATGCATTATCACCTCAGTGAACCACCAAACTCAGGGTGGCGTAGTGGTGGTGGTGCACACCGACTGTTTAACCTCCTTATTACAACTTTGGCGGTCAGACCGCCAAGGGACTGCTGTGATCCCTGAAGATGCTGCAGTGGTCTTGAGGCCGCAATATGCTGGCGGTGCTGGTGCGGCACCACAAAGTTTATTATGAGTTTCCTCACTGTGAACCCAGCCAGGCTAGCTTGAATCCAGTGGCAAAAGTGAGCAAGGGACCCACACCTGGGCATACCCTGCCAACTTAGGGCAAACAAAAGGAGATGATGAATGGAGTGCTGAAACTTTTAAGACACTCATCCCCAGTCACAGATCTGGGTTGAACCCATCATCGTTCTTTAGCTCACTTCGCCACCCCAGTTCAGACCCAGATCTCTATGCCACTGGAGTCAAGCTATCCTGGCTGATGAGGGGTGAAACCCCAAAACCATTCCTAGGATGCTTGTTTCCAGTTCAGGGAGGACCTGGTCTGGCAGTTCGGACTGGACTAGTCCCACTGGGTGCAGAGTCAAGACCGATTTGCATAAAGCTGGGTTCAAACTGGAATGGCATGGGGAGCAAAAGAACTATGGATTTAGGCCCAGATCTCTGTACAGGAGTGAATGAATGACATTGTTCTGCATTCTGTCCATCAATGGTCCTTTTTGCATTTGTCACCCCAAGAGGGACTGGTATGCCCAGATGTGGGTCCCGTGCTCTCCATGCCATTGGAGTGAAGCTATCCTGGCTGATGAGGGGTAAAACCCCAAAACCTGTCCTAGGATGCTTGTTTCCAGTCCAGGGAGTACCTGACCTGGCAGAGTGGGCTGGACTGTTTCCATTGGGCGCAGGGTCATGACTGATTTGCATATGGCTGATCTCAAACTGGAATTGTATAATGGTATGGGGAGCAAAATAACAATGGATTTAGGCCCTGATCTCTGTAATGGGGTGAGTGTATGACATTGTAATGCACTCTGTCCATCAATTGTTCTTTTCGCATTTGTCACAGGGACGGGTATGCCCAGAGGTGGGTCCCATGCTCTCCAGGCCACTGGAGTCATGCTATCCTGGCTGATGAGGGGTGAAACCCCGAAACCGGTCCTAGGATGATAATTTCCATTCTACGGAGGACCTGGCCAGGCCGTTAGGGCTGGGTTGTTCCCAATGGGTGCAGGGTGAATGCTGATTTACATACAGCTGGGTTCAAACTGGAATGGCATCGGGAGCAAAGAAACAATGGATTTAGGGCCAGATCTCTGTACTGGGGTGAATGTTTGACATTGCTCCTCATTCTGTCCATCAATTGTTCTTTTTGCATTTTTTTTTTATTACATTTAAAATTTAAATAACTAATAATTTATACATTTGGCTCATCACAGTAATAACTTAATATATTTAAATTTGATATTACTTAAGATACGTATTAATGGGCAAATAACATTTTTAAATAAGAAAAAGATACATATTGTAAAATAGTGAAAACATATGACTTTTTTTAATTAGGCAGGATATTTAGTAATGTTTTCATGTCCAAAAAGATTTACAATTGTATACATTTTATATTTGTTATAAAAAATGTAACTAATTTTCATTAAAAATATTTTTAAATGTTACATTTCAATGAAAATTTTAAAAATGCATGTTACTTTTTGTTTTAATTTTTAATTTTTATCATTTAAATTTATGAATGGCAGTAAAAACGTTGAACAATATATTTTTCAATAGTCATTAAAATAGTAATTTTATAATTCAAAACATAAATATGTTTATAAATGTTTTTAGTTTAGATTGTTGTGCTTTTAGATAAGATTTTAGCAAAGTTTATATTACAAAGATTATGGGAGAATATGGAGTAGAGATTAAGTTTGTAATGTTTTTGTTTTGTAACATGTTATGCAAAATATTTTATTTTGAAGTGTATATTGTAAATCTTAACTCTTTCGTGTCCAACACCTTTCCTCAGTATGGTTAGATTGGAGTGAGAATAGTAAATGTCACTCATTTAGTGTTTCCCACCTTCCCCAATATGGTTATATTGGAGTGGGAATAGTAAATATCACCCCTTTAGTGTCCAGCACCTTCCCCAAATTGACTAACCTTGGAGTCGGAATAGTAAATGTCACCGATTTAATGACCAACACCTTCCCTGAATTGGTTTATATTGCAGTGGGAATAGTAAATTTGACTAATTTAGAGTCAAACACCTTCCCCCAATAGAGTTATATTGGAGTGGTAATAGTAAATGTCACCACTTTAGTGTCCAGCACCTTCCCCAAATTGGTTTAGAATGGCATGGGAATAGTAAATTTCACCCCTTAAGGGGATGATTACAAGTCTGGTGTTCCACGAACCACCAGACTCGTGGAGGCCCAGTGCTGGCTGTCTCCCCACCGCCCTCTTATGAGATGGGCAGTGGGATGGCCACAGCCACCAGGGAACTGCCATTCCCTGCCAGTGTTGCAGTGTTGTAGAGGCATCCACATGTGAGCAAAGTGAACAAGGAACCCACATATGGGCATACCCTGCCACTGGATTCAAGCTAGCCTGGCTGATGAGGGGTGTTACCCTGAAAAGGGTCCCAGGTTGCTTGTTTCCGATTCAGGCAGGACCTGGCTTGGCAGTTCAGTCTGAACTGTTCCCATGAGGTACTCGGTCAAGACTGATTTGCATATGGCTGGGTCTTAACTGGGGTGGCGAAGTGAGCTAATGAATGATGATGAATTCAACCCAGATCTGTGACTGGGGGTGAGTGTCTGAAAAGTTTCAGCGCACCGTCCATCATATACTTGTGTTTGCTTTGTTCGCCCTAAGTTGGCAGGGTATGCCCAGATGTGGGTCCCTTGCTCATTCTGCCACTGGATTCAAGCTAGCCTGACTGATGAGGGGTGTTACTCTGAAACCAATCCCAGGATGTTTGTTTCCGATCCAGGGATTACCTGGCTTGGCAGTTCGGTCTGGACAGTTCCCATGAGGCACAGGGTCAAGACTTATTTGCATATGGTTGGGTCTGAACTGGGGTGGCGAAGTGAGCTAAAGAATGATGATGGATTCAACCCAGATCTGTGACTGGGGGTGAGTGTCTGAAAAGTTTCAGCGCTCCGTCCATCATCTCCATGTGTTTGCTTAGATTACAAACTGCGCACAGACACTGCAGTGGTAGGTCTGAGATAACTATTCAAGGATACTCCTGTGGGTGGCCCAAATCAGTGCTGCAGGCCCACTAGTAGCATTTGGTTTACAGGCCCTGGCACAGTCAATGCACTTTACTAGGGACTTACCAGTTAATTATATATGCCAATCAGGGAGAAACAATGGTAACAACAATTTGCACAGGGAACATTTGCACTCTGACACTGATGAGCAGTGGCAAAGTTCCCAAAGCATCTGAGCCAGCAAAAACGAAATCCAGCACAGCATCAAAAATACAGGAGGGAGAGGCAATCGCCAGGGGAAACCACACCAAAGATGCCATGTTTATCACATATTTATATACATTTGCATGTTGTACATTTTTGTGGCTCTTAGTTTTCATGTTTAACACTTTTTTACATTTCTTAATTTTGTTTACATATATATTTTCAACATTATTTTAGTATATGATTTATTAGTAAATATTAAATAATCATATCTGTCTCATACTATTATTTAATTTATAATTTACAATCTTTCCACTTTTTAATCACATTGTTTCACCTGTGGGGATGCAGAGCTCAAAAATGCAAAGCAGTCAAGAAACACATAAATTCAGGTCCAACCTATGGTATATATGGTAAATACAAACATAGAAAAATGTATTATCTAACTTGTGTTTGAACAAAATATTGGAAAAATAATACACTACATGTATTTCAATGAGGACCATGTCCTTGAGACCTGTAATAGTTGCCACAACATATTGTCCATTTTGAGTCCAGTCAACCAAGGGACCCTTGGGGTGAGGGTATACTCATCTTGATGCCATATTATTTTTGTAATTATTTTTTAGGACTCACAGTTCGGGTTGTGCAGAACAAATCACGATTGGGTAGTCCCCATTAAAGTGACCAATCAGAGCATATCTAGACACCAATAGTCCACATATTACTATATTTTTAACCCCTTCGTGACCACCCAATCACCTCATTAAACATGAATGTCTTGGAAACGGCTGATTTGATTTCACCAAATAATGAAAAGCACACTTTTTGAGTAAAGTTCTAACTTTCCCCCAAATTTGATGTACTTCCATTAAGCCATTTTTCCTGCATCACTTCTCAAAACTTCCTACGGCCATGGGAAATCAACATTTTTGGACACTTCTTTTTCTTTGCCCCGACTTGATTGATTGGCGTGAAACTTTTTTTGAGGGAGATCAAGTGGATGACATTTTTGTTTTTTAAAGTATTGTGAGGATTCATTAAATGGCACCAAAGATAGCAAAATAAAAATCACTTTTCCTACTCATCATCCCCTATGGGCTCCCTTGCTGGGTGGAAGGAGTGACATATTAAGAGTTTCCATTACAATTCAAGTATTTCCAAACAAAGAGGTCAAGGACTGATGCTCCAGTGCAAATAGTGTTTTATTCAGCTGAGGACAAATGCACGTTTCAGAATGACCTGAGTCTTGTTAAGTTGGTCCAGATGAACAAGGCCCAGATCAAGTCAGTTGGAATATTATGTATGGATAGTATGATACATTCTATGGGATACTCTGGGATAGGGGTTCAATAAATATTTTGGACAATAATGAGGGAAATGTAGACATCTAGTGACTTACTCTTTAAATTTCTATCCAACTTACACTCTTCTCTTCTATAATGAAATCTGCTGTTGTTCCCTGATGCAGGGAGGTGTATAACTTGGTGACCCAGCAGGGAAAGCGTGCTCCATTTTCATTTGCTGTAAGAATTGTCAGTTCACCAAGTCAAATGCCTCCTCAGCATCCAAAAGAACACACTGACATGGGATGCAATAGCTATTCATAATCAACAGCCTCCCAAAGATGGTGAAAGCTGGCAGCTAAAAGGTTGTTTTGTATGAAACCTGTTTAATATAAGATAAATAGGGCTAATGTCCAAAAGATTAATTCACAAAACATAGTTGCAAATTGCACACCAACGTTTTACAAATGGAAAGGAACTGTGTTTTCCATTCTCTGTACTAATAGGTTTGTTAAGAAAATTCTGAGTCATAGTGGATCGCACTTAGGCCTACCCCAACAATATTGATGCGGTAGGTCATAATTTGGGACTTACTATGATTGGATGCTATCAGAGAAACTGTGGCCTGCTGAGACAAGCAGACCACCATGTCTCTGGTTGCATTTTAAATAAAATCAACTTTTTTTAAAAAATGCAACACAATTTTTATTAAAGGTTCCATGGACCATTGCCTACCGTTTTTTTACATTCCTTTGAACTCTCAGTAAAATTTCAATGTTATGCGAAAGGATTTTGTTCACAAATTATTGGTACATAACTTTGCGAATCTCCATTTGGAAGGGATGCCCTACACTTACCCATTTCAAACAGTGACTTATTATGGGTTTCTTGATGCATGTTACCAAACTGAAAAATAAGTTTACTATATAGAAAGACCTTTTGCAGTCACAAATGCTTTGATTTTGAGATTCACAAGCTGTGCAACTGCAAAATGGCTTTGTACATCAGGCCTTAGTATATTGCGTTATGATTCTGGCCAATCATTTAGCATGTAATTTCATTAAAATGTTATAGTTTTATTTGGTAAAGTATTTGGGTGTTGTTAAATGTATTCTTTTGGATTGTTGGGATTGTTCAAACAAATTATCAGCATTCATTAATGGCATTATGGGTGAGTGTTTCAGCACTTAGCCTAATTATTCAAAGACGCTAGATAGACGAGGAAAAAACTGTTTCCAAAAGATTTGATAAAGGTCATTAGGTAGCATGTTCTCTCCTGAAACCTATGCGGTTTAGGAGATATGTCTCTCTGCATCTAGGTTTCTGAAATGAGTTGGTGTAAATGTTCTTGATCATCTAGATAAAGCCAATCAAGTACAGCATGGTTAAGAAAATCTGTGGCATTGGCGACTAAGTAGTCTAGCTTTTCTATGCATAATTCTTATTCTTATATCTTTTCTGACTCTATCTCTGTCTCTTATATAAGCAAACTCTGATCAATTGTTTGACTGATCAGGACCTTTCTTTTGGTCAAAACTTGGTAAAATTCAACCTTTGCTTGATTTAATTTGTTAATATCTTGAGAGATTGGGTTTTGGCCACTTGTAAATAAGCATAACTCCATTCGTTTTTGCTGCAGCATCATCTCTGCTAGCATTTTATTGATAACCTTGCCAGTAGAAAATATACCTGTAATGTACACTTCAAAGCACTTCCTTGCATTTATAATTCCAGCCGTATCTATAGTCAACTCAAAATAATGTTTTATTATTTGTTGATATTTCTCCTTCTGAGTTTATTTATGCATTTTATTGTCTGTCCCTTCCCTGCCCATTCATACTCCTCCTTCTGCTGTTGGTAGCAGGAGCCTAGAGAGGCACTGCATCCTCACTTGCTGTGTTGTGGTTATATTGGAATGCGATGCTAGGTATTTCTTGGAGACATATGGTTGAAACCGTGCAGCAGACCGTTCTATTTTCAATCTCAGTGTTATTGCACCCCCCTTTTTAGGTCGAGTCTAGCGGCAGCACGCATGCGCTGCTTGCTCTGTGAGACTGCTGTAGTAGAGTATGGGAGAGAAGCCAGGGCCCACTCTCCACCTTTATTTTTCATTGGCTTGTGTCATTGTCTTTCGTAAATGCTGCCTTCGGATTCGTTAGTAGGCTTGTTAGTCCCTCCTTGCCTTCATTTGTAACCTCTCATGGCTACTGGCTCCTTTACTTAGGTTGCTAAACGGGACCTCGTATTTAGTCTGTAAGCACTATTTACTTTAATAAGTTTCTCTTTCTGCATGCCGGACATGCGCTGCTTCAGTTGAAACCGCTTGTGTTTTTTGAAGCAGTACGGCCACCACCTGTAACACGGTCGCCTGCTTTCAATCACTTTCACCAGGCAGTATTGCGTGTCTGTTTCAACCCCCCAAGTAAAAGGGATTTAGAAATGATTAGCAAATTAAGTCAAGTGAATTCCATGGAGAACATAATCCTGTGCTAATGGGCTGAAGCTGACAACAGCATATCTGTGTTACATGTCATCGGCATTAAAGCCACCTGACAGATTTTTTCCAAAAGCCTGTTTCATTAACCGCAACACCACCACCACCGCCACCGCCACCGCTAATACCACTACCAACACCACCACCACCACCAATACCACCACCACCAATAGACCACCACCACCAATACAACCACCACCAATACCACCAATACCACCAACAATAACAACACCACCACCATCAATTCCATCCCCACCAATACCACCACCACCAATACCACCACCATCACCACCACCACCAACACCACAACCACCAATACCACCACCACCACCAATACCACCACCACCAATACCACCACAAATACCATCACCACCAATACCATCACCACCAATACCTCCACCAATACCACCACCAATACCACCACCACCAATACCACCACCAATACCACCAATCCAATACCACCAATACCACCACCACCAATACCAATACCACCACCACTCCCAATACCACCAATGCCAATATCACTAGTACCACCAATACCAATACAACCACCACACCCAATACCACTAATGCCAATACAACCACCACTACCAATTCCAGCAATAATACCACCACTACCACCACCACCACCAATGCCACCACCTCCACCAACACCAATACCACCACCACCAATAACACCACCATAACCAATTCCACCACCACCAATACCATCACCACCAACACCAATACCACCACCACCAATACTACCACCAATACCATCACTACCAATACCACCACCAAAACATCACCACCAATACCACCACCACCAATACGGCCACCACCACCAATACCACCACCAATACCACCATCACCAATACCACCACCACCACCACCACCACCAATACCATCACCACCACCACCAATACCACCACCAATACCACCACCAATACCACCACCACCAATACCACCACCAATAATGCCACCACTACAAATACCACCACCAACAATACCAACAATACCACCACCACCAATTCCACCACCAGCAACAAAACCACCGCCACCAATACCATCACCACCAATACTATCACCACCAATACCACCACCACCACCACCACCAACACCACCAATATCACCACAACCAATACCACCACTACCTCCAATACCACCACCACCATTACCCCATCCAGCAATACCACCACCACCAATACTGCCACCAACAATAACACCACCACCAATGCCACCATCACCAATAAACCAATAAGTCCTCAAATACCACCAATGCCACCACCACTATCACCACCACCAATACCACTCCCACCAATGCCACCTCCAATACCACCACCACAAATATCACTACCACCAATGCCACCCCCACCAATACCACCACCACTGCCACCACCAGCAATACCACCACTACCAATACCACCACCACCAATACCATCACCATCAATACCACTACCACCACCACCACCAATACGACCACCATGACCAATACCACCACCACCAATACCATTACCACCAATACCACCACCACTAATACCACCACCAATACCACCACCAATACCATTACCACCAATACCACCACCACAAATACCACCACCAATACCAATACCACCACCACCAATACCACAAATACCAATACCACCATCACCAATACCACCAATGCCACCATTACCACCACAACCAATATCATCACCAACAATACCACAACCACCAATACCACCACCACCAATCCCACCATTACCACCACCACCAATACCACCACCAATACCAACACCACTATCAATACCAATGCCACCACCAATACCACCACCACCAATACCACCACCACCAATACCACCACCATAAATATCACCAATACCACCACCAATACCATCACCACTAATACCAATACCACCACTACCAATACCACCACCACCAATACCAATACCACCAATACCAATACCACCACCACCAATACCACCACCAATACCAATATCACCACCACCAATAACTCCAATACCACCACCACCAAGACCAACACTATTACCAACACCACCAATACCACCACCAATACCACTGCCAATACCACCACCACCAATACCAGTATCACAACCACCAATACCAATGCCACCACCACCAATACCAAAACCACCACCAATACCACCACCACCAATGCCATTACCACCAATACCACCACCACTAATATCACTACCAATACCATTACCACCAATACCACCACCACAAATACCACCACCAATACCAATACCACCACCACCAATACCACAAATACCAATACCACCATCACCAATACCACCAATGCCACCATTACCACCACAACCAATATCATCACCAACAATACCACAACCACCAATACCACCACCACCAATCCCACCATTACCACCACCACAAATACCACCACCAATACCAACACCACTATCAATACCAATGCCACCACCAATACCACCACCACCAATACCACCACCATAAATATCACCAATGCCACCACCAATACCATCACCACTAATACCAATACCACCACTACCAATACCACCACCAATACCACCACCACCAATACCAATACCACCAATACCAATACCACCACCACCAATACCACCACCAATACCAATATCACCACCACCAATAACTCCAATACCACCACCACCAAGACCAACTTTATTACCAACACCACCAATACCACCACCAATACCACTGCCAATACCACCACCACCAATACCAGTATCACAACCACCATTACCAATGCCAACACCACCAATACCAATACCACCACCAATACCACCACCAACAATACCAATACCACCACCACCAATTTCAGCTATTAGTATTGAAATGACAATGCCTTTTATTTACGTTTTAAAACCCAAAACATAAATAAAAGGCATTGTCATTTACAATGCCAATAGCTCAAACTCGTGTGAATGCTTGTTCTTTTCCTAGATTGTCCCGCTGACTCCTCCACACACATCAAATACATTTTAATATTGTTTAATTCCGTTATTTCAAAACCAATTTTCTGAATCTGTTTCACCTAAGAGTGAGCTTTTCCTGGCTCTAACAGTGGATAAAAAAATCTCTACCGGTTTGCTTTGAAACATGATATTGAAAAACTGGTAACTAGCATGCCAAGCTTTTCAAATGCTAGAATAACAAGTCTCATTTTTTTTAACCTATTCGCGGATTGAAATCCTAGGTCAGGTAACTGAGGGACGGATTGTTTTGTTGAATTAATTTTCATTTTTCCTCTCATGTTCTAACCAGGATATTTGTATTATTATAAAATATTTAAATAAACAGACTCTAATGAAGAGCAGATGGCCAACCCATCAACATAAATGACAGTGCCTGTATTTAGTTAATTTATTAGGATTTTCTTTGCTGATTTGTATGAGTAGCCAGATAACTCTGCTCAGCACTGATGTTGCCAAGTTGTAGGTCTTCCTCTGACATCACACATCATCCAGATATGTAGCTCTCTTAGTCCGATTACACTACCCACATTGAGCATCTTCCCAGGGGAGCCTTCCCACTGTGAGGAGCAGCTACCCTTCCATCACACTCTAGGCATGAGGATCTGTGGTCATATCAGACTTCTGCTGGCCATGGTGTGGCTGAGTTCTTACAGTCAGGCGCCAACTTTGCCTCTCAAACTGCTGTCATCTGTTGATGTACCAAGGTGTAAGTAACAAGGACCCCCTGAATATAAGACAATAAAATTCCTAGGACAGGGTAAAACACAGTGCAATAATAACTTCCTAGGCAATTGTGTCAACAAATATGGTAAAATCTATAATGTGTCCAAAAAGTGTAGCCAAAACAATGTTTAAAAATTCCACAGTGATTTTTATTATTGGAATAATTCTCATGAAGTGAGAAAATGTATTTTAAATAAAAAGCAATTCAACAACAAAGTTATACACAATGTAAACATTCAATGAAATAGTATATTTCAAATTACAATAATAAGACAAAGTAAAACAATATAGTGGCCAAATGGTTATCTTCTACGCGCGTTTCGGCGAATGTACGCCTTCGTCAGGAAAAGCCACCGTTCTTAGGGTCGCGGCTTGATTGGCAAAGGAGAGATCAAGTGGTAAACGAGAGTAAGGATAACCTGATAGTAGGTGTGATCTAACTGATATTGGGATATCGCGATGAGTTTGTAAAAAAGTATGAAACAGATGAACGAGGATGGTCAAAGTACCTGGTCTGTGATGTGGTTAGATAAAAGGTATCACAGATGAATATTTATAGTCGTATAGAGTCGATAATTGTATATAGAAAACGATTTTTTTCTTGTCTGGCTGATGATTCTGTGTGTTTAATTATGGGACATGTGAGGATAGAAGAGGTACCGTGTAGATGACGGACGTCTTATTGGTTGGATAAATGTCCTGATCGACGCTGATATAACGTAGCGGTTATGTCTCCGTGACTGCAGATTCAGATTCAGATTCAGATTCAGCTGTGAGCCGGCTCACAGCTGAATCTGCAGTCACGGAGACATAACCGCGACGTTATATCAGCGTCGATCAGGACATTTATCCAACCAATACGACGTCCGTCATCTACACGGTACCTCTTCTATCCTCACATGTCCCATAATTAAACACACAGAATCATCAGCCAGACAAGAAAAAAATCGTTTTCTATATACAGTTATCGACTCTATACGACTATAAATATTCAGCTGTGATAACTTTTATCCAACCACATCACAGACCAGGTACTTTGACCATCCTCGTTCATCTGTTTCATCATTTTTTACAAACTTATCGCGATATCCCAATATCAGTTAGATCACACCTACTATCAGGTTATCCTTACTCTCGTTTACCACTTGATCTCTCATTTGCCCATCAAGCCGCGACCCTAAGAACGGTGGCTTTTCCTGACGAAGGCGTACTTTTCGCCGAAACGCGCGTAGAAGATAACCATTTGGCCACTATATTGTTTTACTTTGTCTTATTATTGTAATTTGAAATATACTATTTCATTGAATGTTTACATTGTGTATAACTTTGTTGTTGAATTGCTTTTTATTTAAAATACATTTTCTCACTTCATGAGAATTATTCCAATAATAAAAATCACTGTGGAATTTTTAAACATTGTTTTGGCTACACTTTTTGGACACATTATAGATTTTACCATATATGTTGACACAATTGCCTAGGAAGTTATTATTGCACTGTATCTGTTGATGTACCACCACTGGCTCAGTCTAGAAGTCTGCACAGCACATCATATTCCCTGCATCAGTACCAGTCTCCAGTGTTATCTGTGGGTCCACACACAATTTCCAACATCCACCGCTTGACTTTTTATCTGCTCTAGAGCACTGTTGTGTAGTGCTCCCAGCTACTGTTCTCAAATCTGCTGCGTCACTTCTCAGCAAAAAGCTTGACCCTGCTCTCCCACCCACCATCTGCAGAGCTAGTGAAGTGTCCAAATTGTTGATGTGACTGGACGGAGGTGATTAATCTCCATGTAATGCGCTCCAACTCGCAGGACGCTGTCCCACAAACTCCCACTGCATTGACCAAGGAGCGAGACAACCCAGTTATAGTGGTTTACAAAGACATACAGGCACATGCATCAAAGCTTTTTGCGATCGCAAACGGAGCGAATCGCAAAAATCGGCCGTTTGCGATCGCAAAAAATGCTTTTGCGATGCATGAAACAACTTGCCACTCGCAATTTAAGAAATCGCAAATTTTTGTGATTTCTCAAATTGCGATTGCATTTAAGGAATCGCAAATTGCGATTCCTTAACTGCAATGCAAGATGCCTTTAAAAATAGCGATTTTGCTATTTGGGCCCGCTATTTACCGTGGAATTATACCACATGGTAAATAGCGAAAACTTTGAAAAATGCACTAAAGTGCATTTTTCAAAGTCGTAGGTTACACACACACATGTCCTTTGGACATGTGTGTGCGCAACATTTGTGCACAGATCGATTTCAGGGGTGCAACGGGGTGTCGTCTTGACACCCTTGCACCCTTGAAAATGCATTCTCAATTTGCGATTCTCTGATTGAGAATCGCAAATTGAGAATGTCTTCTCATTGATTCCTATGGGCCTCTTGGCCCATAGGAATGAATGGGGAGGTATTCCTTAATTGCGACTCGCAATTTGGGAGTCGCAATTAAGGAATGTTTAGAAATCGCTATTTGTCAGCGATTTCTACATGCATAGGCTTTTGCGATTCCTTAATTGCGATTCCTTAAAAATCGCAATTAAGGAATCGCAACAGCCAATATTGATGCATGTGCCTGATAGCCTTTTTTTTACAGGGCTTTAGCAAAGAATGAATATTGTATCTATTCAGACATCCGGCTCTACTGTAGTTGCGGAGAACTGATTCAAATAGTGACAGGACATAAGGAAAGCACACAGACTGTACAACATATACTCACACCATCATTTGACTTAAAAATCGCAGCACAACATTTACGGAATATAACAAGCATTGTGCCAGAAGTCCCCAATTCTACGTTGTACAGATACTTTATATACATACCTTTGTCCTCCCCAAGGGAGAGGTCATTGACTGGTAAAATCATCAAAGCCATGCACTTAATGTAACATACCCTCTAACACAGAGAGGGGTAAGCAAGACCATTTAGTTTGCTGCCAACACATAACACCAAGGAAAACCATAGCGCTCTGGCCCTGCATAGGTGCCTGACACTAGGTTAAATATCCACATCTAGGCATCTCAGGGTTAGAGCAGAAAGATCCAGGACCGCCAGCAGGTCAGTCCCCTCTCCTGCCAGCCCCATGTTCCCTCAAAACAATACCCCGCCAATGGGTCAGTCCATGAAAACAGTACCATTCTTGGGGTTTTCTCTGCAGCTAGAATTTCTGCCCTTCTTTCAGGCGTGGGTGGGTGGGGACTTGATCCTGCCCACATGTGTGTGGCAGAGGAAGAAGAGGCTGCCTCTTCATCCAAAACTCCTTAAAAGGCTCCCGTGTGGTCATCGTTCCTCAATGACATTATCTGATGTGATGCCTTGAAACAAACAAAGAATCCTCCTTTGCCCGCTCTTGCCTGTGCCAATACTCATGCCCCCCTTTGCTAGTCATGGGGTGCATCAGGCAACCTCACTCATTGCTATTTCAGGCAATGCTATCCTTTGGTGTTTTATTCTATGTTTGTACCATTTTGTTTTCATGCAGAATCAATTGAATTTTTTCACGTTTTAGTCTAAGACCAAGACATGAGGGGTGGGTGGAATTTTGTGAATCCACGCAGATTCCAGAACTTTCCATCACAGTAATGTGAAAAAAACCATTGCAAGATGCTGCTCAGTTATTGGCTCTGGGTTCCTCTGGTTCTCGGTAAACCTACAAGTCATATATATCCCCACAACTAGAAGGGTCCAGTGGATGTAACAGTGTATTGCTTTCAAAAATCTGTCATACATAGAAGAAGTTACAAGTGAAAACGTTGGCACAAATGGCTGTTTTTTTCAACTCGTTTTCAATTTTTTCTATTTTCTACTGTCAGTTTCTATAAGAAAACTTTGAAGGATCTACACAAATGTCCCCTTGCTGCATTCAGAATTGTGTGTACTTTTCAGAAATGTATAGCTTTCGAGGAACCATTATTGCTTTCATACCCATTTTTATCACAACTGAAAGGAGGTTGAAAGCACCAAAAATAGCAAAAACAGGCTATGTCCCAGTAAAATGCCAAAACTCTGTAAAAAATGTTGGTTTTCTGACAAACGTCTGTCAATCCCTGATAGCTGGGAAGATGGTGATTTCAGCACCACAAACCCTTTGTTGATACCATTTGCAGGGGAAAACCAGATGCTTTCATCTGCAGCACATTTTTCCCGTTTTTCAAAAAAATGTATATGTATTTTGGCTAATTTCTGGGTCTCCTCCAGGGGAATCAACAAACCCTGGGTTCCTTTAAAATCCCCATGATGTTGGAAGAAAAGGACGCAAATTTGGTGTCGATACCTTATGTGGTCAAAAAGTTTGAGGGGCCTAAGCGCGAACTACCCCAAATAGCCAAATAAAGGCTTAGCACAGAATGGGGAAAAGCCTGGTAGGGAAGGGGTTAATAGCACCAGTAGGAGAATGTACAAGCAAATGCTAGATTGCACCAAGTAAACAAAATATGTCATGTGTTTGGTCTTAGAGCAAGGGGAGCCCCAAAATGGCACGTGGATATGGCAATCCTTGCACTGAAGATGGGTGTACTTATGAAAAAGGATTCAGACCTACATGTCCAGTAAATTGACAAAGGTAAGTGGAAAATAGGCCTGGGCTAAAAATCCGTTCCGCTCTCGGAAATTGCGATAATTTGACATTTTCACATTCCGCGGAGAGCGCGGAAATGTCAAACATTCCGCAATCCGCATTTTACCGGAAATTATTTGCTTGCTCACGCTGTAAAATAATACATTCTCGCGTGCGCGCGATCGCCTTACCTGAATCCCCGCGTTCGCCGACAAGTTTTCCCGATCCAGTCGCGTTCTCCACGAGATGTTGGATTGTTGGTAGCCATTTGCGCTGTCTCGCGACAGTTCACTCCCGCAGTAACGTCATTCGTCGCGCGATCACGTCTTTCTTCTCGCGATCATGCACCGCGAGACAAGTGAAAACAAGATGGCCGCGCCCGCGAGCAACCGCATGAGTAAGTTGGCGAGCCGCGACCACGCAGAAAATACCGCGAACGGGCGGGAAAAAAACGTCGGCATCTTCGCAATATTTCCGCGTGTTTGCGGAGATTTTTAACATTTTTGCGATAATTTGCGAAAGTGAATTTCGCAAATTCCGCCCACCCCTAGTGGAAAAAGACTAATTGTGAAATTCCGTCTGGCGCAGATGTTGAATTTCTGCTCATTGAAACAATGTTAATATAAATAAACATGTACTAGTCATGTATTAACTAGGTAAGAACTTGGTATATTTGCCACGCTCCTTTGTCTAATTCACAAATTTCAGTCTGTTTTTTAATTGTTATTGGAATGCACGCGTATTATGGAAGTAATTTCGTTACTACTATGGAGATTGATACAAGTAAAAATATAGAATAAATGCATAAAAATGTTAAACATATGTTTTACATGATAAAAAGTGAGATCACGGTTTCTCGCGTGCTCAGCCGGGCTACCAAGGTAAACAGAGCTGCTTTTGAGTCTAGTGTTGAGGAGCGAAAAATCATTGGCACTTTGAAAGAACACGTGTATCCGCTCCTTTAAACTATGCTGGTAGATATTGGCACGCAAGAGTCAATTCTGCTGATGCAGATAAGACAGTGTTTACAAGTCACTTGGGGCTATTAGATGTTAACTGTATCCAATTGCGGTGGATAATTACTGCTGCACGTCTAAGAGACGGATGCAAACGCACAGAGATACACATTTTCAGTGAAATCCCATCTTCCATGCAAAGTAGTTGTCTGTTGCAATTGCTGCGAGCCTCCACAAACCGCTCGGTGTGTCACTGCGTTAATGAATGCGATCCTGCTGCCTGGAAGTATGCACTTGACCTAATGAAGCCATGCCACACGATATATCAAGAAATGCAAATCCTCCTTACGTTCTGCTTGGTTACATTTTGAACTTATTTACGATGCACAGAAAATGAAGTTTCTTGAAAAATCGCCAGAATGAAGAGATCTCGGCCGTTCTCCTTATGCACAGAGCACGATCATAGAAAACATTGCAGGTCGGGTGACCACCTCGCATGGAGGCAAGTAAAGGCACTGACTGTAAAAATTCAATTCAAAGGGTCAAAATCCAGGGCAAAAATCCAGGGGACAGGAGGTCAATTTTACCGACACATATAAAGAAGTTGCTCAATTATAAAAAAGATGATAGACACGTACACATCAAAATGGGTTTATGTTCTTGGTTTGTTTCATATACATCCAACACTCGCATTTAGGTGGACTTAGTGGAGGGTTGGAAAAATAATTCAAATCATGAATTGAAGAATTTAAATTCACGTATTGTGGAAAATACAATAAATCCAATTAACTTATTCAAGTTGTGCACTATATATATATATATATATATAAAAAAAATCTTGTTTAACAGAATAACCCTTAGCAGGGTGTAGATTGTACCCAGGGGGACGCACCCAACACAACGGGCGCAACTATTGAATTATTATCCCATGTTCCTAGACCGGAGATCGTTACCCCAGGAGCACGCCAAAATAATACGAAACCAAGCAATCAAACTTTGTTCAACCCAGGTTGTGCGCGACTACAACATTTTAGAATGGAAAAATAGCCAGCATTTGCACACTAAACAGAGTTTGACAACCAACATCAGAGGCAGCTCACAATTCTACCACCACACCGCATTTACCTTCTTAATGGAGTGATTTGTGAAACTCCAGAAACAAGGTGCTGGGGTAGGTTGGCATTTTGATATGGTAAGGCAAGGCAGGAGTCATCAAGCAATGGAACTGAACAACCGCAATGGCCAGAAAACTGTCCAACAGAAACGTGCGCGAATGCAACAATTGAAACATGTGGAATGCATACACCCCAACTTATCATACAGTACAGTACGGTATAGCTCAGCCATATCTTTCCCAATGGTGAACAACTATTAAAGCTCTATATTTAGCCATAACGTATGCTGAAATCTGACCACTACCATAGTTTTATCATCTAAAACCTCTATCTCCATCAGGCTTATTTATCATCCACCTAGCTTACATATTACCTCATTAACAAACTTGCAAATACCTTGTCATAAACATTGAAATATGTCCCCACTTGCTCTTTGTGCTCCTCAACTTATTTTCTTCTAGATCAATCTTTCTGTAGAAAAATTTCTTGAGGTGGAAAACCATTCTCATTTTAGGCCGCCCACCACTGAAACTCCCTTCCTGGATATATGAAATACACTTTCCAGCCCGGTACGTCCTGGATAAAATGTAGAACTTCTCTTGATTTCGTTGTTTCACTGATCAAGATGCCAGTTTATCACCAAAAGATATTATGGTGTAGCTGCACATTAGACATTTACATTAAAAAGACATACCCTAACCAGCACATGAATCCTCCATCAGATAGATGGTAGAATTTCCTGACCACAGAAATGGGAAAACTCGCATCAAAGATACTGCAGAGAGTCACAACTGGTGGAGGAACGTCAGGGACCAGGCTTAGTCACATTGCCAGTAGGTCCACTTCTTCTGGTCTGAGTTCCATACAAAAACGGTTGTATCCTTTCTGGAAGAGCAACGTCATGGGGACTAAAAAACATCTCTTAGCTCAGCCAGGACCACATGCGCTCTGCTGCCAGCATTGCTAACTGCCACTTTTTTTCTTTAATATAGCAATTCTAGCTAAGGTGCAATCTTAAATTTTAAAAGCGAAGTTTGTATTGTTTCTCTTCAGCACATTAGCTTATATTGGTGCACTGAAAGATCTTAGAATTCATGAACCAGACCCTTTATCCCCTGAAAGTTTTTTGTCAATGCCTCAAGGGCAAACCAGTTTTCTTGTGCCGCCTGTAAAAGCCTTTATTGTGGCAGATGGAATTATGATCTATTAAACCATAGAGAAGAGATTTCTGTGTACAGTGTGCATCCTAAACTGACTTATTTTATGGTGATATAAAATACGATGATCACGGTCAAGGGGGCACAGTGAAGACAAATACTTGTGTAGATTTTCTTTGCAATGCTCTGTCTGCGAATTAAAATACTTTTGCTTCAGATTTTATCATTAAGGAAAATGAGGCAATGCAAGGTAAAAGTTATCTATTCATCAATAGAATTTGGGCAAGTTCATAAAGGAAAGTGTGACTAATACATGCATACTGGTCTAGCCTTGGCAGTCTGCTATTGTCACCAGCCTGGCTTGGATGCAAGTTCCTGCCTATATCAGGCAATTTATACTAATGTTTTAAGTATATGATGTTGATCATAAAAAAAGAAAAGACAAAAAGTTGGCAATGTTCACAGAAAATCCATTTTGCTTTCTTTTAAACATTACTGTTTTATGCTTTAAATAGTAAATTTTATTTTGAGGTGTGAAAGCGTTCCCATTTTTCATTATTAAATGCAGTTCCAGTATGCATGATCACACCTCCTGCTTAGCTCTGATTCATCACAGATCTCCTGGCCAGACAGAAATAATGGTGCCAAGTTATGCATTCAGAAATCTCTACTGGTTAATGCAATCACTGCGAATGTCTGTTGGTGCAACCAGAGAACAACAGGATTGAATCCTGATTGGTGTAGCGTGGAATAGTGACTTGGGTATTGGTTGGTAGTATACGTCTGTGACAGAAAGCCCTGTGAATGTTTTTAAAATGATTGTAAATATGCTTTACACACAGTAAAAGATAGGCTGCCACAGAATGTGCAAAAAAATAAGTCTTGAGATGAGAAAATGTCTTCGAATTATAGATTTTAGTAATACGCAGACTATTGTTGGTGCAAACATTTTTTCATAACAGTCTTTTAGAAGGACCCGCTACAGATGAGTTGGTAACACCATTTCAAAAAGAATAATCTCTGTCTTTAGGAAACTTCAATGGATTGCATCAGCTAATGCCAATTCCGGCTTCCAAGCAGCCTTTACAGTGGACACCCTGGCAAGAAGGCTTGTTTCATGCCTAGCTCCCTGCCCCTCCCTCAGGATCACAGCACAGGAGACCCTCTCCCTCTCCACTTCAGCTAAGGCATCTGAAAGGTCTAGTTAACCTTTGTCTGTTTGCACAAAGGCTACATTTACTGGCAAATGCCCTCCGTTGAAACATGGATCACAGACAACCGAAATTAGGGATACTTTAGCGACTGTCTGTGTCAGTAATGTGGGAGTGGTTACCCTAAATGCAGGTTGTGTGCAAACATTTTATGACTATTTTTACTGTTTACTATTTCATATATAGTGTAGTTTTATTATATACTTTTAAGAATAAATTACAGTTTAGGGGCAAATATACGTATTGTGAAATTATAAATGTCTCTCTGTGATGAGATGTGTATTTTATCATATCTCATATTGTTTAAAACAAAACAAAACGAGTGTGTCAGAATTGACATCTCATTATTGAAATATGTTTGACGAGAGACTGAAAATGCCGGGACATTATGTATAAATTTAGATTTCCAAATAATATAAAATGCATTTTCTGCAGACAGTATGTTGCATTCCATATATTCATGACAGTGATGTAGTGAAGATACAAGCAGCCATAATGCAAGCAAGCACAATGGGACTATATCTCATGGCTTGGTACGGAAATCTATACATATTTGTACAGCACAGGCGGCCTCAGAACCCAGGGCCCAACTTCCACTGTACTTATAGCACTACTGATAGCTACACCCCCTGATATGTATGAAACCACCCTCTGGATGGGATTTGAGCATGCTGTCTCTGCCAATATTTAGAAAGTAGCAGAACCACGCCACACCGACTTGAATTGTAAGGGAAAGGACACAATGCACAGAGGAATTTATAAATGTAACTTGGTATTACATGTGCAAGTGGCTCAATTTACGACTGCAAGGTATTCACACAGGCTTACTCATATAAATCCTTTAACTCAAGCAAAATATAAAGCAATACTGCTGGGAGAGATACTGCCTGTGAATCCATCTCATGCAAAGGCTGAAGAGTGGGAGTCATTTGTTGAGGTTTTCCTGGGAAGTGTGACAATACCTGCAAACTCAAGTCTATTGTCCCTCTCAAAATCTTCTCAGAGTCCCTTCCAACACACAAAAAGGACAAGGGCACAACCAAGGGCAATGCATTCATCTGGATAGCTTAGAGAAGAATTGGAAATTCTACGTTTCCTCCTAGGTAAGACCATAGACCTGCAGATTTATCATATTTTGGGACATTGGCCCCACCAAATTAATTTCATAGGGCTGGGCTGAGAATAGCCCCTACAAGGTGAAGAGATATAAACCACTGCTCTGAATCGCTCGATTGAAAATGATTCTTATTTCCATGCCTTGTTGTGGAACAGCAATCATGCGGTGGAGCATGCAAGCTGGAGATATAAATTGATCCACAATCCCAGAGCCTTGGTCTGAGACTAAGTGGGAAGAGCCAAAAGAGTAACCCTTTAACAACACAAGACTAGTGTCTTTGTCACTGGATGTTGTACATGGAGAAGGGGAGGCAACATATGGTTGTTTAATCCATAGTGCAAGGACAGGCCTTTTTCCTTTTTTCCAAAACGGGGTACGTTGTCTCAGGTAGATAAAGGGTAACGTTCTGAAAGTTGCTTTTCAGTATTATTGCTTCAATCTCTGACTTCACCATTGAATTGTATTTTTAATAACTCTTTTGTTTTACTAGCTGGTTCCTTTCCAGAATTAGTAGAGTTCATATTTTATCCTACACTCTGGTTTTCCACATTGGACAGCTAGACCTCCAAAAGTGAACATAGCTTTTTGGGCCTTGTCACTGTAGGGACGTGTTAACATTAATTTTCTATATGTACTCTTTTTGAATACCATGCACCGTAAATTGTGGAATATAAGGCCTACATGAGGGTGACATACTAATATATAACAAGCATTTGCAATGCAATAGGTCTCGCTTTACTTAAAGTTTGAGCTATTGGCATTGCATTATTATTTGCAACTCCAATAGGTCAAACTTTCAGTAATGCTGGACCTATTGCATTGTAAATGCTTGTTTATTACTGCAAGCATGTGGTATCACACAATTCAAAATAAATGCATATGTAAAGTTAAGGGCAAGCTACAGTAGGTACCACACTATAAAGCATTATTTAATATTTGAGTTGCTCTTCAATCAGTAATATTAATACTTGGTAGAAAAATTCAATACCATTCTTGTGGGGAACTGCAAACGAGAGTTAAATATGTGTCAAAACATACAAGTTGTGTATTGTGGCTAAATATTGGTATAATTCTGCTTCTTGCCAGCAGGTAATAATTGTGTCACTGGAATTATGCGGCAGCAAAGGGACAATTTATGTAGCAGGGTTGACTAAATTAAGCTGCAAGATAAAGAAAATTATGCAGCATGTGGTACATTCTGTGATAGTATTTATTATTTTCACATTTTTACACCTGTTAACAGTGTCTGGGCATAAGTTGCACATCATTAGTGTTGGTTTATCTCCCAAATATAGTAATAAGTAACAGAAAGGTAACCATTGAGCCTATGCAACAGGCCTTCCACTGTGCAGCAACATATGTGACTGCCTTTTAGTAACTTTTGGACTGTTTAAGCTAAACGTTTTTCTGCTAAAATCTGCAGCTTATACAGTAGATGATAGATTATGTGGCAAATACGGCAAATTTGTAATCATGCTTACAACTCTGCGACAGCACAAACACATAATTCCAGTGTCTCTGAGTATAGCTGATTTATGGCACTGCAGGACAAACACCAGTGCTATGCACACCACTACTGAGTATTGTTATTAAAGTACTGATGGCACCATAGGGAGGGGGTGGGGGTATGGGTATGCTGAGGAATGGAGAGAGGGAGGATGGATTATGTTTCTCAGTAGCTACGAAACTGCTGCCCCTCTGCATCACAGTGGAGTTAATCCCGAGGCAGCCCGCGGAGCCGCTCGGCACGCCAGCCTGTCTTCCAGCCCACACTGTGCCGATTAAACACCCGAGGCGGGGCCTACCCATAATCCGGATGTAACCTCACGCAGACCTGTGCCAGTGGCCCCGTCACCACGGTCACCCCGTGCGGCTCACCGCCGTGGTTGCCAGACGACTGTGTAGTCTTGACTGAGAAGTAAGTTTTTACTGTCATTTTTTTGTGCTTATTCAAGTTTACGCCACTGCTAGGCAGGCGCTGCAGCTCTGCAATAGTAAGGGTGATCATATATATAGCGCCTCCCCGCACGCCACTGTTTGTACCGTCCACCACACGCTTAATGTTATTCTATGGGAGCTGGTTATCTGCTGCCCCCCGCTCCTCTTGGGCCCTTCCTTCCCGTCTGCTGGTCGCTGTGGAAGACCGAGAGTGGTTATGGAAAATTGTGGTGACTCGTTCGCTGGTTGTTTTTGTTGGTGCATCTGCTAGCCTGCCTGCTCTCTTCTCCGGTGCTTCCTTCCCAGTCTTACCTGTAGTGGTGAGTTGTGGCAATTTATATTGCGCGGTATGCAGAGGACGCAGCTTCTTGGCACTCGTCTGATGGCTGTGTTTACTGTCATAGGAAACGTTCTGCCTGTGCTTGGGACTGTTACTGCAGCTCTGTGTATTGCTAACTGTTACTTCTGAAAAAGTTTGACATTTCTGTGTCGCAGTGCTTTTTCCTAGTCCTTCAAATGGCGTTTATCTGCCTAATGTTTTGGAAGAGGTGGTCGGAAGCAGGTACTTTGTGAATGCATACCATCAGTAAGCTGAGTGGCCGTGTTAAAAGCACACTGTAAAGATCTCTTTCTTTCCTTAAAAACTATTACGAACATTTAATTGTCGTTATCTGCTGACTGTAAAGAACTGGCTAATGAAAACTTTTGCTACCCTAGTGCATTGACAGGATGTAAGAGTTCAGTCTACCTTGTTGCAAAATGTACTAGATATGCTTATTTCTTTGAAAGCTGAGCACCTAGTTCTGGGTTTTCATCAAACAAATAAGCGCATTGATGTTAGCACTAGGTAAGGTGCCTGCTGCCGACTTTCTCCAGCTCGTTCTCTGGTGCTTTTTTCCTACACGCACCTCTAAGAAATATCACCTGCGCGCGTGGCCCGGCCATGTCAGCAGGGGTCATCGAAGGACATAGGCCTCCTTGTGCCGGCTTTCGGCAGCCATGGCATAGGCCCTTGGCTGCCTGGAACGTGCCAGGGGCCCTGGATGGGCATGCTCCATCGTCCCACAGCCCGTGATCTGGTCCACGTAGAGGGTGGCAAAGCCATAGTGTAGGTACTGGAAGCCTCAGAGCTGGGTCCTAAAGAGAGCAAGACAGCCAACACATGAGTGCCTGTAGCGGTAAATCTCTATTAAGCACCATATAAATGACCAGACGCGAGCACTCACAACGGTATGTACCGCGGTCAGTTCTTGACAGACCCTGTGACAATTATCTTACCAAACCCTAACCGCTGTTCATAAACCTACTCGTTACCCAGAACCAATGCTCATGCTGCACTGACTTGGAATCGCGGCTTCATTTGGTGTGTGGGTAAGTAACTTCATGAGGTGAGGTTTAGAGGAGACAAAGGGAGTGTGGAGGTGGGGGGAGACCGAAATTGAAATCATTTTTTCGTGCTCACAGAGACGTTCTGCTAAACATTACACATGTTCTTGACTGTTTTCTCTTGGCAGGATGTCACGTGTTTATTTCGTTGTACGTCATATTGGTATCTCATTAATTAAACAATACTAAGGAGAACATTCTGCACTGAACTCCTTGAGCTGACAGCCAACTGATCGGTCTTTAATTGACTGTTAACACCATTGGCCTCTTGAGCCAACATCCCAGACGACAGAGTACAAGTCTTCGGCCACAACGTTACTATTTTTCAGAGCTAACCACTTATCGGTTCCCATGGGCTCCTCTGATCACTAGAACATATCGACAAACACCATTCTTAAACGCACGAGGGTCAGAAGTACATGTATGTGGAGGGATCACCGCCGAAGGCCTCTCATTTTCACATTTCATCTTCCCGAACAGCAGCACATTTTTAATGCTACACCCAGGTAGCTAGTGCAGTTCGCCATTAAAAAAAAAGCAACCGTGACTTGAAGAAACGGTTCCCAACCTCTATTTCCTTCTTGCATTTAGTTGCTTCCCTGTGAAATGGATACAAAAAAGAACAATCCCGCGAGTGGTGCACGCGCGCGCCACAGCGAGACATGTGGTTTCAATTATCGCGTCCGTGTCTGGGCACGATAATTGAAACCACATGACGGCCGGTGCTTGTAACAGACACCAATAGGCCATGGGCGGAGCAATGCGCCCGCCTTTGGCCAATTGCGTGCTGTCTTTTATAAAAAGACGCACGCAAAGGCCAATAGGCTGGGCCACAAGGAAAAGCACACACCAGAGCGTGTGCGATTCCTAGACCCGTTTCTAAACCCCCTCCAAGAGGTCACTTGCTTCGCGAGCAGTGCTGTGCAGTGCAACGCAGGCGCGAGACCTAAAAAAGGAGGATTTCACCTGCCAGAAAGAGTTACTTTAACAGGTCACACTGTAGGTTTAAAGTGAAACAGTCAGGTTATAATGGTAGGCCTGTAACCATGTTATCCTGTCACACTAGTGGATGGCACAATTTGTGATGCAGTCCACAGGTGTCATTTACATTCCAATGCCATAGGTGCAGTTTCTACACCATATATCTTGGCCCTATAGGAGAGATAAATATGCCAATCAGGGATTCATTTCTACATTTCCTAGTACATACACTGGGCACTAGACAGCATTGCTCCATTATGCACATTCTAAAAACCAGCAATAAAAATCAGCCAAAATATGGGGAGGGGGTGAGCATGCAAAAAGGGATTTTCTTACAGCCCTCTAGTGTAAAATTAACTGACATTCCTAGTCTAGACACTGCACAGGCATCCCTGTGTATATTGAGTGTGCGATGAGTGTACAATACCTGCTTGTAGGACTCCATGTTGGTTGTAAGTGCATGTATGCTTTAAGAAGTGGGATACATTTTTGATTGCCACTGGATATGAAAAGGTACGGGAAGGACGGTCTGAGGCAGCATCTCTAAACATTTGAAGTGTGTTTCCTGTATTCTTAGGCTAGAGCATGTAGGCCCAGGCCCCGACGTGTGGGGAGGGGGGGCGTGGCAGGGCTGCCCTTAGAAAATTCTATGGGACCATTTAGCAGTGGTTTGCTGATTATTCCTTCCTGAGTAGTTTGATGATGCCATGGGAATAAAGGGTTAATCACCAGATTTTGTTGTTAAAGGAGGAGGCTATTAGACAGTGCCAGATCCTTTTGTCTTCCTTTGAGTGGCTGATGACAGCCATGTTTAGAGTTTGATACCCATTATGATTGTTTTTCAGAACTGCTTCTTAGAGCCAGAATCAATACCTTTTGCAGGGAGATCCATCACCTCACACAAAGAATTGTGGGTGCTGCAGGGAGAAGATGAAGTTATGAAGAGGAACCACCCAAACAGGTTCCTCAACTATAGATAGTGGATCCACATCCCACGTCTGGAAATTCTGCATATAAAGTGGGGCCCAAACATTTCTACTTTTCTCTAGTTTCAGCATGCTTTACTAACCACAAGATAGAAGTACTCCACAGTGTATTCAAAGAGCAGCTGTGATCTAGGGTTGGTATTGCTGATTGCTAGTCTAACAGAAGTTAGGGCACATTGTATGAAAGCAGCAGGAAATTGTACTGTTGCTGTGATGTTTGTGGGTATGGTTGTGTCTTTGGAGGGGTCAGTGTGTGTTGCTGTGATATCTGCAGGTATGAGTGTGTCTAAGAAAGGGTCTGTGGCTGTTGCTGTGAAGTCTGTGGGTATGGGTGTGTCCGTGGTGGTGTCACTGTTTTTTTATTTATTTATTTATTTTTAAAGTTTTATAGAGCGCGAATCAGACCCGTGAGGGTATCAGAGCGCTTTACAGGATTGAAGGAGGGGGAAATAAAGCATAAGGATGGGAGGGATCACATTGGGAGAGAAAGGGATACAGGAGGAGCACACAGTTTAAAGTCCAAGCTACATGAGGAAGAGAAATAGAAGCATGCAGATAAAAATAAAAAGGTTTCCAATCCACGAGGTGCACCATAGCTGAGGTCGATGCCACATTTGGGATAAAAAATTAGAGCAGGTAGTTATAAGGTACAAGAGACAAGTCTATGAGGTGATTGTAAAGAGATCGTTAGATGAGGTATTTTCCCATTAAGAAAGTTTTGATCTCCTTCTTAAAGTGTGCCAAGGATGGGAGTTTTCTGATGGAGGGTGGGAGAGAGTTCCATATTCTTGGAGCGACTCCAGAGAAGGCTCGATTGTAAGTTCTTTCTTCCGGAAGTGAGCTGGCTGCAACAGCAGGTTTTTGGCAGATCGGGAATTTCTGGCCTGTCCAGATATCACGCGTTTTTGTGCAAGAAATGTTGGCGAGTTTGTGTACAGAGCTTTGTGAGTTTTGCAAGCCAGTTTAAATTGTATTCTGGCCTCCAGGGGAAGCCAGTTCAGAGCTTTGAGGTGGGGAGAGATGTGGTCCAATTTTTTTGAGCCCGTTATGAGTCTGGCAGCGGTGTTGAGGCAGGCTTTCAATGGGGCCAGAGAGTTCTTGGGTAGCCCTGCGAGAGTAGAGCATCCATATTCAAGTCTGGAAATGACAAGGGCCTGGGTTGCCATTTTAAGGTCGGACCTATCGAGGAAGGGTTTTAGGTTTCTTAGGTAGCTCAGGCGGAATCTAGCCGTTTTGGCCATCGCGTTTATATGGCTGTGCATATTCAAGCTGCCGTCAAGGGTTATTCCCAGGGATTTCGCAGAGTGAACAATGGTAGGAGGGCAGTTTAGTGCAGTGATGGTATTGATCCATTCCTGGATGTCTGGATTTGGTTTGGGTGGGGAGATCAGAAGGAATTCGGTTTTGTTTGCGTTGAGTTTATCTGGTTGGCGGTGAGCCAGTGGACTGTTAGCTTCAGTGCCTTGTTTAGGGAGAAAATTTCCTGAGGGGAAGAGATTTTTATGTAGACCTGTGCACATCGTCTGCGTACATAAGGTAGGATATGTTGGCGGCACGAAGCACTCCGGTGAGATGTTCAAGATAAAGGTTGAAAAGGGTAGGGGAGAGGGTTGATCCTTGTGGGACTCCAACAGAAACTGGAGAGGGGGCGGATAGCTCACCATTGATGAGGACTCTCTGTGAGCGGTTTTGGAGGAAGGATCAAAACCATTCAAGGACAGTGCCCTCCAACTCCATCCTGAGTTTGAGGCGTTCAAGGAGAATTTCGTGGTTCACCGTATCAAAGGCGGAAGAAAGGTCTAGAAGGATTAGGAGACAGGTTTTGCCTAGGTCTAGGGCTTGGAGAGCGTCATCAACAATGTGGAGGAGGGTGGTTTCTGTGCTGCGTCCCGGTCTGAAGCCTGATTGAAAGTCATCTAGCAGGTGAAAGTTGTTGATGTGTAGGCTTAGTTGCTATTGCACACATTTTTCCAGAACTTTGGCAAGGAGTAGGATGTTGGATATGGGTCTATAGTGTGGGGTGCTCGGGGGTAAGCTGGGGTGGTGAAGAAGGTGAGTGTGTGCTGTTTGTGTGCATGTCTGAGTTTCTTGGATCTGTTGAAGTGTGTGCATGCTTAGGTGTGTGTGTGCTTGTGATAGGATTGGGAAGATGGATTTTGGATGGGGAAGAGGCAGGTGGGGGGTGAAAGGGTGGGATGGGTGGAGGGGGAGGAGGCCAAAGCCTGAAAATATATGGCAGTGTGAATGCCTTCCAGGAAGGCAACATCTGGGTCATCTGGATGCTTAGCCCATGGATGTCATTCAGCACTGCAGTCGGACCCACAGTGATGCTCCCCAGGAGGACAATAGCCTCCTAACTCAGGGCAGTGGGGCTAAGAGGGCCAAGGGCTGAGGTGCCCTCTCCTCTTAGGGGAGTGGGAACTGCCATCTTATGGGGGAACAATAGGTGGGGTGGTGATGGAACTGGGGGTGGCCGGCAAGGATAAAGGAGAAACTGTCCTGCTGGGTCCACCACCACTTCAGAGTGCCCACTGGAGGATGACTCATATGACGATACGATGTGGATGTTGTCCTCTGGGGCACTCCACACACCCTACTGGTCACTGGGTCCTTCTGTGTTTGACGGCTCAAATCTGGAACCGCTATGACCAGCTGTGTCCCCGCTGATGTTGGCCCCTTCTCTTCTGCTTGCCCTTGATGTATTTGAAATTACATGTAGTGTAGGTTTATTGCAAATGCGTTTCCACACCTGACCATCACAAACCACCAGAAAACATTAAAGAAGTCCATATATCACATCAGCTTCATGGTTCACTTCATAAGCTTCCAAGCTAGAATGAGCACATGCATGCTTGCTACATAACCTGCAAACCGTTGGGCCCACTCATGTCAGAACCCCAGATCGGTCCAAAAACATGGATCAAAATGTCTACACTCCATCCTTATGTCCATACTCGGATAGTTAATCAACTTGCATACTTTGGCACTTGTATACCATACTAAAGAGATGCAATCAAATAGGATGGATACATTTGTGAGATTTACACAATGCTCACACAAGGCCCAGAGTCCAACAGTTCTACATAACCCTCATAACAAATCATGATGCCATGAAGGTCAAGTTGGACACCAATGTAAGACTGGGCCGTGAACTACGCTCCGCTCGCGGAGTTTGTGGGGTTTTCCGCATTCATAATTATGCGTAGCTCGCAAAGTTGCAAAAGACTCCGCCCCGCTTAGCGGAGTGGAGTTTTTTTACCTCTCTCACGTTCGTCAAAGTCAAGTTGGTGACCATGAGAGAGGAATATCAACCTCCCAGCGAGGTTTTTCCTCGTTTGCGATCGCCAACTTCAAGTTGGCGAGCGCAAGCGTGGAAAATGAACCTCCTGGCAAGATTTCTTAATGCAGGGGGGTCAGGTTTCGCATATGCTCGCAACCGTTTGCATTGAGAAACAGCCCATTCCCGTTGAGAAAGCTCCCACTCGAGTAAAAATCTGCTCGAGTAGCAGAAAGGGAAAGCTGGGACCGGTTGGCCATGTTGCCGTTCGCGATGATTGCACAGTGCGGACAAGCATCTGGCACTGTGCAATCACCGCGAACAGCATTTTTGCATCATGCTCCGCATAGTGCGGCAGAGGTTTTTTTTGCACTTAGCAGAGTTCCGCATAGTGCAACTCCGAGAATTCTGCCCCCGTTTACACCAATGTACCATCAATTACTGTGTTGGCAGACATCATGTCAAATGCAAATGCTCCTTGTACACTGATGACATTTTGGACTTCAAATGACATCATTTGACCACTATATTAATAATCAGTAAGGGGTAACAGTGCCTAAAGAAAAGATGAACTGGCCTTTTTCGGTTGCTGTGAGAGACTGTGAGAAATTGACTCACAGGGTAGGTTGGAAATAGAGTGGTGTGGAGGTGGAGAAATTCCTCCTTTTTAAAGAAGTGCCCGCACACACCCATGCGGGTGTCATGCTTCATCATCATCATCAAGAACGCTAGCCACAGGCGCCACCAACTCATTCAAACCGCCAAACGGACCACCTTCAAGGAACGCATCGACACACCGGCCTCCTGCTCTCCTGGAACCACATCAACGACGACAACACCATCAAAACCATGAACACCATCCAGTCCGGCTCACCGTCAGACCCCTGCTCCTACCACATCTTTAACAAAGTGAGCTCCATCATCGCACCCCAACTCCGGAAGATCATCAACAGCTCCTTTGAGACCGCCACCTTCCCGGAGAGCTGGAAACACGCCAAGATCAACGCCCTACTCAAGAAACCCAAGGCAGACCCAACGGACCTCAAGAACTTCCGGCCCATCTCCCTACTCCTGTTCCCGGTGAAAGTCATCAAGAAGATCGTCAACAGACAACTGACCCGCTTCCTCGATGAGAACAACACCCTGGACTCATCCCAATCTGGATTCCGCAGCAACCACAGCAACAAAACCGCCCTCATCGCCACCACCAATGACATCAGGACCCTGCTGGACACTGGCAAAACAGTGGTCATCATCCTCCTAGACCTCTCAGCTGCCTTCGACACCGTCTGCCACCAAACCCTATGCACATGCCTCCACAACGAGGGGATCTGTAACAAAGCCCTGAACTGGATCACCTCCTTCCTCACCGACAGAACCCAGAGAGTTTGCCTCCCCCATTCCAATCCGAAGCCACCAAGATCACGTGCGGCTTACCCCAAGGATCATCCCCCAGCCTGACCCTTTGCAACGTCTACATGTCACCGCTCGCCAACATCGTCCAATCGCATGACCTTAACATCATCTCATACGCTAACGACACCCAGCTGATCCTCTCGCTAACCAAGGACCCCACCACCGCCAAGACCAACTTCCACGAAGAAATGAGGGCCATCGCCGAATGGATGAAGAACATCCGCCTTAACAGCTGAAGTCAGACACGACGGAGGTCCTCATCCTCGGCTCCACCCCTTCCGCCTGGGACGACTCCTGGTGGCCGGCCTCGCGAGGAGCTGCACCGACACCCACCAACCACGCACGCAACTTGGGGTTCATCCTGGACTCATCACTATCAATGACCCAGCAACTCAACGCCATTTACTTCTCCTGCTTCAACACCCTCCGCATGCTTCACAAGATCTACAGATGGATCCCCACCGAAACCAGAAGGACAGCCACCCAGGCCCTCGTCACCAGCAGGCTAGACTATGGCAATGCCCTCTACGTGGGAATCACGGCCAAACTCCAGAAAAGACTTCAACGCCTCCGCACGCCTCATCCTCAACATCTTCCGCCACAGCCACATCACTGACCACCTGAGAGACCTGCACTGGCTCCCCGCCAACAAGAGGATCACCTTCAAACTCCTCATCCACTCTCACAAAGCACTCCATGACACTGGACCAACATACCTCAACAAGCTTTGCTCTGCTGACCTCTCCCTCGCCACCGTCCTATGCATCCACCGAACTACAACCAACAGCAGATCTTTCTCCCACCTCGCTGCCAAAACATGGAACACCCTCCCCATCCACCTGCGACAGACCCAGGACCTGCTGCCCTTCAGGAGACTTTTCAAGACCTGGCTGTTCGAGCAGTAGCAGTTCCCCCTTAGCACCTTGAGACCCTCGCAGGTGAGTAGTGTGCCCTACAAATGTATTGATTGATTGATTGATTGATCATCGGGCATTGTTCATCGTGGGGGTGGTGCTGCAGTCCCCCACAGGCTCCGCCAGAGGGCTCTTTCTTTGAGTTCTTTTCAGGAGTAACGCCGCAGTGGTGAGTGTGGGAGGGAAAGGAAGGTGAGTGAGTAAAATTACCACAATGGTAACCTAAAGAACCTTTATTCAGAAGTCCATGTGGTAATGATAAAATTGGTGACAACGAAGGTTTCAAGAGGAATTATATCTGAGCGGTGAATATTTTCCTTCTGTTCAGCAAGTAAAAAGTGGTAATGGTGAGTGAGTGTGTTAGGTCGACATGTTTCACGCTTTCAAAGGGTCCCTAATGGATCTTATGGCGTTTCTTCAGGACTGTGGTAGAAGTGTGGAATAGTTAAAAATAGGAATCTGAGATGGTGACACCCAGTATCCCTATAGTACCTTTATTCAGGTTCTTAAGTAGATTTCAATGCAGGAACATCCTCTAGGAGTTCCTCGATCCAACCTATAAAGAGAGAGAGATAAAATGGAAAGAGAATCAAATCGGCATTTTACTTTAATAGTAGTACAATGGTGCATATGTTGCAATCCGTATGGGAAAGGAGGCATGCTTTTCCACTCATACCTCAAATGCCAGAAAAACTGCAGTGCATCGCATCCTGTAAGCCCAAGGTATTAGCTCATTGAAAGATTTAAAAGCGCATCTACACATAGAAACTGTTGGACAGCGGCAACATGCTGGTGTGCGCACAACACTAAATGTGTATCCACAAACAAATTGGCACACGTCTGTGATGTCTATCAAAAAAGGTGTGGGAGTCGTGATAGGTGATGCAGTCCGTGAAGATATGTTTGTACATTCACACATCAAGTAAATGGTTACTCTGCTGTGAGTACCCGCGTCTGGTCGAGTCATGCAGTACAACTACAGACACACAAACATATAACATATATCTCCTACCCCACCAGTAGTAAAGGCTGGCCACATCGGCGTTTGTAGCGCGACATGAAAAAGAAAATCTGCGAGTGACATTGTAAGAGTAATCAGAATGCGCTTGTGATCAGGATCTTACCTTCTCTGAAGTGAAGAGCCTTAAGGAAAATACTCACAATGCCTCTTCCCGGAATACAGCCAATTACCTGCCTGCCACTGCTCAAGTGCTCTTGCGGGGCAGTCAGTGCTGTTTCCAAATATGCACCGTGCTCCCTCGCCAACCCGGATGACCCAGTAACAAGGGATGGAGCGTAGCCTCATGCACAAAGACGTGCGGACAACACCAAATGTGGTGGCCATCTTGGGAGGGGAGCATGCTGGTGCATAGTACATGGAAACGGGAAGTCTCGTATGAGAAAGCCTCAATATTGAATTTAGCTCGATTTTTGGGGCCTGTCCAGTATGTGAATGGATGATCTGGGTAGTTGTCCAGTGAAGCATTTCAATTGCACTCACTGAATGTAGTAATATGATTAATTACAGGGGTTTGGCAGTGTATCTCTCAAGTAAATATTTGCACTGCCAGGTGGTCGGGTAAAACATGCTTAATATGGCGGCCAACTTAGGGGTAGGGAATACCTTATGGCCCGGGTTAGTGATCCTATTAAACTCAGACACGTGATACTGGGAAAGAAACAGTGATTCTTATAAGTCAGTGGAATGTCTTATCCTATTCAGAAAAGCATTAATTGACTAGCCAGTGTGAGTTTACTCTTTTTCAATGATCAAGTAATGCATAGGGTCCGACCAGACTTGTGGATGCCAGTCATTTTTGATTGGACTCAGTAGGGTATTCCATCAAGTACAGTAACCGTGAAGGTATATGTGTGGACACTGTCCTTAATAGGGATATGAATATTGAAAGCGGTTTGAACGTATGGCCTTATGATGTATAGGACACCCATCGCCCACTTGGATGATCTCAGTTGTACCGGGACCAGAACACTCTGTTAGGCTCTCATTATAACAGTGGAGGAAGGACTTCTTATGAATAGGGGCATGAGTCCGGCTGTCAGTATCTGAACGTACTTACTGTGTCTCTAAATGTCCGCCGCCCAGTCGTTAGGACAATTTCAGGCACAGAGTGGGTCAGTTGATGAGTCAGTTGATAAATTCTGCCCACAGAATGTCATCATTAAGGCCTGTGATGTTGCTCTTAAGGCAGGACATCCACTGTTGTTCTTGTGTGAATAAGGTTCTTGTAGTTGTAGACCAATTCTGATTGGACTTGATGAGAGTCCACTTCAAGCTGTCTGGTGTATGGCCAGTCTCAGAAAAGTGACTCAACATCCTAGTTTTGGTCTTTTTAATATCGAATAGTGCTTCTTTGTTCACTAATGCGGATTTTGACTGTCTCTTTGTCATACCCACATAGCTCAGATTGCATGCACAGGTTTTTAAGTACACACAATTCTTGGTGTTGCAGTTGGTATGTTTTTTCTGGCACCAGGGTCTTCTGCGGCCCAAATCTATGTGTTTCGTTGCCGTGGTTAGATGGCATACAGTGCACGACCCACAAGAGAAATGCCCTTCTACCAGGGGTAGGGCCCATAAAGTAGGTTGTCTCGTCAGTTGTGATTTTGGACAAGTGTGAACAAGTAGATCCCTCAAATTCTGGGTGCGTTTGAAGGAGAAAAGGGGGGTTGGCCCGGGGGAGAAACTGCCTGTTCATAGGATGCCCTACTGTTTTTTTAATACTTTCTGTACTCGGTTTGAGCTAGGCGTAAATGTGGTGACACATATCAGGGTGTCTGTAGGTATTTTTGCCCTGTTTTCCAAGAGGATCTCTCAATGATTATTCCTGTCTCTCATATACGCTTGGCGTATCACTTTTGTGGGATAATGTCGCTCTGTGAGGTTGGTGGTCAGAATCGTGGCTTGGTTTTCATACTCTGCCATATTATTGCAATTCCTCCAGAGGCGGAGAAACTGTCCCACAGGAAGGTTATCCCTCAGGGCTTTTGGTTGGTGGCTGTCATGGAGTAAAAGGCTGTTCCTATCAGTGGGTTTTCTATAGTTGGTTGTTCGTAAAACCCCATTCTGGATGGAGATCAGCAGATCAAGAAACGGGATTCTGTTCTCTGACTTAGTGCTTGAGAATTTTAGGAATGGGTCAAGAGTGCAGACCCAGTCACAGAAAGTTTCACATTTGTTAGCCTCACCCATCCAAAACACCAAGATGTAATCTATAGAGCAATGCCACATTAATATGTTTTCTCGATAGGGATTGCTCTCATGTAGTCAAGCAGTCATATGCAGGCAGGCCAGACTGGGAGCAAAGGTACTACCCATGCTGGTCCCCAGGACTTGGTGGTAAAGTTGGTTCTGAAATGCAGAGAAGTTTTCCTGTAGCTTTGCTGCAAGGCAGCCAGAGGGCCAGTGAAAGGGCCTACATTTACGCCGTGACATTTTGGACAGAGGATATTTGTGCCCCCGAGGAAGGTCAGTTGGCCTGGGGTTATTTCATTGTTTATGCCCAGGTGCTGTGTGCACTTTATCTGCAGTACTGGGGTGCAGTACTCATGTTTTTTGCATTATGTGTTTTATGCCTAATGTCGTGCTATGAGGTTTTAGGATGATGCCTATTGCGTAATGTGTTTATGTGTATGAGGTTTACGCATAATGTGTTTATGCCTAATTGATGCAAACATAATGCGGTTATGTTGCTAATGCTAATGTGATATAATGCTGAGGTCATTATTGTGCCAGTAGTTACTGGTTGTCTTTTACATTTGCTACTTGTGCTTTGTGATGTCAAGACAGTGGCCCGATTGGCCCTGTCATGTGTATATAATCCCCTTTGAATATTGCCTAGTGCCAGTTGGCACAGTGTATATTGTGTGATTATGATTCTAATGTGTTTTGAATAAGGCAAATGCTATTTTTCATATAAACTTGTGTGGAGTTTCTTTTGTGGCGTGCCTAGTGTGTTGCTGCTATGTGTATGTGTTGCGCAAACGCTTTACGTATTGCCTCTAGGATAAGCTTGACTGCTCATGCCAAGCTACCAAGGGTGTGAGCAGGGGTTATCTTCAGCGTGTAACTCCCTTGCCCTAACTAGAGTGGTGGTTTCTGCCTGGCTTAGGTGCCTGCCCTAGTCAACCCGAAATCCCATTTCTAACAGCGACATTATCCCAAAAAAGTTATACGCCAAGCGTTTAAGAGAGACAGGAATAATCACAGCGAGAGCCTCTTGGAAAACAGGGCAAAAGTACCTACAGACACCCTGACTTGTGTCATCACATTTTTGCCTAGCTCTAATTGAATACGGAAAGTAATCAAAAAACACTGGGGCATCCTAGAAACGGGCAGCTTCTCCCCTGGGCCAACCAACCCTTCTCCTTCAAACACACTCAGAATTTGAGTGATCTGCTTGTTCACACTCGCCCAAAACCACATCTGACGAGACAGCCCACTTTATGGGACCTGCTCCCTGTAGAATGGCATTTTCCTTGTGGGTCATGTACTGTATGCCATCTAACCACGGCAAGGAAACACAGAGATCTGGGTCTCAGAATACCCTACTCCATGGTCCTTCGACGTTGCAGTGATATAACTAGACATGAAGTTTGTACCTCTGTCAGTTAAGACCTCCTTAGGGAAATACACTCTGGAAAAAATCCCAGGAGGACCCTGGCCACCACAGGAGCTGTGGTGGTTATAAGCGCTATAGCCTCTGGATTCCCAGTGGCATGGTCCTCCACCACTAGAATATAACTGTGCCAAGATGAAGTTGGAGGGTTCATGGGACCAATTAGGTCAATCCCAAAGGCCCTACTAATACCACAGATAGTGGTATTAGGGGGACCTTTGTGGCACCACCTTAGTTACCACTGGCTTGACAGGTGGTACAGGAGCGACAAAACTCATTGGTGTCCTCTGACATATGAGGCCTGTGAAATTGAAGGACAAGCCTGTCCCAAGTCTTTTTTTGGCCTAGGTGTAAGCTAAGGGAATGCCATGTGCCAAAGAGAGTAGGAAGCCCCTAAACTTCAAAGATATGACCAACCTCCTGGTGGTACCAGGCTTGGGGTCTCCACCCTCTGAGTAAAGGAGTCCCTCATCCCAATAGAACCTGTGGGATCCACTGACACTCCCAGCAGCCTCAGCTGCAGCTTGCTGCCTGAGGGGTTCAAGAGAAAGGCAGGTTTGTTGCTCCTTGCTCGGGTCTGTCCTGGAAGGGCCCCCTTTCTCCAAAAACACAATCAGGTTCCTGTTCATTTGAGACAGTTCTTTTAGAGGGACTGGTATCATCCCCCTCAAGCCCTCTCTGAGCCTGAGGGGAAGACACAGCCTTACCCCTCCTGCTCCTTCTCTAGGAAGGCACCTGGTCTATTTTTCCAGACTCCAAGGCCTGTTCAGTAGACCTCAGTTTTGCCTGCAACCTGGTCACAGCAAACACATCTGCAGAGATACCCAGCATTGTCTCATGAGTCCTTAATTTCATTTCAGCCCAGGCTGAAGTTTTCTAATCATTGCCAAATAAGCATTCCACTGGAAGGTCCGAACAAAACCACAACTTTCTTTGGGCTGGTTACCCCTCCCCAGCTGAAATTGACAACTGCCAAGGAATGATCATTCCTGACATTGTTAGCATTGGTCACTTGGTGCATCTCACCAAGTATGATCAGTTCAGGGTCCACAAGATCTTTTGTCACTATAGTGACACTTGCACCTGTGTCCCTGTACGCCATGGCCTCCTTACCATTAATCAAAGGCTGCTGTCGTATTTGTCCTTGTTACTGGGACTGGCAATTAAGGTGGCAATATCCATGCCACCATCACAGACAAGTACAGCCTAAGCCGGAGTTCTGATTAGGCCAGAACCCATCTCAGAGCCCAAGGTTAACCCAACTATTCCCTTGTTCCCTGTACCACCACTTGAAACTGTACTAGGGGGAGCAGTTGTCTTAGGGGTAGTGGTGGTTGGAGTTGAATCCTTGGCCTTTGGTCAATTGGCAACTTTTGTCCAATGGGTCTTTTCTTTACAAGTAACACCAAGGTTTCTTTTTGCCTTTCCCTTTGTTGGATTGTGACTCCCCCCAGATGTAGGTTTTTGGGGCCCTGATGAAGACTTGTCATCTTTTCCTTTGTCCCTCCCCTAATCTGACGTTTTTGCATCTTGCTCCTTTTGGTCAACACCATGGTTCTGGTTTTTCTGCTTCACCCTGGTTCTGACCCACCTAACGGCCTTCTTTCCCAATTCTTTGGGAGAAGTCAGATCGGACTCAACCAGGTATTAATACAACAACTGATTTTGGCAATTATTAAGGATCTGCTCCCTCAATCAAATTGTACAATCCCTTAAAATCATTCACTTTGATGCCAAGCAACCAGCCTTACAGAGCCTTAATTGCACTATCTACTAAGACTACCCAATCCTGATTCTGTGCCTTCTGGGTGTCTCTGAACGTAATCCTATACTGTTCAGTGGTTAAGCCAAACCCATCAATGAGAGCAATACTCAGAACTGAGTAATTGTCAGCATCTTCTTCTCTAACAGTGAGGAGCTTATCTCTAGTCCCAATCTTTTTCTAGCTCTCTGGACTTCTAGGGACTCTTTGTCCAGGGCCATTTGCTGTTGCCTGAGCCTAAGCTTAGCTTTCTCAAGTTACAGATTTTGGCACTAACAGTGGCAAGTTGTTAGATTTATCTCAACTAATAATTTGATACCTTGAAGTATATTTCAAGAAGGCTCCTATCAACAACTATACTTAAATAAAATATTACAATATGCGCTTATGGGGCTATTCACTATTAAGAAGAAAAACAGAATTGGCAGTTTTTTCCTCACCACGGCTTATTAAACATCTTATACAATGTACCTGCTTATAGTTACAAGGCACCCTACCCCTGGGGCACCTGGGGGAGACCTAAGGTTGACTTGTACGTAAATGTAAGGTAGATTAATACTTTGGAAGTACCTTTAGGTCCAAAGCAGAATTTGCATATAATTTCAATTTAAAAGCAGCTTGCAAGGCAGGACCGGCTTTTAAAATGACAGCAGGTGCTGCAGTAGTTCACACTTCATTGCCGGAAATGTACTGGGACTCTAAACCTCCCTGCCCTATTTTAAACTAGGGACTTATAGGTAGTTTGAATCCACATTGTCTTGTTATTTACTAGGGACGTACAGGGGTCTGTCAGTGCCAATTGTAATTATACCAAATTACCATGCACTTTTAACACAGAGCGCAAGCCTTGCATCTGGTTAGAAGAGCCCAGGGCATAGTCAGATTTAGAGTAAGTCTAGTGGTCAAAATGTGGGCAAAAGTTGGAGAGGCACTGCAAACAAATTCTGATTTCTCACAGTAAATGTTAGTCATTTGTAACTAAATAATAGATTTTTCAAGTTTATCTCTGGTAGCTTCTTTTATTTTGTGTGGCATGTTGGATATGTGTATGTCTGGATGGTACTGGGACCCCTGTTAACTAAGGCTATGTGATGCCACACAGCTTTATTCTTGCAAGGGCATTTAATATCCAGCACAAAAGGTGTTTGACATCCGCAATTGCATTTTCTCAGTGAAAAAAATCCTTAGCGCTGCTTTGCTTCGCTTTGGCTAAAGTAGGTGTTACTGGGGGTGGATCAGAGCAAAAAATCATATATTTTGATGCAAAGTCCAAACTTTTAAGATAGCCAGACAGGGTTTGCATTAAACATGGACAATTTGTTCATTTCTAGGAAATCCCACTTATTGCACTGCACACATCCAGGGACATATTTACAACTTTAGTGGCACAGGCAGTACGGCAAGTCACCTTACTGCGCTGTCCTGCGTCACAGGGAAAGGGCAGGAATGTGCCGTATTTAGCCAATAAGGCTCATTCCTGTCCTTTTTCCATGCACTTGCGCCGTTTTGTTAGCCTAACACCACTGAGGACCGTTTTTCCTCTTTTTATGTTTGCTACAGAATGCAGCACACATAGGAAGAGGAAAAACAAGGAGAAATAAAGATATTTCTCCTTCTTACGTTTCCCCTGGGAAGGCAAGGCACATCTTTTGGGTGAATTCCCAGGTTTACAAGTTCTTGTAAATCTCGGAATGTGTCAAAAACCATGGGAGTTACATGGAAACGCCCATGGAATGACTCCCCAGGGCAGAGTAACGCAACGCAGTGTTACTCCATATTTTTTAAGCCCCTCAAAGCCAACCAAAATGGTTGTACAAGGGTTCAAAAATATGACTTGTGTTTTTTGTCACTCTTGCACCATATTGCAGCGTGCAAGAGTGATGCAAACCGTGTCATAAATATGGACCCAGTGTGTGGGATTAGCTTAATTTGTCTAAAATAGGAATTTTTAGTGAAGGGTATGCTTTGAGTACAAATCTTGCTAGATGGTGCACACCTGCTCTTCTCTGTGGTGTGAGGCTATGCATAATTTAAGGCAGCCGGTTTAAGTGGCAGTGGGGGGAATGACGTCAACCGCAGAACAATTTTTGTAGAGATGACTTTGCGCTGTTCCACTCATTGCAAATGTGGTTGCTGTGCTGCATGAAAATGTGTTACTTTGTCCTCAAAGATGTGTGCATTGAGGTAATATTGGCGGTGTTTCATCTATTGTTCCAAAGAAATAGCTGCAATCGCCTTAATATATCAATAATACCGGATGCTTGCATTGTCATGTTGTGTGACTTACATGGCATAAAATAAATGAGTTTAATAGCTGCAAATTTCTTATTACAATTATTAATATTTATTTTTCATCTGCTAAAAAATGTTGAAGTATATATTTATTTTAAGGTACCACAATCCACATAGAAATGTCTCTCAAAGCTATATGACAAAATAAACACATGAACGAGAGTTACATTTTGCTTACGTGCATCGTAGCACTTAACATTTCCTATATTTGTATCTACCTTTCATAATAGTGAATAGCATTGTCTTTTAATGCACGCATGTATAGTATCTGATTGGAGCCTTAACAAATTATATAGGGGACTGGTTGCATTATTTAATATACTGGTTATTTGGGAAATAACAGATTCCTCAATGCGACACCAGACTGGAACTCAGACTCTTTCTACAAGAAGAAAAGTATTAGATTGTTCAACAGTTGAAACACAATTCAGAAGAACCTGTTGAATCGTTTTTCCGTGCATTGAAGGGTCGATGCTGTTTAGTTCCAGCTGTCCTTTGTGCAACACGTTCTTTGTGCTACTGTGTTTAGCAGCACGCCGACTGCCTTTGAGTATAAAATAGTAACAACAGGGACATGGACTCAATGGAGTTTTAACTCCCTTCAGCATGTGGGACTATGTTATGACAGTGTCACAGAAGAACGAAAACCTTTGTGTTAACATTCATTGGTAAAGGAATCTTAAGAGTGTTAGTTGTCATATCAGTGCACAGTGGCATATATTGTTGTACGGTTTACATCGGGAAATCCAGAAAGTAGTTTTCCTCAGATCAATTGAGCAAGTTGAACATAAAATGATTTGTACCAACAAAGGCTCATGGTACTTTTTCGATAACTATAATTGCTACCTGTCAATTATGCGCAATTAGAGAGAGGTGCGCCCAATTGATACACTTAACTCTGCACTTGTATCAGCTGCGGCTCCGTCGCCCCCTCCTGCCAGCTGTCTCAAAATGGCAGGAAAGGGAAAAAACGATAATAAACACTTTTTATTATCATTTTATTTTTCCTTTCCCAGCTGATTTTTTAGTAGGCGGGGCCAGGGGGATGACAGTCACTGAAGGGGGAGTGGTATGCACTGGTAATAAGTGTGCATGTGTGTTTGGCAGCCGTCTCAGGACGGGCAAAATGATATGCGAACTGAAGCTGTCTCCAACCTGTTGCCAGGTTGGAGACAGCAGGCACAAGCTCTCAGTCTCACTGGTAGAGCAAATTCAGGGTGCTCCGGACAATCATGGCGCTGCTCTCATGCATGAGAGCAGCGCCAGGAATGGCAGCAGGGGAGTCTTTGAGCCTGTGCCTGCAGGGGAATGGAGCAGAAGAGGGCAATGTGGCTGGCTGCAGGTACATTTGTTTAATCATTTGTGAATCTTATTTGTTGTCTGTCGTCTCCCAGACCCCTTGCCCCGCCTCACCACTTTTCAATGACATCAGCCACCACTGCCTTGCATTCCCTCATAACGGCTATTGTCAGGGCAGGCCTTTTATTTCATTTGGCATTTCAGCAGTGGGCTGGAGCCCACGGAGGCTGGTTATATGGCAGGGCTGCTCCAGGCACTTCTATCACATTCCCCAGCTCCCCAAGGTAAATTGTTGTAGGCATGTGGTGGCTTCAAGAGAGAGAAAGTGATGGGGGAAGGTAGAAAGAAAGTACTCAGAGAGGGAGAAGAGAGAGGAATGGAGAGAGGAAATGGATAGATGGTACAGATTGTGCGAGTAGAGGAAGGGTTTGAGTATTTTTGACAGGCTGCATATGGTTCCCCAGTATTGCTAACGGAATGTCTGTAAGAAGGCAAACACAGAGCCTTTATAGACATGTTAAGATTTTGTAATATCCCTCCTTCCCCTTTCCCTAGCACCTCTGCGGCAAATAGGAGGCTATCAAGAATCAGAAAAGGTATCAATCCCACAAGACATCAGGGGTATCAAGGTGTGTAGCATGACTTCTGGTTCAGTGTATTGACAATCCTGGTTTCTTTGCACAGAATTATAGGTACTATTCTGCAATTAGGTATTAGGTTCAATGTAACCCCATAAATCTACCGATGTGTGTGTGTGTGTGTACTACAAACGAGAAAATAATAACCTTTCTTTTGGTGGCATTCTTATCTATCCCAAAAAATACTTTTTTCCTAACATAAGAATGTTCGCTACCAACTGCTGACATAGCTCTATAAAAGCAGATAAAAACAACTGAGTTCAATTATTTGGTTGGCTCATATAGCAACATATGTGTAGCATGTACAAGCTATTTTTGATTAATTTCTTTGCGATTCTGAGAGGTTAATTGCAATTAGACATGTTAAATGTCTCACCTTAACATCAATGAATTGTAGAACATATGTTAGAATTGGGATTTTAGTTGGCAGAGGTATGCACCCTGTCCAGTCGGCAACCACAATCTTATTCAGGCTAAGTCAGATACACACCATAAATTAACCAGTGCTCACCCTCTGGTAACTTGCCACTGAGCAGACAGGCTTAATCTAAGAGGCAATGTGTAAAGTATTTGCACAACACTTCAAACAGTAACACTGTGAAAACACCACAAAAAGACTCCAAACCAGTTTAGAAAAATAGATTATGATTTTATAAATAAAGCAAGACTGAAATGACAAAAATCTAATTAGTAGAAGTTGGGCTATTACTTTTTTTAAGATTACATGTGAAAATTGTGCTTAGAAGCAATAAGCACCTACAGGGTTATCTAGTCGTGCTGGATATGGGTAAATAGCAAGACAAGCTTGGGTTTTGACTCAAAGGCAGCAGGGCCAAGTCAAAAATATTCAATAGAACAAAAAAATGCCGATGCTGCACTGACTTTAAAGAGAAGTTTTTTGTCAAATGAATAGATCAAATCAAATCCATTTAAACCATTTAATGGCTGTTTTTAATCAGAAAATATATTTAAGCAAATTTTTTAATTTTTGCACGGTAGGATTTTAGAACATTTGAACAATATAAGTGAAAATTAAGACAGTACATCAAAAAACATTTCAAATATTTACATGACAATACATAAACACATCCATATTATCACACCACTGGCATACCTCAAACATTCAGACAGAAGACAACATAGATTTAATATTTCTATATACACAATAAGTCCATAAGTGAGAGTCAATTGCAATCTTTCTAAAACATATCTTTTAGATCTGTTTTGGCAGTTTTTTAGAATCTGAAGGCGAAGACAAGTCAACGTAGGTCAACGCGTTTCGAATCCCTTCACCGGGGATTCTCATCAGGACCAAAATTATCTAAGAGAAAGAGGAAGAACACTAAGTTGGACCAACAACCCTTTAGTTATAACCAATTCAGAGCCGCTATCTTTCAATGATAAACCTTACCAAAAAATGACGAAGGAAAAACTCTAAATGGATGGTAGAAGGACTTTACAACCAGGATCTGAAAACCATTAGAGTGAAAAAATAGTTTTAGACAGAGATTATAGAAGCAGTGTGAAAAACAGAGTGAAACATAAGCAATGTTGTCTTTTTATATGGTCACTAAACACTGTAATTGTACTTACAGTCGAATGTGCGTGTAGTCTTCTACACACGTCTTGGGCCCCTTGAAAATCATCAGGGTAATCTCATGCTGCTTGAGAGCGAGGTTACAGGTCAAGGAACAGATCGGCGACCGCAATCTGAATTTAAACGAAGAGTCGATGTAAAAACACTTGAAGTGTCTTGCTCTAAGCGGTGTTCAACACTCACGATCGAGATGTCTGAAATATATCTAAATAACAGAATACCTGGTAATTCGTGCTCCTCCCGCGTCCTTGGGGCCGACGTGAACCGTGCTCCTAGATCGGTGATTGTAGCCTGGGCTTACGGCCATTTTAAATACATCGCGAGATTGGCTTCCCTAGGGTGATACTAGAAGGAATTCTGGGACGTGTAGTCTATTGGCAACAGTGTCCCTTCGAAGTCCACGGACCCAGATATGTCGTTTTTCAAAAAATCGTATTTCTGAAGAACGGGACCAGTTAAGGAAACGGTTCTCCAAATTAACAGCGGCGCCGAATTACGTTATGTTCCTGGTTGGTTTTTTTCTGTCAATAAAACTTTATTGCACGGGAGTACAATAAACTTCAAGAACTTGCCAATTCCCGTAGGTGTTTCTTTTTGGATAATTTGTCCGCATGTTTACGATCTGTACATAGCAACTAACAGAGAGAAAATTAGATTCATATTCCGAAGGGGCCCGTATTATTAAAATGAAACATGCATTTTAGTGACAGTCCAGATTCGAATGAGCATAACTCTTAGGGTGAACTGCTCAAATACTCCCAGTGGGCAGCGATGAGTCGTGTTCATTGCCATATTTCATAGGCAAGTTAGAACGTCAACACATATCTTCATATGTAAAATGGAGCATTATAAACACAATCAGAGTGTACACAGGAATAATTACAAATTGAAAATCTCGGATAGCTCATTCAATCCTACAACTGATGTATTAAACTTAATGATGAGCATCGCCTCTCTTTTCACAAGTTTTGCATCAAGGTCGCCTCCTCGGTCATCCTGTGTAACTTTTGAAATCACAGTCCATTTCACATCTCTTTCTGTGTGGTTATTGAGATGCCAATGATTCACCAATGGAGCGTTAATCACCTTCTTGCGTATCCTCGATTTATGTTGCTGAATTCTTGTCCGTACTTCCTGATTTGTTTTCCCGATGTAAAGTTTGTCGCAAGGACAGAGTATCCCGTATACAACAAATTTTGTTTTACAATTTGAAAAACAATCATGTTTCCAATGTACATCCCTATGGGTGAAATGATTCCCTTCGATCGTGGAGTCACAGCAGACGCAAGTACCACATTTGTGATGCCCCAGTATCGGGGGTAAGTTCAAAAGGCTTCTTATGTCCGGGCTCTTTGTTTTGGGTAATGCAGCTCGGACTAGCTGATTGGCAATACTTTTGTCCTTTTTGAACGCAAATAACGGAACTTCTTTCAGTGAGGAATCAAGGTTTTTGATGAGATGCCAATTTTGAGATATGGTCTTCTTGAGCCAATTTGCGGTAGGACTATAGGTCGAAACACACACAATCCTGTTGGTTTTTGAATTGTCCTTTCTTTCCAACAATACATCCCGGGGAGTCCACCATGCTCGTTTGATGGCTTTCTTTAAAAGTTTCTTTGGATAACCTCTGGATAGTAAGTTATTTTTTAAGTTGTCAGCATGATGTAAATATTCATCTTTAAAGGTGCAATTTCGACGAATTCGTAAAAATTGGCCGTATGGCAGATTGTCTCTTAGACTTCGTGGATGGTTGCTCGAATAGTGCAAAGCCTTATTCCTGTCAGTTTTTTTCTTGTATAATGTCGTAACCAAGCAACCGTTGTTGGGATAGATCTCCACGTCTAAAAAGGAAATCCTACATTTAGAAAAATTCAGACTGAATTTTATATCTGGTGTTCTGTTGTTAAGCCAATTGACAAACTCTCGGAGTTGTCTTTCATCCCCTGTCCATGTTAAAAAAACATCATCGATGTATCGGACCCAATTTGTAATATAAATTGCAAATGGATTGTTATTATAGACAAATTGGTCCTCGTATTTGGACATGAAAAGCACTGCCAACTCTGGGGCAAAAGGACACCCCATCGCAACTCCTTTGATTTGCAGGAAAAAATCATCTTTAAAGCAAAAGTAATTGTTTTTGAGGGCAAATGTGGCTAGCTCCATGATAAAATTCGTAGGAACTTTTTCTGGTTTTGGTCTGCTGTTCAAAAATGACTCCAAGACTGCCAAGCCCTCGTCTTGAGGAATCTCAGTGTAGAGCGAGGTGACATCTAAAGTTGCAAGGATATGTGCGTTTTCATCAAATTCCATTAGATTTAGTTTAGTCAGGAAGTCTGTTGTATCTTGTATGTACGACTTCACATCCTTCATAAAAGGTTTAAGGAAGAAGTCGACGAACTTTGATATTGACTCGTTCAAAGACTCGCAGCCCGAGACTATCGGGCGACCCGGAGGATACCTTTGATCTTTATGGACTTTTGGGAGAACATAAAAAATTGGGATCCGAGGATTTTTGTTCCTTAGAAACTCAAACTCCTTTTTACCAAGAAAACCTTGGTCGAAGCCGTTTTGTAAAATGTTGAAGAGTTTTCCTTGCAGTTCCGTAGTGGGATCTTTGCTTAGTTTGCGATAGCAGAGCACGTTGGAAAGTTGTCTCATGACTTCTGTTGTGTATCGCTCGGTGGCCCAGATGACGATTGAACCACCTTTGTCGGCCTGTTTAATTACTATCGATGGGTCGTTCTTGAGAGAGACCAGCGCTTCTTTCTGTGCTTGTTAGATTTAACAAATCTCTTCCTTTTATTTTCTGTTTCAGCAATAGCTGAGAGCACCACTTTCTCAAAGAGTAACACTTCTTTAGGTGTTTTCGCAGAGGGGGGGGCAGAAAGTAGATTTTTTCTTCAGGCCCGTTGTTTCACTGCTCTGCTCCGTTGGATTGTCAGCAAAGAACGTGATTAGGCGTATCTTGCGGCAAAATTCAATGAATTCCGTCTTTAGTAGAACAAAATTTGTTGGTTTAGACGGCACGAATGATAAACCTTTTTCTAATACTCCCAGTTCATCCTGTGACAATATTTTATCTGAGAGATTGAAAATTGGTGAGGTGGTCTGTAACTGAGGTTCACATACAGGCACGGCTATTTGTATATTTAATTCTTGTAGTTCTGGCGCCTCGTGGACATTTCCCACGGCTGGTTTGTAAATCTTGCTCTGCCTCGTTGTCTCTGTCGGCCCCGTCCTAAAAAAGACGGTTGTTGGTAGTTTGGTTGATAATTCTGTTGAAAATTGCCTCGTCTGTTAGATTCGCCTCTTGTGGAAGTATTTTCCGTATCACTTCCACTGGAGGATGACGTGGTGTCAGAAAAAGTGATAAACTTTTGTCTAGATCTCCCTTGGAAATCCGAAAGGAATCTGCGTGAGTCCGGTCTGGTGTAGAAATCCAGTTGTAAATACGGGTAGACCTTTTCGAGTGAGAAGGATTTCCTATCTTTTTCAAACTGAGTGCTTTTTTGGTTAATTGAAAAATCCTTAAACTCCACGATGTCCTTATCGACTTTATCGAGCAAGGCCTTAGCGTCCGAAATCAGTTGGTTGGATTTTATCTCGTTTTCAAGAATAGCAATTTCCTCCAATTGTTGTTTTGAAAGTCTTTGTGCTGTTTCTACAGTTAACACCATAAGATCTCTGCTACACTTCGTCTCGATCTGACTGTAGCCTTTTTTATAGATAGGATCCTATCTCTCAAGAACGACCCATCGATAGTAATTAAACAGGCCGACAAAGGTGGTTCAATCGTCATCTGGGCCACCGAGCGATACACAACAGAAGTCATGAGACAACTTTCCAACGTGCTCTGCTATCGCAAACTAAGCAAAGATCCCACTACGGAACTGCAAGGAAAACTCTTCAACATTTTACAAAACGGCTTCGACCAAGGTTTTCTTGGTAAAAAGGAGTTTGAGTTTCTAAGGAACAAAAATCCTCGGATCCCAATTTTTTATGTTCTCCCAAAAGTCCATAAAGATCAAAGGTATCCTCCGGGTCGACCGATAGTCTCGGGCTGCGAGTCTTTGAACGAGTCAATATCAAAGTTCGTCGACTTCTTCCTTAAACCTTTTATGAAGGATGTGAAGTCGTACATACAAGATACAACAGACTTCCTGACTAAACTAAATCTAATGGAATTTGATGAAAACGCACATATCCTTGCAACTTTAGATGTCACCTCGCTCTACACTGAGATTCCTCAAGACGAGGGCTTGGCAGTCTTGGAGTCATTTTTGAACAGCAGACCAAAACCAGAAAAAGTTCCTACGAATTTTATCATGGAGCTAGCCACATTTGCCCTCAAAAACAATTACTTTTGCTTTAAAGATGATTTTTTCCTGCAAATCAAAGGAGTTGCGATGGGGTGTCCTTTTGCCCCAGAGTTGGCAGTGCTTTTCATGTCCAAATACGAGGACCAATTTGTCTATAATAACAATCCATTTGCAATTTATATTACAAATTGGGTCCGATACATCGATGATGTTTTTTTAACATGGACAGGGGATGAAAGACAACTCCGAGAGTTTGTCAATTGGCTTAACAACAGAACACCAGATATAAAATTCAGTCTGAATTTTTCTAAATGTAGGATTTCCTTTTTAGACGTGGAGATCTATCCCAACAACGGTTGCTTGGTTACGACATTATACAAGAAAAAAACTGATAGGAATAAGGCTTTGCACTATTCGAGCAACCATCCACGAAGTCTAAGAGACAATCTGCCATACGGCCAATTTTTACGAATTCGTCGAAATTGCACCTTTAAAGATGAATATTTACATCATGCTGACAACTTAAAAAATAACTTACTATCCAGAGGTTATCCAAAGAAACTTTTAAAGAAAGCCATCAAACGAGCATGGTGGACTCCCCGGGATGTATTGTTGGAAAGAAAGGACAATTCAAAAACCAACAGGATTGTGTGTGTTTCGACCTATAGTCCTACCGCAAATTGGCTCAAGAAGACCATATCTCAAAATTGGCATCTCATCAAAAACCTTGATTCCTCACTGAAAGAAGTTCCGTTATTTGCGTTCAAAAAGGACAAAAGTATTGCCAATCAGCTAGTCCGAGCTGCATTACCCAAAACAAAGAGCCCGGACATAAGAAGCCTTTTGAACTTACCCCCGATACTGGGGCATCACAAATGTGGTACTTGCGTCTGCTGTGACTCCACGATCGAAGGGAATCATTTCACCCATAGGGATGTACATTGGAAACATGATTGTTTTTCAAATTGTAAAACAAAATTTGTTGTATACGGGATACTCTGTCCTTGCGACAAACTTTACATCGGGAAAACAAATCAGGAAGTACGGACAAGAATTCAGCAACATAAATCGAGGATACGCAAGAAGGTGATTAACGCTCCATTGGTGAATCATTGGCATCTCAATAACCACACAGAAAGAGATGTGAAATGGACTGTGATTTCAAAAGTTACACAGGATGACCGAGGAGGCGACCTTGATGCAAAACTTGTGAAAAGAGAGGCGATGCTCATCATTAAGTTTAATACATCAGTTGTAGGATTGAATGAGCTATCCGAGATTTTCAATTTGTAATTATTCCTGTGTACACTCTGATTGTGTTTATAATGCTCCATTTTACATATGAAGATATGTGTTGACGTTCTAACTTGCCTATGAAATATGGCAATGAACACGACTCATCGCTGCCCACTGGGAGTATTTGAGCAGTTCACCCTAAGAGTTATGCTCATTCGAATCTGGACTGTCACTAAAATGCATGTTTCATTTTAATAATACGGGCCCCTTCGGAATATGAATCTAATTTTCTCTCTGTTAGTTGCTATGTACAGATCGTAAACATGCGGACAAATTATCCAAAAAGAAACACCTACGGGAATTGGCAAGTTCTTGAAGTTTATTGTACTCCCGTGCAATAAAGTTTTATTGACAGAAAAAAACCAACCAGGAACATAACGTAATTCGGCGCCGCTGTTAATTTGGAGAACCGTTTCCTTAACTGGTCCCGTTCTTCAGAAATACGATTTTTTGAAAAACGACATATCTGGGTCCGTGGACTTCGAAGGGACACTGTTGCCAATAGACTACACGTCCCAGAATTCCTTCTAGTATCGCCCTAGGGAAGCCAATCTCGCGATGTATTTAAAATGGCCGTAAGCCCAGGCTACAATCACCGATCTAGGAGCACGGTTCACGTCGGCCCCAAGGACGCGGGAGGAGCACGAATTACCAGGTATTCTGTTATTTAGATATATTTCAGACATCTCGATCGTGAGTGTTGAACACCGCTTAGAGCAAGACACTTCAAGTGTTTTTACATCGACTCTTCGTTTAAATTCAGATTGCGGTCGCCGATCTGTTCCTTGACCTGTAACCTCGCTCTCAAGCAGCATGAGATTACCCTGATGATTTTCAAGGGGCCCAAGACGTGTGTAGAAGACTACACGCACATTCGACTGTAAGTACAATTACAGTGTTTAGTGACCATATAAAGAGACAACATTGCTTATGTTTCACTCTGTTTTTCACACTGCTTCTATAATCTCTGTCTAAAACTATTTTTTCACTCTAATGGTTTTCAGATCCTGGTTGTAAAGTCCTTCTACCATCCATTTAGAGTTTTTCCTTCGTCATTTTTTGGTAAGGTTTATCATTGAAAGATAGCGGCTCTGAATTGGTTATAACTAAAGGGTTGTTGGTCCAACTTAGTGTTCTTCCTCTTTCTCTTAGATAATTTTGGTCCTGATGAGAATCCCCGGTGAAGGGATTCGAAACGCGTTGACCTACGTTGACTTGTCTTCGCCTTCAGATTCTAAAAAACTGCCAAAACAGATCTAAAAGATATGTTTTAGAAAGATTGCAATTGACTCTCACTTATGGACTTATTGTGTATATAGAAATATTAAATCTATGTTGTCTTCTGTCTGAATGTTTGAGGTATGCCAGTGGTGTGATAATATGGATGTGTTTATGTATTGTCATGTAAATATTTGAAATGTTTTTTGATGTACTGTCTTAATTTTCACTTATATTGTTCAAATGTTCTAAAATCCTACCGTGCAAAAATTAAAAAATTTGCTTAAATATATTTTCTGATTAAAAACAGCCATTAAATGGTTTAAATGGATTTGATTTGATCTATTCATTTGACAAAAAACTTCTCTTTAAAGTCAGTGCAGCATCGGCATTTTTTTGTTCTATTGGATATGGGTAAAGTCAAGAGTTGAGCATGACTGCAATGGAGCCTGGGCCAGATACAAGAGCCATGCAAGGACTGCTGATCAATAGTACCTTGATCCTGGTTGCGACAGCAAGATGCGGGGTGTAGCTGAGGGAAGCATCAGTGTTGATCACATAGTTGACTTGATGCATCAATTTTCTCCATACTATGATGGTGATGCGCTGGTACTGATGATGAAGCACAGGTCCGAGATGTGTTGGTTTCGAAGCCGATGTGCTGGGTATCTCCACGCAGTCAAGGGGATGCGTTTATCATCTCTCTGTGTGGTGGCGATGCAGTGCTTCCAATGCGCTGGTTCGTATGGCGATGAGCTGATTCCAAGTGCGATGCACCGGTTCTGTTACCGCAACAGCGATGATGCGTCGGTTCTGCTCACATAGCAGAGGATTTATCTGTTACACGGGAGCAAGCAGCTGGATCCACTTCCAATAGGCCCGTCACAGGAGCAAGGACTAAAACTTTGATATCCCAGAGTCTTAGAACAGGAGGCAGGCCGACATGGTCTTGGAGATCACTCTGGGTTCACACAAGAGTCCAGTTCTTCCCCAACAGGGCAGAGGGTAGCACACAGCTGGGCAGCACAGCAGAAAAGCAGTTCTTCCAGAGCAGCAGTAAAACAGAGTGGCAGTCCATGTTGCAGCACAGCAGTGCTTCCTCCTGGCAGAGTTTTGTCACAGGTCCGGTAGTGTCTGATTTGGTGGGGTCCAAGACCCTGCACTTATACCTAGTTGTGCCTTTGAAGTGGATGTGACTTCTAAGAGGGGCTTTGAAGTGCACAGAGGTCCTTCCTCCCAGCTCTGGCTCCAGACTCACTACAGTGGTGCTGATCAGCCCTTTGGGTAGGGAAAGGACACTTCCTATTCAAGAATGTGTTAGCTCCTCCCTGCCAATCCTGCCCAGGATGACCCATTAGGACGTAGATGGCCACTCAGTCACACCCAAACTTGCAGGCACACAGAGATAAGAACAGAGAAACACATCTTTCTAAAAGTGGCATTTCTAATGTATTTAGGGGTGCTTATCTCTGTTAAAATTCAAGAGATACCAAGGATCAATGTTGATCCACTGATCATATCAGTAAGTAACACCTTGGAGCGCCTAAATAGGCTCCATCTATCTATATATGGAAGGGGGAATGTATTAAAAATGTCAATTTTTCCGAAATTTTTATATCTGTTTCGGGCGATCCCAATTATGTTTCCTAATATTTTTTTTAAGAGAATGGAGCGAATGTGTTCACGGTTCCTCTGCGGGTATCGGCGCTCTAGAAGGGCGATGAAATGGTTATATTTGCCGGTAGAGCGGGGAGGTCTGGCTATTCCTAACTTTTACGCTTATCATTGTGTTTCGCTGCTCCAATTTATGGGGGTTTTGCTATGTGGGAATACTGAGGTACAGGAGGCTGCCTTTTCCCCTTTAATTTATGAATGGTGTCTTGGTGACTCGGCCCGAGGATTGTTGGTTAAAGTGCTAGAGCCTAGCTACTATAAAAAGACTAGGTTTAAGATTATACAGGCAGCATATGCAGTATGGAGGAGGCTCAGGAAACAATTAGATATGCCCACTATCATATGGTGCACACCTTTTGACTCGCATGGTTTGCCTTCCACTGTACGTCATGATTCAGTTATGAGGAGGTGGTCACAGCAAGGTATAAGAGTAATAGGGGATCTATTTGAAACTGGCAATATTCTTACTTTTTTAATGCTACAAGAGAAATTTGGGGTTGGTAGGGCGGATTTTTTTTTTTTTTTTTTAAATATCTGCAACTTAGAAGTTTCCTTCAGGCCGAAATTGTGAGGGGGAATTGTCAAGTGTCCCAGATCCGGATCTCGGAGCTGATAAAGCGTAAATCTAAAATTGGTCAATTATATAAAGAATTTATGGTGAAGGAGCCTGATGACATCCACAAATTCGAGGCAATGTGGGAGGGGAAATTAACATTGACCAATATTGATCTTCAGCTGGTTTGGAGGACTGCTTATGCCATTTTGCTTTCTGGCAGTTTAAGAAGTCAAGCGTATATGGCTATGTTCAATTTATATTATACGCCAGCAAAGATTACAAAGTGGAAGGCTGGAAGGGGGACGAGATGTGCTAGATGTGGGTTATATGCTGCAGACTCAATACATATGTTTTTCTCTTGCCCATCGCTCTCCCAACTTTTATTGGATATTGAATGTTTTATTTTAGGATCTTTGGGTATCCCGATCTCCTTGACCGCACATTTGGTTTTGTTTGGAATAGAACATGGCACGGATGCGGGGAGGAAGATGGTTTCACACAGAGGTTTAAAGTTTATATGTATGGCAGTGTTGAGGCTATGTATAACATCTCAGTGGTTAGATTCAGAACCCCCTTCATTTGATAACTGGAGGGCTAAGCTTATCTCATTGTATAATTTGGAAATGGCCCTATATAAATTAAAAGGTAGGGCAAGAAAGAAATTGGGGGTAGCAATATGGGAGCCGATCGCAAATTGGGTATAGGAACATATTTTGATGATCAGTTTCAGGTTAACGTCTGTAAAATCAAGGATTATTTTTGTTGTATATGACTGTATGTTTGTATATGCCCCTAACTCAAGGCTGTTCTCTGTATATTATGAAATTTCTTTAGCATTTTTGCCTCACTGAATTGAATAAAAAAAAAAAAAAAAAAAAAAAAAAAACGACGTAGATGGCCACTCAGTCACACCCAAACTTGCAGGCACACAGAGATAAGAACAGAGAAACACATCTTTCTAAAAGTGGCATTTCTAAAATAGTGATGATCCCTTCAGATTTGCCAGCAAATAGGATTTACCATTACAATGATATGAAACATGACAGAGTTACTCCTTCCCAATTAGGAATTGCAGCTTATAAGTGTAATAAGGACTTCCCAATGTTAACCTATCAGAGGGGTAGGCCTCACAGTAGTGACAAATGTGGGTGTTTTTCACTACCAGGACCCAGTACATGCACTACTTAAAAGTATGTGTCCTACTCTTTAATTAAACAGCACCATGTCCTATGGACTACCTAGGGCCTACCTTAGGGGTGCCTTCTATGTAATATAAAAGGAGGTTAAGGCTTGGCAAGGGCTTTGACATCCAAAGTCAACATGGCCGTTTAAACTGCACACACAGGCTCTGCAGTGGCAGGCCTGATGCAGGTTTAAAGTGTTACTTATGCAGGTGCCATACTCAGTGTTGCAGGACCACTAGTACCATTTGATTTACAGGCCCTGGACACATGTAGTGCACTCTGGTAGGTACTTGTAGATAAATGAAATATGCCAGTTATGGATAGTAAATCAAACCATGTTTTAGGGGAGAAGTATATATAATTTAACATTGCTTGGGAGTGGTTAAGTGCTCAGAGTCTTAAGGTCAACAAAAAGAAATCAGCAAAAAGGTGAGGCAAGCAGACAGAAAAATTGGCAGAAGATTACCTTAAGGCTGTCAGGTCTAACATGATGCAAGAAGAAGTAATTTAGTCTTGAATAGCAGGTCACATCTTTGTAAGTTTTTTCAAATTGCTCTTTATTAAGATTTTTCATATAAACATCTCTTGTAAAATAGTATATAGGCATAGGGATATATTAGATTTGTCCCCTATGCAGAGGGGACAACTAGTAGTTTATAATAGTCTGACACAATCTCACGAAATAGACCGACAATTAACATATTTCCTATCAGCCCTGTAAATGTGCTGCAATGTATAAGGGGGTGTTTCCATCATTGTTAGTTCACTTACTCAGTGATCACGATGAAAAACAACGGAGAGGGCTACACCAGGGTTGTGTCTGTTCTATTTTATTTCAATTTGGAAAAGGAAGTAGGCAAAGTCCACTCTAACTCTTATAAACTGGCAGATCATCAAATTAAGCCTTAAGGTATGCTGCTAATGTAGTATTCTAAGATCCCACTAGAAAAGGTTTATATGGTAGTCATAATAAACTATTGTTATCTAGAAGTGATGACGGATAACTCTTGCCTAAAGGAGAGGCACAAGCTAGTACAGCCAAAAACATTTAAAATGTATTTGAATGTTTCTGCCACAAGTTTAGAGGCTTTGCATTAAATGAGTAAAAATGGTTTTACAAGCAAAATGTATCCCTGCAGTCTTGTACTTGCACATGTTTATTTCTTCCTGCTGTAAAAGGGCCAGCTTTCATCAGTGTTCTTAGAATTGAGTTCACCAGCCACTGTTAACTGGATACACAGTCAATTAAAATCAATTCCATTCAGTTCATCCAAAATGAGCTACTGAAGTTCCAACATCAGTTTAACTAGGGTAGCAAGGCGACAGGCTTTAGGGTCAATGGGTCTATTGCACTGATAAACAGGATGGTGAATCCTGGTCCATTTGAATAAATACATTTGTAACAAGAATGAAGACCCCTTAGATTAAGGATGACCTGATTCACTGCCATTTCTAAACTCAGAGAGTCTATTATTGGGTAAAAAGTGATATAACCTCCCCAGAGGGAACCAGGATTTTTACTCATAACTTGCAGCTCTGAAGAGTTTTAAAAACCTGTTTGTAACCAACTGATTGATCCTTCCTTCTATTCAAGATTACTTTATAGCAAAGGGTCTGCCTACAAGCTCACATTTAATACAGCAACCAAGAACAGCTATGCTGGCTTGTACTGTTAAGCATGTTTTGATCTACCTTACACTCTTCTGTGCCTGGGTATATTACAAGTCGATTTGTGATTTCCTTGTAGCAAATCTTTGCTATTCGCTATTAGAAAATCGCAAACAGCTATGTACAACAGTGTGTTTTACACTGATTGGATTCCCATTGAGTCACAAGGGACCTGCCTCATTAATATTCATTAGGTAGGTCACAATTTGGGACCCATTGGCAATGGCCAGCACTCACAGGGATTGTGGCCTGCTTGAGTCATCAGACCACCTTGTCTGTGACTGCATTTTAAATAAAGCAGTTTTTTATTTTGAAATGCAGCCTGTTTTCCTTAAAAGATAACGGGATGCATTCAAAAAAGAAAAAAGTAAAGTTTCCATTTCATTTTTTAAGCGTAGTCAGTGCCCTGTGGGAATGCTGCCAGCTTTCAAAAAATGCTGGCGCCCACACTCACAAATGAAAAGGGGTCCCTTGGGGACCCCTTCCCATTTGCGAAGGGGATGCCACCTCTCTCACGGAATTGGTGAAGTATGAATGTTTTTCAATCACATTCATACATGCCCCTGCGACTCTCCATTAGAAAGGGACACTCTTGGCATGCCCTTTCCTAATAGCGACTAACACATAGGGCTTAGTAAATATAGAAATGCTTTTTTTAGGTCGCAAATGGGCAAATTCTGTGAATCAGGCCCTTTGTGAGCTAAAAAAAAGCTTTGTAGATCTGGCCCTTTGACTTATAAGAGCACTTCTTAACATTATCAATAGCATTTTTGCATTCACCCTGTTGTTTTGCAAGTCACCGTATTTTTACAATTGCAGATAGGGCTTTGTACATCAGGCTTTATGTCACACTTACTCGCAGAAAAATCTTTGCGAGTGAGGACCACTGTTTCTATAATAACACCATTGCATAATTTCATTTCAGTTTTAGATTTTCTAGTGGTACACTTTTAACCTATATTTGCCCATTTCATTTGTCAGTGATTAGAGCACATCATGCTTTCTCATTTATTACGATTTTCAAAGAAGCGACAGATGCAAATGCAATTGTCATAAATATTCGTACAAATAAGATTGCATATGACACTACAGTTAATAGGTGAAAGAGATGACTATGAATGCAGCTTTATTTGGTGCTTTAAGTATGTGTGTTATTTACTTACATTTTGGTTTTAGGTGTTGATATTTATTAGTATATATATTGTGAGGATTTCAGCCTTGCGCTTGGGGTTTGAGTTATGCTTTGCAAGATTCGGCGAGTTATGTAATATGAAGCTAACCGTAAGAGTCAAATTTCACAGGTGTTTCCATCTCAATTCATTACTGAGGGCAACACAAATAAGATTCAGTTCCCAAAAGAGGTAGCAAAATGTTTGCAAATCAGATTTTGTGAATTGATTTATGCAGCAATAGATTGGTTTACCAACTACAGAATTGCACGTTGTCACAAAAGAATCTTCATGAGTAATATTCATGAGGCAGGTCACAATTTGTGAACACATGTATTTGGCGACAATCACATGGATGGTGGCATATATGAAGTAGCAGTACACCATCTCTTTGATTGCACTCCACAACAGAAAAATGTTTTATTTTAATTTTAAAGCAGCCCACATTTCTTAAAGGAACAGGTTCTGTTAAAAAAAAAAAAAAAAGTTTTCAGTTTTACAAAACATCGGTGAGGCAAGGCAGTGGTACCCAAGACCACTGGCTACTCCCGCGAAGCTGCTACCCCAATGCCCAAAGGTCAAGAGGTCCAAAGGGGACCCCTAGGCCTGAGAGAATAGGTTACCACCCTAACTTGGGAACCGGCAAATGATGAACCGTTTGCACATGAAATTGCAGCTGCAAACCAATTAATACATAATATATTGACTCACAGTTAGGAAAAATTGCTCCTTACGTGCCCCTTTCAAATTGCATTTTGGTTTGGGTGGAAAACCTAATTTTTCAATCCGTGATTTTTTTTTCAAAATCACTAAAAGGGAATTGTTTAATTCCCTATTAGTGATTTTGAAAAAAAAAAGAGGGATTTTGCTTTCACAAACCCTGGAATTTTACTAATTGCCTAGACAGTGACTGCAAAAAGCCCTTAGTACATCAGACCAACTATCTGTACTGTAACTGTAGGTTTATAGCTAAATATTTGAGCTAAAAAATATATATCTTTTAAGCTGCTTGTGAGGAACTGGGTTGTTGGTTGAGAGAAGAAAAACCCTACTCAAACAACAGCCACTGTCCTTGTCAGGTTGATAAAAAAAGGTCAATAATTATCCTGTGCTTAATCATCTGGTAGCTCCGTACACAAGCAGTCAGGCTTAAATTAGAGGTAATGTGTAAAGTATTTAGGCAGCACACAAAAAGTAATAAAGTGGAAACCCACCTCAAGAAGAATTCCACACCAATTTGGAAAAATGGAGCAACATTGGCAAAAGTCCAATCAGCAGAACTGGAAATATGCATTTTCAAAGTTTTAAGGTAAGTGTAATGCCTAACACCATAAAGCTTTAACTGTGGTTATCTGTTTGTGCTGTACCGGAACAAAGTCACAAGTTCAGGCCAACAGGGATGGCATGTGGGCCGGATACAGAGACCAGGTTATCCCACTGAGATTTGTACCTTATGCCCTTGATGAGGAGCATTGCATTGCACGGTGTTGGCTCCGATGAGGAGCAGCAAAGGTTAGGATGCAAGGTCCTGCATTGGGCTGCATCACGTTGTATCAGTTCTAATGAGGAGTTGTGAGGGCTGCAATGCAAGGTCCTTCATTGGTTCCGAAGAGTCTGCCACTCATGGGCTGCGACGTGCTGTGATGTTAGGTTCTGCATCATCCTGCGTCAACTTGCTGTGCGCTGTGTTGGTTCTGAGGAAATACACAGTTGGGCCAAGAGAAGAATACTCTGGTGCCAGCCAAGGGTCTAGGACCTGGGGTGGGTTACTTTTGTAGATCAGGATTGACTTCAGCAGAGGCAAGCAGCAGGGCACAGGCAGGTCCAGTTGTGTCTGGGTAGCTGAGCAGATGCAGACGTGGCCTCTGAAGCTTGGCATGTCCCTGTAGCTCAGAACAGGAGGACAGTCAGCAAGCCTTTAGAGTCACTCTGGAGGATCTGGGTTCAAGGAGCAGGTCAAAACTTCCTTACTCAGGCAACAGGCCAACAAGGAAGTTTTCCCAGCAACAGGGCAGAAGAGCAGTCCTTCCAGCAGTAGGGCTGTTGCTGGAAGAACTGCCCTATTGCCTGAGGAAGGATGACTCAAGAGACCTGGCCTGCATCTGCCCTGATACCCAGACGCAACTGGACTGGCATGTGCTCTGCTGCTTACCTCTGCTGGATGACACAGAGACCTGTATTACAGAATCTCATGCAACACCTTGAACTGGATTTCACTCATTGTTAAAAGTATTGCATGATAGAGATCTTTTGCATTGGGGGGAATGCCACTATCTCTGAACTGTACATGCAAAGATGGCTATGATGTTTTTTCTCTCAAAAATACATAAGAACACGAAAATACATTCCAGATGACCAATAGATAGTTCAACGATTTTGGAAATACTACAGTGCTGTCTGGCTCACAATGTATTCACCTTCAATAGTAAGATCTATTTGCAGCAACTGGGCACAACCATGGGCACCACCTTCACCCCCATCTATGTGAAATTATTCATGGGGTGGTGGGAGAAGGAGGTAGCCTAGGTAGAGGAGAATGAATCATATATGAAGATCGCCGTGCTTTGGATTCATGTTTATTTGAAATCAGTTTTATACTATGAGAGGGTGAGGAACTTGGATTGGAAAGATTCATATCGAAACTAAATGCTAATGATTTCACCACGAAGCAAACACAACGAGATGATGGACGGAGCGCTGAAGCTTTTCAGACACTCATCCCCAGTCACAAATCTGGATTGAATCCATCATCGTTCTTTAGCTCACTTTGCCTCCCCAGTTGATACACAGCTATATGCAAATCAGTCTTGACCCTGTGCCTCATGGGAACAGTCCAGCCCAAACTGCCAAGCCATGTCTTCCCTGGACTAGAAACAAGCATCCTGGGATGGGTTTCAGACTATCACCCTCAACAGCCAGGCTAGCTTGAATCAGTGGCAAAGTGAGCAAGGGACCCACGTCTGGGCATACCTGCCAACTCAGTGCAAACAAAGAAAACGTAACAAGATGATGGACGAAGCGCTGAAGCTTTTCAGACACTCACCCCCAATCACAAATCTGGGTTGAATCCATCATCGTTCTTTAGCTCACTTTGCCACCCCAGTTCAGAAACAGCTATATGCAAATCAGTCTTAACCCTCTTCCTCATGGAAACAGTCCAGCCCGAACTTCCACTTTGTCTTCATGCTAAAGATTTCACCACGAAGCAAACACAACGAGATGATGGACGGAGCGTTGAAGCTTTTCAGACACTCACCCCCAGTCACAAATCTGGATTGAATCCATCATCGTTCTTTAGCTCACTTTGCCACCCCAGTTCAGACACAGCTATGTGCAAATCAGTCTTGACCCTCTGCCTCATGGAAACAGTCCAGCCCGAACTTCCACTTTGTCTTCTATGAGACAAACCATGTGTTGTTGTTGCTTTGGTGATGACTGAGTGTCCTACTCCGCCCTCTCACGGAAATTCCACTTTCTGCAAGCTGCACTCAGCCTTAATTTTAACTCAAAGCTTTTATGATCCAACAACAGGATAGAATTGGCTACCTAAAAGCACAAATGGTTTCATAAAATGCAATGTTTGTAAATCATTAAAGTATGGTCAGGATCAAAATCTTTCAAGATAATTGAAGGAAGAACAATCACAATTCAAGACAGAATAACACGTAATGCAGAATATTTGTTTATGTATTAGAATGTGAATGCAGGACACTTTACATTGGTAGCACAATCAAGAGGTTGAAAGTAAGGACCCTTCAACACACAAGAGCAATCAGGAATGGAGACAAGAGTTATCAGATGACCAATCATTTTGAACAGCATCATCAAAGGTCTCAAGTAAGATTTAAACATTATGGGATCAAACATGTAAAATTCCATCCCCGAGGAGGTGACATGGAAAGAGAACTGAGAGGAGTTCAGATTAATTTCATCTTTGGGTACAGAAATGCCATGTGGCCATAATATGGAAGGGGACTTGCATGTACATCTGCAGGTTGTAATACACTATGGGAGCTCAAGTGCCAGAATGATATGTTTCTGATATTGTGTCTGATATAGAAGGGAACTGAATGTAAAGTTGAATTTAGACATATAATTGTGCTGGTAACAGGTTGCGTGGGAAGGGATACGTTTTCATCAATGGACACCTCACATGGGTAAGGAGTTTTCCTATCTTATATGATCTTCATTTTGTGTTAATTCTTGATTACAGAGCACTAAAGCGGCGATAATGGGCTTGATAATATGCCGCAGAGAATTCCAATAGAAGCCTATGTTGACACCAGAACATGGGCTTCTATGGGAATTCTCAAGGACATATTATCAAGCCCATTATCGGCGCTTTAGCGGAAGTTTTCTGCAGCTAAAGCGGCGATAATTTTAACGCTGTTTCTTGATAATATGCCCCGTAGTCCTTAACTGGAAACAATTGCTGCTAAAAGTTCTGTAAGAATAGATGGTAGAATTAATATCACACGATTTAGCAATGGGCACTTCATGTTGGATACCTGTTGGAACTCATTTCGGATGCCTGTTGTAATTAAATATTTCAAGACAGCTTCAGATGGTGTGGCTCGTTTATGCTCTTGGAAGCAGAGTGCTATCCTTTTGGATATATGAGTGGTGACATTCCCACACAATCAACGACCTCTGTTTTTTTTTATTCAAATGCTGAGTGACAATATATGTGTGTTTGTATGTTTGTGTGTGTGTATGTGAGTGTGTGTATATATATATATATATATATATTATCAAGCACTCTTCTTTTCCGCGCTTCTTCTCAGTCACGATAAAAAGAGCACGGACCGCAGGATTCTTTTTAAAATACCAGTTGATTTATTTCGGGATAACTCACACCAACAAAACGGCAGCCATTACGCGTTTCATCCCTTCATGGGGACTTGATCACATGACGCTGATCTACCAGTGGTATCTCGTTTTAAAGGGTTACACACTTTTTCCTTTTTTTCAATTTAGTATAATTCATTGTGATTGGATCGTATTGTTTCTCTCATGAATATTGCACACATCATACTGCATACTTGCTGCAATATACTGTATTATGTACATTATATTTAATACCCATGAATTGGACATTCTGTGATTTTTATCATTCCGGAGAGATTTCAGCAGCACATAAAAATCGCATTCTGCTTGCTGATTATTAGTACATATTATGCTGTATAAATACATTGGGTTGCATATTGGTAAGAGCAGTGTTATTAACCAATTATTGCTTCATAATTGATATTTAATATGGGCATACTCTGAATGAATAAATAAATAAATAAATAAATTAATAGATAAATCCATATACACACATATTTAGATAAATATATATATATATACAAATAAATATAGCCATAAATACAGACATAAATAGATAAATAGAGTCAGTATAAAACCCATATTCATATCATTATAAAATCACCACCAGTATACAAAAGAATAAAAATAACTGTACATTCCAGTATAAAGTATAGTGTTGTGTTGGGTAAAATTACCATCAACATATCAATATGAACACATCAACACATTACTAGGCATACCCCCTCATTGCTTTATTTAAAGACTGACAGGATAAATCCCTTCTTTATAGCTTGTCAATTATTTTCAGCTATCAACTCTTCTTGTTTGTACCTTTTGGGTTACTTTATTAACTTCATTCTATCCTATTCTTTGTTTGCCCATTCGTTGTTAAATCAATTGCTCTTTTATTTCCTGTTCAACCCAGTTGGTATCTATGTTGCCTAAATCTTGGCCAACATAAGATAACTCCTCCAATGGTGTTTATGTGCAAAAAAGTGCTGGTGTAAAACCTTAAAACCCCCAAACGAAAATATATCTATATCTATATGTATTTATGTGCAAATTGTGCTAAATTAAAATGATAGTTAAAAAAAGAGAGAATATGTAGAGGAAATGAATTATAAACTATATGTTTATTTCTGTTATCTGCGGTCTTTTAGGTGCCCTCACCGTTGTGTTTTTAACTTTTGTCTAACATATTGTAGCTTTAATCAGATTGATTAAATGGATCTGGTAGTAAGTAGGGAGAGATCATTATAAGCTCTCGCCCCCTTCCTAGCTCTTAGAGACTTGCATGGAGTTCCTCCTAGCTATTCAGTCCATTGGGGTGCTTACTATCAAGATTTAGGATGTAATACATCTCCAACATTCTAAGGGATTTTTCCCTATCACCTCCTCTTTTATTTTTCGGGACTGAATCAATGAGGAAATAACTAAGTTCTTTGGGGTTACCCTCATGCTTCTCCTGAAAGTGGCGTGCTGCCGGGTATGCTTGGTCATGGTTCTTAATGGCACGTATGTGTTGGAGCACCCATTTATGCCCAGGTAAAATGGTACTCCCAATGTATCTTAATTTGCACGGGCACTCCAACACATATACCACATGATCCGTTTTGCAATTCAAAACTTTGGTAATCTCATTATTAGGTCCTCCAAAAGGTGTGGAATAATTAGTAGTAGAGACCCCGTGTTGACAGGCTTTACACACCTTGCATTTGCAAAATCCCTGTCTTTGCGCCAGCCAAGATGCCTTGATCGGCATACCACATGGATCATTGTCTACTAACACATCCTTCATCGATACACCTCTCCTATATGTTATAGCTGGGTGTTTGGGGACCATTTTTCCTATTATGGGGTCCTGTTTGATGAATTACCAGTTTTTATTGATGATTTTTCTCATTGCTCCCTCCAAACGATTATATTAAAAAATGAATCTAAAGTTATCTGAAGTTTCGTCAGGGGCAACCTGTTTGGGTTTTTTATCTATCAACATTACCCTGTCAACCAGATTGCATTTGGTCAATGCTTTTTGTAGACATTTGTTACTGTAACCTCGTTCCTTAAATCTGCCAATACATTCCTGATGTGCTATCTTTAGGGTTTCGCTGTTGCTACAAATTTGTTTTATACGTAGTAGTTCACCATAAGGAATGCTTTGTATTAGGTGATTAGGGTGGGCACTACTGGCATGTAAAATTGAGTTCCCTGCCGTAGGTTTCCTGTGCAGTTTAGTTTCCACAATTCCCACATCTATATACACCTCAACATACAAAAACACTACCTTAGTGCTACTTATACTGGCAGTAAATTTTAGGTTTAAATCATTAATGTTGAGCGCATCAATGAATTCCCCTGCTTCCATTTCCATACCTCGCCACACAAGAAACAGGTCGTCAATGAACCTCCACCAACATTTAACATTGTTTTCAAATGTTTCCGTGTATTTGGTCATGAGGACAAGCTCCTCCCACCAGCCCATGTGTAAACACGCATAGCTGGGAGAGAAGCTTGCCCCCATCACCACCCCACGCAGTTGTTGATACAACACATCCTGAAACATAAATATGTTGTTTGGTAGACAAAGTTCAACCATGTTAATTAACATCTTGTTATGCTCTGCATAGGGGGGTCCTCTTCTTGCCAGGTAGTATTTCAAGGCACGCAGCCCATTGTTGTGTTTGATTGATGTATAGAGTGAGGTTACATCTAAAGTAATTAAAAGATAATCGTCATGCCATTGAGATTTTTTATTTTGGTTAAAAAGTCACCTGTATCCTTGATATATGAGGCCAGTTTCTGAACGTGTTCTTGTAGAAAGAAATCTACATATTTGGAGGTTTTTTCAAATATGCTGTTTTTGGCTGATATGATCAGCCTACCCGGTGGATTTATTTTGTCCTTATGTACCTTTGGTATAAAGTACAGTATGGGGATTGAAGGGTTTTGTGTCCACAGATATTTATACTCATCCGATGTTGTTAGGCCCCTTTCTCGCCAGGCCATTAGTTTGACTCGATATGTTGAGTGTACTGTATTCCAAGTCATTTTATTGCTTTTCCCATAGCAAGATTTATCATCCAGGAGGTTCATTGCTTCCTTTAAATAATCTTCTCTTTTACACAAGACTACGTTTCCGCCTTTATCCACGTTAATTGATGGTATTGTAGCTCTTTTGTGTTTTTCCTGGCCTTTATTGACAATTTGTGTGCCGTTTTATTGAGGTTTTTTAAATCTGAAATCACTTGCTCTTGAAAACTGTCAATAGAGTCTTTCATTAGTAGAGGATAGAATGTAGAAGGTGGTTTGAATGGAGTCTGATATGTCATACCTGGTTCGATTACAACATTCTGTAGGTTTGCCTCTGGAGTTTCACTGGCCTGATCACCCTCCTGTAGTAATTGATAGAGAGTATCTACTAATTCCTGTGAGTCCTGATTGGTATTAGTGTCTATCTCCCTCTTTGTTTGTTGTGTTGATGTTAAATTTGTTGTAGCAGATGCTTCTATATTTGAGGCTTTGTTGGACTGCGCATAGAATTTCCTAAGTTTCAATTTCCTGACACTTTTATAGATGTCAACCCTGGATTTGGCATAATTGAAGGAGCTTTCTGGACAGAAGGAGAGTCCTAAAGCCAGTAATTGTGTTTCCGCGGTGCTGAGAGTCATATCCGTCAGGTTTATTACAGTTGCTTCACTGCACTCTTTTGTTGTAGTATTTTCTACTATTTCCAATATTTCTTTGGTTGTTTCTTTTGTTGTTTTTTGCTGGTTCCTTCTCCTGTTGGTTTTTCTTCTCTCTCTCCGTTTCTTATTACTCCTCGATTTCCGCTGTTCTGCTGTTTCCTTGGCCTGAGCGATTAGAGGCACTCCATACATAAAAAATCAACTTCATCTGTTAGGGAATGTCTACGGGGAATAGCTGATTTTGTTTTGTTGCGAGCTTCCATTTCGGGCTCGCTTTCCACCGTTGAGCTTTCCACTGAGGCTGATGTTAAATCTGGGTATTGATTTTCATTTTCCACCCTTTGTTTGTTGCCCTTATTGTCAGCTAGTAGTGCATCAAATTTTGGAGCAAATGTGAAAATTCTTCATTGTCCCACCGATCTCTGTGGAACTTATATGCCTTACGTTCTCGTATCACATCCTCCTCTTTTTTTAGGCATTTTTTCATTTCAGTTTTTATTTTTTCTATTTCTTCCTGCTGTTCCATATTATCAAGTTCTTTGGTTAATGTATCAATGTCCTCTACCAGTTTAATGCAGTCCTTCTTGGCATATTCGACAAGGATAAATAATAATTTACGTGAAGAATCTAGATTAGTCTCCGCCCATTCGCGCATCATATCGCGATCTGGAGCTTCATAGCTTGGGGCAATAAGGATTCTTAAGCCACGGGGTACCCTCCCCACATTAATATATCTCTGCAATGATTTAGCTTCCCACCATCGTTTTTGTTCTGTCCTTAGTAGTTTCTCCAATTGCTTGCATTTATCTTTTATCCCTGCATTCTTGCCCTGTGATGTTGCTTTCTGGGTAATGAAGTCTTTTGCAGGTACATTCTCATAGCTAAACATGGCGGCCGCTGCTTCCTCTGTCTCTTTTAATGCGTCTGCTGCTGGCATTTTTGTCTGTGCTTGTCACTCTGAAAGTGTTATCTAAATATGAATGAATAATGCGGTAGCTGGCAGTTACGTGGCAGAATGAAGTAATCTTCTGACACCGTTGTGTCACTCAGCCCGTATGCTCCCAGCTTAAATCACCCCGCACCCAACTCGGAGCTCAAATCTACTTAGCTTAGTCTTCCCACCTTTAAAAAACCGGTCCCGCGCAGGCCGCGTCCTCCGACGCTACCCCTGCTTACCTGTGTGTCTTTAGCGGGTGTCCGACTTTCGCTTATATGCCGTTTATGCTCCGTTGGGGGTCTCGGTAGCTGGTAGTCCTTCCGGATTAGTTCAGACGCCCGTTGCCGAGCGAAGACTCCTTGACAGCTTGAGACCATTAGGCAGGGGGGTCCGTGTAGAAGGCAGGAGGGGTCCAAACCTGTCTTATTGTATTATCAAGCACTCTTCTTTTCCGCGCTTCTTCTCAGCCACGATAAAAGGAGCACGGACCACAGGATTCTTTTTATATATATATATATATATATATATATATATATATATATATATATATATATATATATATTTGCCTCTTTCAACTCGCTCGTTCCCAGCCAGCTCCCCGCCTCCTGTTGCACCAATAAAGCTGCTGGAAAGGCAGCATCCGCAGTGCAGGAGCAATTGTATATATAAGTTATTTTACTGACCATGTCATGAGTGATGTTATACATGTGGTCAGAAGCAGTGCATTGCGGGGGGCATACGTTATAGTTAGCTCAGATAACTATAAATGCTAAATTGCTATGATTTTTTTATGAGTTAAATCTGGGCATAACAATATTGTCCCTATTACCTTTGTTTTTTTAAGTGAATTTCTAAGGTTGTTTGAATTCTATTTCCAAAGCTACAATTTCCCTGTAAGCTTTGTTAGAGAATTTCTAATGTTTTATTTAATTGTATTTATAAATTATAACGTGCCTGTAACCTTTGGTTGCTTAGATGAATTTCTATGGTTTATTAACAACTAAGTGCATTTGCAGAGTGGTGGAGAAAGGGGGTGGGGCCTCTGACCAGCTCTCAGCAATCCAGCTGAGTGGGATGTACTGGAGGTAACTAGAGGGGTTCTTGGCTCCTAAGGATCCTCAGCACCCGAGTGGAATCATCTTTCAACCAATAGTGCACCAGGAGGTGAATTTGCAGAGTGGTGGAAAAATGGGGCAGGGCCAACAAGATGGCTGTCAGCTCTTCATGGTTTAAAGTATTGACAGCCAATCAGATCTCAGCACGAAATCAAGAGGGTTCACAGAGCCCCTGTCTTCCTATATATGCAAATTTGGACTTTCATTAATATCTGAAAAATTACTGAATTGAGTTACACAGGGGTAGGAATATCCTGACCTTTGGGGGAGTGCTGCAGGGATCCTACCCGAGGCAAAAAAGGCTTCTTTAAAACTTTTTGGGCAGAAGTCGTGCTGGATCCAAGGCTCCTGTCGAAACATTAAAAAAAAGTAGTGTGGGCTCCCATAATTCTGTAATATTTAGCCCCCTTTAGTGCCAGGTCCCGATGGCATGAGGAATTATAAAAAGGAAGGGGGTACACAGGGCAGTCCTCCAAGGGCTTACAAAAGCCCTGAGGACTGCCTCCTCCTGAGGCACTGCCTTTATTGTATATGGGAACCCCCTCCTCCCCAGGGCAAATCTATATGCTGCCCCAGGGAGTGCCATCTTCCCAGGTCATTCAAAAATATGTATGCGGGTGAGCCTGCTGGGCCCACTCATGTCCTGGGGACCGCCACCTCTCTGGGCAAATCACGCTAAACTAATTCAGGGGGCCCGCACTGCCCCAGATACCTCCAGGGACTGCCATCTTCCTGGGGCAAAACATTTACTGTTAATGTGGGGCTCCTATACACCCTCCCCACAGTCCCAGCAACCAACACCTCCCCAGGGCTAAACATTAAATAATGCAGAGACCCGCTGCCCCCCCTGTAGCCACGATGAACAATGCCTCCTGGGGCTAAGAACTACATTCGAGGGAGGAGCCATTAATGGGCCTCGAGACCACCCCCTCCTCCCAGGGCCCAGCTCCTGCTACCTCCCAAGGTGCCCACCCTCAGAAGGTAGCTGTTTGATTTTGCTTGGTGGAAACTGACAGCTCTGACTAAGCACAAGCAAAATCAAAGCAAACATAACTGCTTTCTGCAACTGGTAGCTGTCAAACAGCTCTTGCTTGCAGAAACCGAAGTTTTCATCTGTTTCCTTGCACACAAATATGCCTTCAGGGAGAGAGATGAAAACATTGCTCCCGCAAGCAGGCAGCTGCATTTCCAGCAGCTCCTGTGTGCAAGAGCAATGCCGCTACAGAAGGAGGCAAGGAAACAGCTGGGACTGCAGGAGGCTTGTGACTCCCCCTGCAGTCCCAGGGAAAAAGAAAGAGGCAAAATAACGGTCATAATCACTCAGAAAGAGGCAGAATAAAGGACAGCAATGAGCAGAAAGAGGCAAAATAAAGATCCAGAAACAAGCAGAAAGAGGCAAAATAGAGGTCAGAAACGAGCAGAAAGAGGACCCCAACAAACATCAGCAGCCAAAGGAACTTCATCTCTCAACCAGTAGTGCACCAGGAGGTGCATTTGATGAGTGGTTGAGAAAGGGGTGGGGCCTCTGCTTAGGTCTGAGCAATCCAGCTGTGGGATATTTACTTGCGGCAACAATAGGGGTTATTTGACCCTAATGACCCTGAGCAGCCACGGAGACTTTTCCCCCAACCAGTAGTGCACCAGGAGGTGCATGTGATGAGTGGTTGAGAAAGGGGACAGGGCCTCCGATGAGGTCTGAGCAATATCACTGTGGGGGATGTGTGGCTACAATAGGGGTACTTGGCCCCTGTAGGAAAGTGCCTCTCTTGACATGGTTAGCCCCCACTTTCTGTTTCACGCCTGATGTGATTTCAAACTGCAAGTTCATGGGGTCCCTGCTAACCAGGTTCCAGCACCAGATCTCTTTCCCAAAACTGTACCATGTTTGGCACAACTTTAGCCACCCTTGTAAGTCCCTAGTAAATGGTACCTCTGGTAAGTAGGGCATGGGCACTGAAGGGGGTCCACTGGGGCTGCAGCACAAATTAGGCCACCCAGAGACCCCTCACCAAAACCTTGCAAAGTGCCACTCCATGTTGCATGTCTTGGTGCAAAGAAAACCTAAGAGTCGACATGGCACACCACCCTGTGTGCCATGCCCTCACACACTGCATGAGATATAGGTATGTCACCCCTACTACAGTCCTTACAGCTCTAAGGCAGGGTGCACTATATCCCTTGTGGGGACATAGCTGCATGAGCAGATATGACCCTGCAATGTCTGAGCCAATATTGTAAGTGCATAGGAATGCGATAAAGATTCACATGGGTTGAATACTATACTTGTAATTACAAGTTTCCTAGCTCCATGATGGCTTCACTGTAAACTAAGATGTTTGGTAGTAAACATTTTGTCTTAATAAATTCTCCTGACCAGAGTCCCCGCTCTTTGCCCCAGCAGCTCTGCGGTTGTGCTACCTGCTGCTGCCCCCTACACCTCTCTCCTGGTAGGTGTTCGAGGACCTCCCCCACCAGCATGTTTTGTACCCGTTATTGTCTTTTTGTCTGTCTTTTTGTTATTGTGCCCGTATCTGTTTTTTCTGTAATTCTATTTATTTTTGCCTGTTTTATTCGTATTAGTACTGTGTCCTTTGTCTCTGTCCCGTGCCTGTTTTCGCTGCCCTTATACCGCTGCTGCTGCCCCTGCAGCCCCTCCCCTCTGCTGTTCCCGCTTCCCAGCTGTGCTTCCCTCCCCTCTTCACTATTTACTGGTTGATGCTGCACTGCCGTGTGGCTGGCATGCCTAAGGCGTGCCAAAGGCAAGCCCATCTGTGCCCGTCCATGACCCGACCGCGACCAGTGCTAGAGACCCTGGATCTATGACCACCCACCGCTACAACTCAGCTGCCCTTCTTGCACCCAAACCCGGAATTAACAACAACTGTCATCTGTCTACGCTGAACAGCAACCATAGCCAGTTCTCCTGCCGACACTGCCATAAAACCTTCACCACCCTCTGCACCCCGACGGCCGCCGCCCCGCACCAGATGCCAGCACCCCCAAAGCCCTGAGGCGCATTCTCCTCAATGTGCGCTCCCTGCACAGATATGCTTTAGAGATCTGGGACCTCCTTGAAACTCTCTTGTGAGACGTCGCCTTCATCATGGAAACATGGACCAACCACACCTCTGCCCCGACATTGCTACTGCCATCCCTGATGGATACAAGATCCAGAGGAATGACCTCCTCAACCACCCAGGAGGAGGACTCACCATCACACACAAGAGCTCCCTCGGACTTACCACCTAATGCACGAGCAACTCTCTGTCCACCACCAAACACCTCCACTTCCAGATCCAGACCAGCCCCAGAACTAACCTACACGGCACCCTTGCCTACAGACCCCCGGACCTTGAAACGCATTCACCATCACTGACCTAATCACACCCCACGCCATTTCCTCCATGGACTACATACTCATCAGAGACCTCAAATTCAACCTCAACAACCTCAGCAACGTCAACTCTGCCACCCTCCTGGACAACCTCACCAATCTCAGACTGAAACAACTCAACACCACCCCTACCCATATGGCAGGACACACCCTCAACCCCATCTTCACAGGAGGTAACAACATCCACTTCAGCCACACAAACCCCCTGGACGGACCCCCAGTGTGTAAACGTCCACGTCAACAAAACCATCACCCCAAACCTGCACCCCACCCTCCGTGAAGGAACTGGAGCAAGGTCACAGAGGAGCACCTCAACTCCACCCTCAACTGCGATGCCCCCCACCTTGACCGACGCCAACTCCAAAGCCAAAGAACTTCCAGATGGATCACCAACTGCACAGACCACCTCACCCCCTCCGCAACCCCAACACACAGCACCCCAGGTAGGCCACCTGGTTCACCGCTGAACTCCAAGAATCCAGACGTACCTGCAGACATCTTGAGAAGATCTGGAGAACCAGCAAAACTTTGGAGGACTTCACCATTTACAAGAACACCATGACAAAATACCACCAACTCATCAGATCCACCAAAAGGACCTTCACCCAAAACATAATCCACACCAACGCCAGCAGCTCCAAAGAACTTTTCAACATCATTCAGGAATTCACCAGCCCTCCCGCGAGGCCACAGACATCACACCCTCTCAGGACCTCTGCAACAAACTTGGTTCCTACCTCCACCTGAAAATAAGATACCTCTATGACAACTTCAACAAACAGACTACGGACACTGAACCCACTCTTCACCCCAGCAAATACAGCCAGCCTACAATCTCCTTCTGGAACACCACCACTGAAGACACCCCATCGACCATGAAAGGCATTCACTCAGGAGCCCCCATGGACCCCTGCCCTCTGCACATCTTCCACAGAGCCACAGCCGCCATTGCACCTGAGCTGTGATGCATCATCAATGCAACCTTTGAAGCCGGCACATTCCCTGATGACTGGAAACATGCAGAAATCAAACACATCCTCAAGAAGCCCTCAACAGACCTGACGGACCTCAAGAACTACCGACCCATCTCTCTCTTCCCTTTCACGGCCAAAGTTACAGAGAAGATCATCAACGCTCAACTAACAAAATATTCAGGAGAACTCCATCTTTGACCCCTCCCATTCTGGATTCTGCAACAACCAGAGCACCAAGACTGCCCTACTCGCCGCTACATATGACATCCGCTCCCTCCTCAACCAAGGCCACACCGCGGCCCTGACACTATTTGACCTATCTGCAGCCTTCGACACTGTCTCCCACCACACTCTCACCGCCAGAGTCCAGGACCCCAGCATTCAGGGAACAGCCCTCGACTGGATCCACTCCTTTCTCACCAGCAGAACCCAAAGAGTCAGACTTCGCCCCTTCCTCTCTGAACCCACAGAGTTCATCTGCGGAGTACCCCAGGGTCGTCGCTTAGCCCCACGCTTTTCAACATCTACATGACCCCCCTAGCCGCCATCTTGAAACAGCATGGACTCAGCATGGTATCCTACGCCGACAACACCCAGCTCATCCTCTCACTTACTAAGGACCCCTCACCACCAGACTCAGCTTCCAGGAAGGAATGAAGGATGTTGCTTCCTGGATGAGCAGCAGCTGCCTGAAGCTTAACTCAGAGAAGATGGAAGTCCTTGTCCTCGGACCCTGCCCCTCTCCATTGGACAAGACTTGGTGGCCCTCCACCCTCAGCAGCCACCTGACCCCCGCGGACCACGCCCGGAACCTCGGCATCATTCTTGACTCGTCCCTCACCATGACCGACAAATCAACGCTGTTGCTTTGACCTGCTTCAACATCCTCCACATTCTTTGCAAGACCTTCAAATGGATCCCCACTGAATCAAGAAAGGCCATCACCCACACACTCATACCCAAGCCTGGGCAGAGTATGCGAGTGGTGCTCCATGTAGTTCCACAGAGTTAAAAAAAACTGTGGAACTCTGCTCTGCTGCGCCCCAGGCCCACAAAACAATAAAAAAAACTGCATGCGTAGTTCACGTAAGACGTAATACATACGGGGACGCAAGGAGGAAGACGACAGCAAGAAGGAGACACCGCGGCGAGGAGGGTGGTCCGCAGATCGCAAAAGAGAAGGTAAGTGTTTTTTTTATTGTTTTGAAGGGGCTGACTCGGGCTGAGGGGCGTACTCCGCTCGGCCATGGAGTCAGAGTTTTGCCGCAACTTTGCGTACCCAACGGAGCGCAGAGTTGGTAAAACTCTGCAAACTCCACTGTTGGAGCGGAGCACCCGGCCAGGGCTTACTCATAACCAGCAGACTTAACTATTGAAATGCCCTCTATGCCAGGATCAACAAATCCCTGCTCTGCAAGCTCCAGCACATACAGAACACCACAGACGGACTTGTCCTCTGCATCCCTTGACACAAACACATCACCCAGCACCTGCAAGACCTCTACTGGCACTCCGTCGAGAAGAGAGTAACCTTTAAGATACTCACTCACCTCAATACTTCCACAACACTGGACCCCAATATCTCAACAAAAGAATCTCGTTCCACGCACGCAAGAGAAACCTCTGATCCGCTGGCCTTGCCAAAACCCCACGCATTAGCAGAGCCCGAAAGGGTGGAATATTCTTCTCCTACATCACGGCAAAGACCTGGAACGAGCTCTCGATCAACATCAGATGCGCCCCTACTCTGGACATCTTCAGGAAGACCCTCAAGAGCTGGCTCTTCAATTGACCGGAGCTTCACCTCTCCACCCCCAGCACCGTGAGACCTTCATGGGTAAGTTGCGCGCTTCACAATTCCCAGATTGATTGATTGATTGATTGATGCCAGTGTGTGATTTATTAATACATGCACACAGGAGACCCTTTAGAGGGTCCCCTGAAACCCTACCAAGCACTGGTGTTGTCTGTGACTAGTCATAGCCAATATGCCAACGCCAGACATTGTTCTGACCTAATTGGGTTGTTTCAGGCATTCTGAGCAAACACAGAACTATGTGTAGGATTATGAGACCTTAGTATATTGGGACTGAGTCATCCTACCACCTTAGTAGCCATGAGCCCGGGACCGACTAGCTATAGTGTCTCACTTGCCCTCTTACTCACTCACATAGGAACAAGTGATTAGACACCAAAGAACACAACACTTCTGACTCTCTCAGGAATTGTGGTTGAAAGACACACCCATTTGCTCACACTCTTGTACTTGTCCGCAATAAGTTCTGACAGAGACACTAACAAGTTTAATGAGAATGGGCCATATATGTACGTATATGTGATACAGTAAGCAGAATGCATAACACAAATACAGTCAGCATAGCAAGTAGTCCGTAAATCATAAAAGGAGCTGTCATAGTGAAAGACAGCATAGCCTAACCTCCCTCCCCTTGTATAAAAGCAGGATGATTATATTTTAGAAGATCTCTGGGCGATATCTGCAGACCTGGTACCTCAGTCTATAGATGGTAGATCTACATCATAGGTGCTGTCATTCTCTTGTCCCTGGAAAGGCCCATATCCAAGTGGATGCTACCTATCCGTGTGTTCCAATAAGACCAAAGTACGTATTCCCAAACAACAGCTGCATCTCTATGTTTTGTCTAGGTGCTGGGGCCTGACTAGAACAGAATAACAAGGGGCATTGTTGTTCGACCTTGTTCACAATGTTCAGACTAAAAACCAGGAACCTACAAAGTGTGAACACAGCGGTAGGTTCTCATGTGAAAGTATCAAAAGAGGCATTTGCTAAATAAACTCATGTAGTAACGTATGCAAAGCAGTGGACAGACTATAGCGTGCTCATGCTAACTAAGTGAAGAAGACAATGTCCTCATGGGCCACGTGACACTATCCCCTTGGTCAGGATGTTAGCACTGGACTAATAAAGAAGTCACTGGTAAGCAGATCCAAAGTGTCTATATTAGAGGACAAATTGAATTCAAAGCACCAAAGGAGGACTGTGATAGAAAGGAAAAAGAAGAAGAAAATGTTGAACGCAAAAATATATCCAATTACAGTGCTTCCCCTGGGCCCAAAACTTTCTGTGACAAGTGGAATGCCATGAGCTCCAATAAGGTGTCAGAACCTTTCAGGGTGAAAAGAGATACCATCCAATTAAGCAATTCAAGGGCCGCAAGGAGCATTCTATGACAACTTGTGTCGATTATGATAAAACTCTGATCCAAGAGGTGCTGTGCGCAGGGACAGGTACTCGCTTCGGCTGCAGGCCCCAGTGAAGGATCGTACACAAGATGCATACCCATGGCACATTCCTGCTTATGGGTCATCAATGGACCCATCAACAGTTCATAATCTAGGGCAGTGGGTGACGTAGTGTACAGGCAGACGTCCAAGGCCCATTGAAAAAGGCACTGGATGCAATAGAACAGAGGTTGCACACAGGTGAAGAAGGCATAACAGAAGGTCAGTCAATAGTCGATTTCAAGAACTTCTATTGGCATTAAACCAAAAAGCTGCTGTATGCGATCACTGTACAGCTGCAACCAGGCTGGGCAGTACCACAGACATTGCAGAACAGCAATAGAAGTACAAGAACGCCACAAACCAGGAGAATACACCGGAGAAAATAGAATGAATGAAAGCAGGTATTACTCAAAATATAGTCCCACAACATTAAAAAAGTGTGCTAGGCCTTCCGTATCAGACACATTATTGATTTGGTGAATTCATACCTCAAAGTGTGGGGGACATTCATGTTTAGCAAAGACTGAATTTCACTCGATGTTCTTGCGACCTGCAACTCAAAGTTCTCATGAGCAGACGTGAGAGCCACTTCTTGTTGAAACAATATCACATTGAGTCTGCTTAGCTTATTGAAATCTGTTTTCAAAGTCGGAATGGAAGGCCACAGCGAACTATCTACACTCTTGTGTGAGGGGGAACAGGACATTGCTGAAAGAAGTAACTTGTTGTGAAACAGTTACAATGTATGGGATGCCTGCCCGTAAACCGCAGCAGTTCTGATTGTTGACAATGAGATAACTGCCGTTAGTAAGCAAAGTGAGAGTTGGAATAATAGCCGGACCTGCGGTTCCTTTTAAAAAACAAGCCAAATTAGGGGCTGAAACGTTGCAAGTGCTGTGAAGTTTTACTTGCTTGCACACAAGGGGGTGGCCGATTGTAGAGTCACAATCCTCCCCTGCAAGGAAAACTTCCTTTTCTTCACACTGTCAACAGAATGCGAATGGCAAGGACCACAATTCATGTATGTAACTGCTCCCAAGCGGTTCATTTCAACCAACAAGATAGTGTTGCATGCAAGCTGTAAACTGGAAAAGTGAGATCGGCAATGAAATAGCACCATGTATTAAGCATACCATTGAATCTGTTTCTGCTGCAGTAAATGGTAACTGTTCTAGTTTCTCAATGTGTAACATAGTGTGCAATGCATCTTTCATAGACATCTGTTTCTGTTTATCTGTCAAATTGAACGGTAAAAACAGTGCAGAAGCATTCAGGTAATCCCATGGTACTCTCCCATCTCCCATTTTTATGTGTCTGTAAGGTCTAACCAAATTGCATAAGTGAATGTAGCTAAAATTGACCATGATACAGAGTAGATACTTCATTCTGAACAATATACATAACAGACGGCACAATATTGTCTAAGGTGTATATGAGAAGACAATGTGTTTATGCTGTTATCAACAACGGCATGAACTTTGTCCAAATTATCTTGATCAATCTGGCTTAAGCGTAGTGCTGCTTCCTTTTGTGATAGTTTCCAGAATCCAATATAGGTATTTGTGTTGAGAGGCGGGAGGAAATTGTGTCACGGGCCACTGCTCGCATTGTTTTAACTTGTCAAGTATTCTTAAAAGATTTTTTAAATGACTTTGTAGCATGAAATTTTAAACTTTACATACTGCACTTTAGTTTGCTTGTCTTCCGCATCATGGAGGGTGTTGAGCGCTGATTAGCTGACCATTGGCCAATCGGACGCTAGATGGGAGGAGCCTGTTTGCCCACCGTCTACTACAAGCACACCGCCTAAGGCAAACCAGTCTGCGCCCGTCCGTGCCTGGACGCTGCGGCGGCCTGTCAATCTGCCCTTTCTTTAAAGCACATAATTTCATACTCGCGTTCAGAGCTTCTGTCATTGAACATAAAAGGCCCGTCCTGTAGTAATCATTCCTGATCCCCTTCGGCCGATCCCTTTCAACGTCAACATTGCGCTTTTCAAAGTAAGTCAGATGAGAGAGGCACCTCCCCCTCTGATTTTAGGTTTTGTAGTTTGAACTGCAGGCCTCTGGTCAAACACCATGCTGAGATCTTAGATCTATTAACTGAAGAGACACCTGATGCATTATTTCTGACTGAGACCTGGTTGACGCAGGATTCAGTTGCTGAATCATGGTTGGCACTCCCCCAAGGCTTTACGAACCAGCTCAACAGAACTGGTAATAGAGGTGGGGGGATTGCATTGATCCATAAGGAGCGAAATTCGTTCAGTCTGAAGAGGGAGGATATTCCTGAATGCGAAAGCGCCTACTTTCAAATCCTGTTAAATCATAATTTTACAGTCTCCGGTTTGCTGATCTATTGGCCATCTGGTCCTTCTAAAGTCTTCAGAGAAGAATTAGTAAACAAGACTACAATATGGGCCAGTAAGGCAGGTAATTTTACCATCTTAGGAGACCTTAATTTGCATTTTGATGATTACTGTAAGACAGAAATTGCCAACTTGCTGGCTGATTTGGAGGCATGTCAGCTGTCCCTGCGGGTCTTGAACAGCACTCATGATGCGGCCACCTGTTAGACCCTATATTTTCAAATTTAGACTCTTGACAACCGCGGCCCCAATTCCAATGGCATGGACAGATGATTTTCTTGTCCCTTTTTCAATTCGCTGGCAAGGTAAACTGGCCCACAAGGGTTCTTTGCCAACTTTAAAATTACCTTGGCATAAGTTAGATACAACTATCAAGGCATAAACCCCAGATTCCATCTAATATAGAATCCGCTACTACGCTCTTCCACGATTGGCTGTCTCATACTCTGGGCAATTGTATTCCTGCTAAACTTTGCCCGAACAAAAAAAAAGAGCAATCCAATCCCTGGTTTAATGAATCTCTAAGTAAGGCTAAAACAAATTGTAAACAGTTAGAGCGGGTCTGGAGACATGCTTACGACACTGAAGCTAAAAATAACTATCATAAGTCAATTAAGAATTATCATAAATTAATCCGGAGAGCCAGAGCAGAGTACATTGCCAACAAAATCTTGGGGAGCAATAATTCCCCCAAAACAATCTTCTCCCTTCTTAAGGTCATGAACGGCTCTAACCTGAAAGCTGACTCCCCAATCTCCTCTAATACTCAATGCGATGAATTGGCCAGGTATTTTGTGCATATGGTGGAAACAAATCTATGAAACATTTTGCCCCCACTGTCAATTGTGACAAGGGGGATTGTTATGAAAATAAAGGCCCTAATAGGGTAAAGAATACACTCTGTTTCTTTTCTCCATTTTCTCTCACTGAGACTGAATCTTTATGTTGGAAGTTCAAATCCGGCTCCTCAGTTGACCCTCTGAGACCAACTCAGTTCTGCCAATTTCACAATGTCATTTTACCAGTAGCCCGGGAATTGATTAATCTATCTCTGTCCTCAGCGTCTCTACCATTAGCCTGGAAACATTCTAAAGTAATCCCTCTTTTAAAGAAATCATCTTTAGATCCATCAGAAAGGGGCAATTATAGCCCCATTTCTCAGCTCCCTTTTCTAGCTAAAGCCATGGAATCTCATGTAAATACCATTCTTACAGTGTTTGTAGAACAAAATTATATACTGGATGCCTCACAAAATGGCTTCAGCTCCCGCCACAGTACTGAATCTGCTTTAATGGCGGTGACTGAAGAAATCCATGACAGTCTGGATGAGGGAAACTCGACGGCCTTGATTCTTCTTGATTTAAGTGCCGCATTTGATATGGTTTCACATGAGATATTATTGCATAGGCTACAAGAGATTGCGATTTGGGGCCCGGCCTTAACGTGGTTTCGATCCTTTTTGGAGGGTAGAACCTTCCAAGTTACTATGCCACCTTTTCACTCTCAGGAGTATGCTATTGAACATGGGGTGCCTCAGGGCTCGATCCTGAGCCCTTTGCTCTTCAATATCTATGTACAGCCGTTGGCATTGGTAGCCAGAAGTAGAGGGCTGTCTTTGGTGTCGTACGCCGATGACACCCAATTAGTAATCGCCTTCTCTAAGAAACATGAATCTAATCTTGTTAAATTCAAGGATGATATGTTGGCAATTGCGGATTGGATGACAGCAAACTGCTTGCAACTAAATGCAAGCAAGTCAGAAATACTTCTGATCGGGAGAGACAGTGATATGTGGTCTGAGCAGTGGTGGCCGTATAAACTTAAACCTGCACCCATACCCTAAGGAGGCGGTCAAGAACTTAGGCATCTGGAGTGATAGAAGTCTGTCCTTTGATATTCAATCTAAGGCAGTTGCTGGTACCTGCTTTGGGCTACTGAGAGGACTGAAACCTCTACTGGGCTTTTTTGAGCCCTCTGTTCGTCAGACCATTTTACAGGCCATGATTCTGTCTAGGCTGGACTACGGAAATTCTTTATATTTAGGGGCCAGTAAATCTTGTACTCTGAGATTCACAGAATATAAAACGCAGCAGCCCGGATTCTGCTTACACTGCCTAAATCATGCTCAGTTTCTAAGTCCCTATCCAAACTACATTGGCTACCAGTCGAGAGAAGAATTCAGTTTAAAGCTCTCTGCGTAGCTCAAAAAATGTTGCCTCATCAAGCTCCCACTGTCCTAGCTAATATGCTAGTGCCGTATAGTCTGAGTCTTCCTCTCCGCTCCTTGGATCAAAGGCTGGTTTGTATTCCCCGTGTTTGCAGAGTCAGAGCAGGTGGCCGGTCTTTTAAGGTGCTGGCAGCCAAAGTGTGGAATTCTCTCCCCTCTAATAAGAGGACTCAAGAATCATTTAGAATTCCGCAAAGCCATAAAGACATGGCTTTATCCGGAGTAACGTTGATATACTTTTTTCCTGATCTGCTTCAATCTATGTATACCTGAGTAGCGCTGGGACGCCCCATTGCTGGGGCAGCTATGCGCTGTACAAATTAAGTAAATAAATAAATAAATAAATACACAAAACCTTTAGTGTGAGGTGATTTTGGACCTAAAACAAAATCAGAAAAATCAATGTCACCTGACAAAAGGGAAAGATGGTGCTTTACAGAAGATAGTGTGGAATGTTCCAGCTATTGTTGACATAATTTACCAACCGAATAAGTGGTAACTGTATGTTAATGGGTGTAACGAGGATCTGGTCTATTTTGGGTAAACCCGTCAGCAGCATTTATAAAACATAAGCGACAAGCATTGGTGTGTATAGGCCATAACAACCAATCCTCCGGATTTATCATAGAGGAATTAAAAGTGCCATTTTGTCTCATACTAGTCAATTCTTCAACTGCATAGTGGATATGTATGTGCCACCTCTTATATTGAGCCAGAGACGGAAAAGAGGGAGTATTCAATTTTTTTGCAGTGGCTAAACGGAAACAGGTAGTTTGTTGTACCATCTGATTTAAAAATATTAGTTGAGATGGTATTACAGATGCACAATGCTAGGACTCAGTCCATTGTACTTGCCAAATTGTAATGCCCCAAATAGACTTTAAGTGAATAGCGTCCTTTCAATAATTGTAACCTTTCAAGGACAGATCTGCTATAAATGATGAGAAATAAATCAACTTAGTCTGTGTAGGCATATATTTGTTCAATGTGGGGATATTCAATTTGAAATAATATGATGCTGGGTCTGGTAGATTGTAAACAGTAAATATGTAAATTAATTTTTTTGTGTAATGGAACTTATTTTATTTGGTGTTGAGCAATGTTCCCATTGTGTATAATTAAAAGTGGGTCGCTGAGTATTGGTTTTGTGTAGAAAGTGATGTCCATAATGTTGGGAACAAAATAAATCTGCATAAATATATATCCTCTGTTACAAAACAGTATAATAATACAAATTAGAAAACAAATAATTAAATGCACTGACATCCCAATCATCTGAATGCATTCCAGGTATAACAACATCTCCCAATGAAACACAGAAGACATATGGAATTTGTAGGGTCTCCTTAGAACCATATATATCGAATGGAACTTTGTCCCAAACAATCCCATCAGCGATGGGGACTGCTGAAATTTAACAAAGGTTTGGTCTCTTTTCATTTTAGGCAAAGAAGTATGCATGGCCACTACTCCGTTAACCAGGTCCACAGCAGAGCGTTCAGGCAAGTAGTGGGCATTAATCAAAAGGAAAAAGATAATCACTAATCTAATCCACATAAAAAGGATCACCATTGACAACACGATCCAGATGTAAGTCCACGGTGGGACTAGGTAAGTTCTTTTCAACCACGAGATGAAAACACAAACCCGTGTAGGAGGCATAGCTATAGACGAAGACCCCGAAGATGTATCTCAGGAAAAGTTATCTTGGTCAATATAGTAACTGCTGGAACTGAGCTGAAACAACAGTGCTGTTGTTTGTTAGAAGCAGAATGTATTATAGCTTCTGGGATATCTACTGTAAGTTCAACCAGTGGGGAAGTATACTTGTTTTCCACAGTTGTAGACATTGAATGCAAAACAGGCAACACATAAATTGAGGACCAAGTCTTCCCTTCCAGATGCCGGGGAAAATCAGGAGAAACAGAACCCATCTGATGGAGTGAAACATTCCAACGCGGAATGATTGTAGGCATAATATTGAATATCGGCCATATGGTGTAACTTGACATGTTCAATCAAAATGAACCAATTGTCTTTGCATCCAGGCAGCGGTGGTAAGATCACAGTTCGGGTGCCCTTTGGAGAACCGGAGCACAGTATGTGGGACCAAATTCTTTCTTGTTTGCCAGTTTTTCCCAGAGAGATCACCAACTTTAGGAAGCCAGCCAGAAACAGGGACTAGCACTGCTGCATCTGTTGGCAAAGGCAAATGGGTCCTTGCCAGAGCATCTCGATTCTTTTGTAGATCCTGTAACATAGCACAATGGTTATCTATGTCAAATGTTGCGGGAGACACCACAAAGTCTAGACTGTCAAGGTCTGGCACAAACATCTTAATGCCAAAAAGCATTTAATAAGGTGTCCGCCCACCCTGAGATCTTCTGGGGATATTATTTAGTGCACGTTGAACCCCATAGAGATGAGCCAACCAGCCCTGGCCTGTACATAATACCCTTACTGTTAAAGATTGCTTTAAGTCACGATTCATCAACTCCACAACAGAGTTGCCCTCAGGCCGATAAGGGGACAAGAAATGCACTTGCACTCTCATCAACTTTCTTGAATCACGGTTAGCCTTAGAGGCAAAAGCCGGTCCTTGGTCAAAATGGAAGGTGCCACAGGCATAAAACCCTACAAAGACATGTAAATCTTTTACAAAAGTAGGAACCTCGGCACAGCCCTGTGGCCAAACCCAGAGGAACCTAGTGCATGAATGCACTGCAACCAAATATATTTGAATGCATTGTCTGATGTCAAAGGACTGCAGTGATCTTGATAAATGCAACCAAATGGTTGATTTGAAATGGAGAGTTGAGTATGTGGTGGACATGACACAGTAGAATGTTTAATCTGTTGACAAATGTCATAGGAAAGTACATATTTGCGTGTTTGTTGGTATAAAACTCACCACCAATCACATTGCTGTAAAAGAGAAATTGTGGCCGTCACTCCCTCATGTGCGGAAGCCATTCCTTCATGGGCAGCCACAATCAATGAAAGTCTGCAGTCCTCGTTGGGAATCAATTGATCACCAAATTCAAAAACCAAGAGCAAGGGCACTTAACATGGCCAATTGTGCAGTGCAATCCCCAAGGGATTGTGTGTGAGCCAAGGAGAATTTAAAATCACCGTCCACTATCGTGCCTGCCACAATAGCACAGTCTGCAGAATAAGCATGTTTAGAACCAATGGCTGGCTGTGCAGACCCATCAGAGTAAATTATACATTTGTACTGATCAAGAGGAGTGGGGACAAAGGAAGAGGATTAACATGTTCATATTGTAAAAACTCATGTGTCTGCAAAGAAGGATCAAAGATGAAATCTGCCGATGTAAATGATCTAGCACTTTGTATCCAACGAGGATGCAAAGCTTTAGAATTTGGTACACTCACCTTGGTCATAACTTCTAAAGCAGGCACAGGTGAAACCATGAAAATGCGTTTCCCCCCAGCCAGATAGCATTCTTTTAGAATCACCATTGATACGGCTGTTAAGATTTTTTCAGTAGAAGAAAAAGGAATTTCTGCAGGATTATACAAATGCAATTTATAAGTAATGGGAACTGGGTCCCCTTCATTAAAAGTCACATATGTGAATCCTAACATTCCTAGTATAATCCTTATGACCACATTTGTAGTATTGTGTCTACTTAACAAGAATTGAGTTGCAAGCAATTCAGACTGCAAAGACCTCAGCACTGCAGTGTTTTCTGGAAACCAACAGGAAGACGAAAACGAAGGTTGCATCAAAGCACATAGCGTTTTGATACACTGGGCATAATCTGGAATGTAGGTTCTGCCAAAATTCAAGAAACCCAGTAAATAATTAAACTTTTTGAGGGTTGTTGGAGGTTGCAAATGAGCACATTCTTCCAAAAAGTGGGGTGCCAACCCCCTACCCTCATTATTCAGTCTGTAACCAAGGAAAAGAACTGCCAATGAGGCAATATGTGATTTAGCAAAATTTAATTTGTAACCTAAAGATGCAAAATGTGTAATTATGCGATCCGCGCGCATGAGATGAGGCTTTAGTTCCTCATCCATCAAGTAAATATCATAGACATTTGAAAAGGCATCAGGGTTGATTTAATTTAAAATCGACCCAATGCATGCGGCAAAAACCCCAGGGCTATTCTTATAGCCCATAGGCAATCTCGTATAGCGTCTATGATTTCCGAGAGCGCTGGATGCAGTTAAGTCGCGGCTTTCTGAGCCAAAGGGTGCCTGAAAAAGCCATTGGAAATATCTAACATAGTTTTGAATTTCTGTTGAACATTGTTATTTACTAACACAGAACTGTGTGTATTCTGGACTGCAAAGGTACGAACATGACTGTTAAAAATTCTGCAGTGTCAAACTAAGTGATATGAACCATCCAGTTTCAAGATCGGAAAAAGAGGATTATTCATAGATGAGACACAGGGTTCAATTACATCCTGATATTCCAATTGAGTCACACTGTCACTGACTGATGCTTTAGCTTCACATTTAATGGGATATTGTGGTTAGGGCTGAGATGTAGATCGTAAAGTAATAACATTTGAAGGCGAATCCTTATCCCAACCCGCTTGATTGCAATACTACACAGGATCCAAGGCCATGGCCCACTCCGAAACAGAATCCTGTTTAGTCTCCTCTGGGATATATTGTGAAAATGATGGTAGAATGACGTCCCCACCCCTAGAGGAAGCGAGGACAAAAGGGGGAGGCCAATCATCCACCGCGAGCAAAATGTCGTTGGAAGACATCAAATTGTCCAAAAGACTGCATTTACAGTGCATTTTATATCACCTTCAATTTGAAGGTCTACTTCATAGAGTCTATTGGGGGGCTATGCAGGTGTCAGTTGCTTTTGCCTCTAGATGCTGGTGGATTGTCTGCGAACAAGGGTAACTTTCACAGCGCTGTCAAGGAGAGTCATTGCCCAACTCCTGTTTAGGAGAAGGATTCTCACCGTCTGGGGCATACTTTGCAGTTACAATGGCAACGTTTTTCTTCTGAAATGATGCTCGATATTGAGGTGGTTCCTCCTGTTTGACTTTCATGTCAAACTGTCACTGTGGGTCCCACCGTAGTTGCGTGGACTCGCCTTGTCTGCGATCCTGTCGTCCACGTCTGACAAATTGTTGATCTGACAATTCCTGAAAGGATCGACGAGAACGTGTATCAGGAACCTGGACCTTTCAGGTGTTTTAATTTTAGAGCGGTCACGTAAATCATATCTACGCTCAGAAGCGTCAGGTGGAGGCAAAACAGAATGAGATCTAGTCTTCTGCTGCTACATATTTTTGTTCCATGCCTTTTTCAGAAAGACTCGACGACCCTCCTTGTCTGGAGGAGGTTTACTCATATTATTGCATCCCAGGGATGTATAGACAACCACAATAATAATCGGCAACCGTTGCTCCCAGTCAGCATCTGCCACCACCACCAGGTGTTGGCGCACCTGCAAGCAAACCGCTTAACCTTTAATGTTAACCAGAATCCTATCGGAGACAATAGGGAACATACCCACTAATTTCCTCCCAAAATCCAGGGCTGGACCAGCCCAGTGTTCAACCTGTACATGTTTTAGATCGCTCAACAGAATGCTTATGGAGTGGGTGCCAAAGCACAGTGTATACACTGAGGCAATCACTGTCCGTCAAGTGTTGTAGTCCACTAAAGGAGGAACAGACCACTCAGAAAATACATTGGAAGATTCCTATGTTTCTCTACAGGACTAGTGTGTGGACAAACAGCATCAAGCTGTTCAATTTTCTGCACAATCCAAAAGGGTAGGTCCTCACGATTCTGAGGACGTTTGCCCATCCCAGACTTAATTATGACAGGACTAATCACAAGGCCTCCACCCTATACAGGTGCTGGAGGCACAGCTCCAGCCGGAGCCAACAAAAAAGAAAAATAAATAAATTGTATGACTCATCAACAGAGCTGAATTACTTGCTCATATATCAAACGAAGCTCCACCATAGTAACATTGAGATAGTTCGGAAGAGGTGTGAAACCAGCTAAAACTGGCCAAGAAGCCCAATCTATACTTAAGGGGTACATATGAACAAAAGACACAAGTTGAGGAAGGGTGCCATTAAATGAAATAGTATGCTCCCCGGATGTCAACGGAACTTCAATCATCACGTAAGGACAATACCCTGCTGTAGGAGCAGCGACCGTGGAAGCATGAAAAAAATTATAATTTACTTCAACTGCAGGAAAAGTATCCCAGGAATGAAACACTTCAAAGCAGTATGCTGGATCCTCCTCAACTATGAAAATAATGGTAGCCCCCGCATTGGGGACTCCATGCTGCGTCAAATGGTGTTTAACCACTGCCCGGTTATGTGCCGGAGTAGCGACTGGTTGTGCCATGTTTTGTGAATACTGAACAAAACTGTAGCTCAAAATGGGTCTAAAAACCTTTTCAAATTCAAGCTTGAAAAACCTGCAGAAAATAGTTGTACCCTACAACTGCAGGAGGCTGAGCACCCTGGATGTCTACGGGAATCGGTTAGAGGGTATTATGGATGAGCACAAGTGCTACTCAGGGGTCCCATGAATAAGTACCAGACCAAATGTTGGTGGTGCTATGCTGCAGGGATTCTGTGAAAGCACAGAACTCTGTGTAGGATTATGGGATGTTAGTATATAGAGACTGAGTCATCCTACCACCTTAGCACCAATGAGCCCGGGACCGACAAGCTCTAATGTCTTACTTGCCCTTCTTCTCACTCAAAGAAGAGCAAGTGATTAGATACCCCAGAACACAACACTCTCGACTCTCAAGAATCGTGGTTGCAAGACACACCCTTTCACTCACACTCTTGTACTTGTCCACAATAAGATCTGACAGAGACACAAACAAGTTTAAAATATTTATTTTAACTAATGTGCTCTAATATGCAGTATACATGCCATAATAAGCATAAAAGTGCATAACACAAAAACGGTCAGCATAGCAAGTAGTCTGTAAATCATAAAAGGAGCTGTCATAGTGAAAGACAGCATAGCCTAACCTCCCTCCCCTTGTATAGAAGCGGGATGATTATATATAGAAGATCTCTGGGTGGTATCTGCAGACCTCGTACCTTAGTCTATAGATGGTCGATCTACATCATAGATGCTGTCATGGTCTTCGCCCTGGAAAGGTCCCTCTCCAAGTGTATGCTACCAATCCGTATGTTCAAATAAGACCAAAGTACACATTCCAAAACAATAGCTGCATCTCTATGTTTTGTCTAGGTGCTAGGGCCTGACCAGAACAGAATAACAAGGGGCATTGTTGCTTGACCTTGTTTACAATGTTCATCCTAGGAACCTGCAAAGCGTGAACACAGTAGCAGGTTCTCATGTAAAAGTATCAAAAGAGGCATTTGCAAAATAAACTCATGTAGTAACGTGTGCAAAGCATCTTACAGTCTGCAGCATGCTCTTGCTAACTTAGGGAAGGCAACAATGCCCCCATGGGTCATGTAACAGGGTGAGAGCTTCCACTCTCAGGGGCCAGAAACAAAGTCTGCTCTGGGCGGAGGTGCTTTGCACCTCCTCCAGGCCGGAATGGCTTTCCAGAGCAGGATGCCTTGAAGGTGTTTCCACCTTTGAAGTTCATGCCAGGCTTTCCAAGTTAGTGGAAGATGTCAATCTCCCTATCCGGCTCCACATTTAGTGAGAGGACAGGTGAGAAAATTAGTAAGATGAGGGGAAGTGACTACATGCAGTCAGGCCCACCCTCAAGATGTGGTAGGCAATGTGAACCACTCTCTTGAAAATCCACCACCTTGAATTGGTGGAGAAACAACCTATCAGGGCTAGGGCAGTGCTCTCATTGAAGGCCCACTCCCATTCTCGTCCACTCTGCAAATTCACCCCCTTGGGCACTACTGGTTGGGGGATGAAGTCCCCTTGCCTGCTGAGGGCCATTGGGGGCCAGGAACCCTAGTGTTGCCACAAGTAAGTCCACCACAGAGGGATTGCTTAGACCTCATCGAAGGCCCGCCCCTTTTTTCAACCACTCTGTAAATGCACCACGCTGTGCACTACTGGCTGTGAGATGAAGTTTCCTTGGCTGCTGAGGGTGGTTGGGGGCAAAAACCTCTATTGTTGCCACAAGTAAGTCTCCCACAGCAGGATTGCTCAGACCTCATCAGAGACCCCGTACCCCTTCCTCAAACACTCTGCAAATGCGCCTCCTAGTGCACTACTGGTTGGGGGATGAAGATCCCTTGGCTGAAGAGGGGCATTGGGGCCTAAAAACCCTCATGATCACACTCCTCCCCTCGTTTCCCTGTATTTCTTCCATGGTCCCCATATTTTATGCCATTTCTTAGTGCAGCCCCTGCTTTTATAAATAGTTTCCTCCGCTCTCTGACACCAGCCTAAGTCACGCGCCCATTGGTCCCACTGTGGCGGCGACCGCGATCCCCAGCCACTCGCTATGTTCCTTTTTGCCACACCTGCCGCTAGCGCCAGTCAAATTTCTTTGTGCCTAGTCCAATCCGAGTCCTGCTTAATCATGAGAAGCAGCCACCTGGGCTCCATTAGGACCAGCGAGCCCACCACAGCCGATATCGTCTCCGCCACTCTTGACCAAAAGGGCACCATCATCCGACATTCCCATAATACATAGTAAAAAGTGCCCTCCCCCTGGCATCCCCGTATACACATGGCTGATTGACTCCTTCCCATGCATTTTAAATGGGTCGGGTATAGTATACCCGGTGCAGGATTTTCAGTTGCGCTAGGCGGAACCTACAACGGATTGCTATCTCCCTTGGGCTTTGTAGGGCATCCTGCCACTCGTTGTCCTCGATATTGCTGATATCCACCACCCACCATGCCCGCAGTGTCGTCAGTGGGTCTGGCATATTGTTTATGAGTTTTCGATATATCGTGGCAGTAGGTTTCTCCGCGATTGGGTCAATGAGTAGCCTATCCTCCATAAGGGAATACTCCGGTATGGACGTGCCACTTTTAACGTGGACATGCAAGGCGTGGGAAAAGCCCAAGTAGTGATAATATTGGGAGTCATGCAGATTATATTCCTTTTGGAGAAAGGCAAAGGATCTAGGGGCATCTCCCTTCCAAACATTTCCCAGATAGTCTACGCCTATGAGTTTCCACCCTCGGAACCCCGTCAATTTAGTCACTGCTGGTAAACAGTCACCATGCCACAGGGGGGTTCTACCAGTAAGTGTGCCCTCCCAGCCCAAAAACGTATTTGCCTCCCGCCAACATTGGACTACGACACTCGTAAGAGGCGGCCAGTCCTTTCCTGGCCTCCATGCATAGAGCAGCGGCTCACAACTCCCACCAGGCATAAGCAGGCGGTCCACTCTGTAGGCCGGTTCCGCCCGATCCTTATAGACCCAGTCATTCACTACCTGTAATTGGGAAGCCCAATAATAAAGCCTGATGTTGGGGAGGGCCAGCCCTCCGTCATACACACCCCTCGTCAGCTTATGTAGTGCTATCCTAGGGTTGCCCCCATCCCACAGGAATGTCCGCTGTGCCTGCGCTATATGTGTAAATATCCATTGTGAGATTGGATATGGCGTATTTTGCATAATATATAACAGCCGTGGCAGCGCTAGCATCTTGAACATAGCCACTCTACCTATCAAGGAGAGAGGCAGTGATCTCCAATGGCGCATGTCAGTCCGCAGGCGAGCCAATTGGGGTTCCAGGTTCCTGGCGAAGAACCCGCCCTATCTCTCATGATGTAGACCCCCAGATATTTGAAGCCATCCAGGGCCACGGAAGCCGAACATCGAGCTGGAATCCACGGGGGATGACAGGAGAGTGGAAAAATCACCGATTTTGCCCAGTTAATGGTGTAGCCGGAGCAGCTGCCAAAGAGTTCGAATAGATGCAGGGCCTGTGCAAACTAGTGGTATGGCCTGGCCATGTCGAGCACGATGTCATCAGCGTATAAGGAAATACGCTACTCCCAGTCATCATTTACCGCCAGACCCCAGAACTCCCTATCCCTCCTTATCCAATGGGCCAGTGGCTCCAAGGTCAATGCGAATAGGAGGGGGACAGGGGGCACCCCTGTCTTGTACCCCGCCGCAACGGAAAGACTCGGGACGTAGCGCCATTAACTCTTACCCTTGCCACCGGCCCTGCGCCTTTCCCGATTGGAGGGCGTTAAGAGCCTCACCTATTTCCTACCTAGTGAGGTCCCCCTCCAGACGGTCTCTTTGCTCTCGGGTTAAGGTGGGCAGCGTGAATTTGCGCAGAAACTCTGCACAGTCCTGCTCAGACCGAGTACAGACCGGGGAGTAGTCCCCCTCGTAGTAGGATGCGAAGGCTTCCGCTATGTCCGCACTGTTGGAAGCCAACGAGCCGGCTCGGTCACAAATCTCAGCCAACCATGACCGATCCCTGTTACGTCGCTCAAGCCATGCCAGTAGCTTAAGGGCTTTGTCCCCTACATCATAAACGTGATGCTGGGTGGCAATGGAATAGGCGTGGGCCTCACTTTCCGCGAGTGCCCGGAGTTCCCGACGTTTTTATTGCCAGGGCATGTCGGAGATCATCCGTCGGTATTGCACCCATTTCCCTTGCTAGTCTCTCTATCTCCCCCTCCAACTGACTGATTCGGAGCGACTCTTCTTTCTTCTGAGCCCCAAATCAGGGCCTGGGCCTGCCCCCTCAGAATGGTTTTAAAAGCCTCCCATAGTGTGACTCCTCAAAATACAACCGGGAGCCCTCTCGGATCACTAATTGTGTCATCCCGAAGGCACCATGGATCAATCCTCGGGAATGAGGCCCCATTCAACACTGGGCCCCTAAGCGCAACCCCAACGGGTGAGTGGTCCGAGATTAACCCTGGGCATAGTTTGCGAAGTAGCGCTACACGTAGCTACGCAAAGTACACTTCGCACTACGCGAGCTACATGTAGCACTTCACGAACTGCGTAGTACCCTGTTTGCACTGTGCAAGATGCAGTTTTCAATGATTGCACAGTGCGGACAAGCATCCGACACTGTGCAATCATTGAAAACGGCATCTTGCACAGTGCGAGCAGTAGTTTTCTACCGCTCGAGTAGATTTTTACTAGAGCGGAAGCTTTCTCAACGTGGACTGGTAGTTTCTCATCGCGAGCCGTCGTGAGCATACGCGACCACTCGCAATGAAAAACCTGACCTCCCGCGTTGAGAATCTCGCCGGGAGGTTTATTTTCCATGCTCGCGATCGACAACTTGATGTTGCTGATCGCGAACGAGGAAAAAGTCTCGCCGGGATGTCATTTTGCTTGCACGCGGACGCCAACTTGACGTTGAGGACCGCGAGAAAGCAAAAAATGACCGCTGCACTACGCTATGCTACGCTACGCATGTTTGCACTGTGCTACGTGCAATTCGCATAGTGCGAAGTAGCGCAAACTTTGCAAACTACGCGAGCGTAGCGTAGTGCTTTGCCCAGGGTTATCCGAGATTCCCCAAGCAAGGATGCGATGCTCTGTGGAGGCACCCAACTGGCCAACACACGTGAAAAAATGGTCAAGCCGGGAGAAGGACCCGTGCCTAGCCGAATAGAATGTATATTGCCGTTGCGTGGGGTGATGTGTGCGCCAAATGTCCCCAAGCCCCAGGGCAGAGACAAAGTCCCTCAGCCCATATTCCCCCCTGGAACCCTACCCCCCACCCGACCGGTTCCAGTCTGCATCCATTATGGCATTGACGTCGCTGCCCAGCAGGAGGGTACCCCATGGAAGATCCGTCAAGAAGGAGTCCACGCAGGAGTAGGTTGAAGAATGAAGACCAGGTGGGATGTAGCAAGAACCCATAACTATGGTCCGCCCCTCCCATCTGCCAGCTGTCGCTACCATATACCCAGTTTCGTCAGTCCACGTGCCAGACACTACAAATGGCAGGGTATTGCGAATGAGAATGCCCACTCCTCACGTACCTGACGTAAAACCCGAATGGGCCACCATTTTGTATCTGACTCTATCAAGGGCCCTGCATCTATTCCCACGCAGGTGCGTCTCCTGCAGCAGGACCACATCCGGGGAATGTTGTTTCAAATATTGTAGCACCAACGTTCGCTTAATCTTGTGAACCAGCCCGTTCACATTCCAAGTCCAAATGTTAATGCGTGTCTGACCCCTAATACTGGACTCTTGACCTCTCCCTCCCCGAAGAAGAAATAACCTGTTGTATACAGAACAAGCAACCCCACCCAGCAAGAATATCGTAGCGAGAATGAGCATAACATACCCAACACCCAAACCAACTCCCCCACCCCCAGCCAACACCCCCCTCCCTGCCGCCCTGCGCGGTGGGCTCCCAACCTCCCACCTTCCAAACATGCAGAGTGTCTGTCAACCCATCCACCCCAGATCAACCTGAAAGGGAAGCATGAGCTCGCAGTCAGCAAAAGATGCCATAAAACAACTGCCGGAGTTCCGTCCCATTCAATAGGAAAATATGCGAGCAAGCCCTAGACAACTCCCCGGCCCCTCACCGCCCCTCACCTCAATCTGCAGCAAATTGACTCCAGAAAAGTCACGGCCAAGAGACCAAACATAACTAAGCAGAGAACCCTTTGTCCAAAGTCTTGTGACATCCGAAGGGCGCTTCCACTCGGCCCCCAGGTGTAGGGCCCCCCCAGGTCAGTAGAAGACGCAGGGCACCAGTCTCCCATTGTACTTTGACCACTCACATTACCTGGACCCATTCTGAACACTTCCCTGGCAGTCGGCAACTTGTCTGTCCATCACTGCCTCTTCTCGCCCCGGTGGGCGATGCTCGGCGCGGTCCTCCAGCTCTGGCCACTGTCCGCCATCCCTCCAGCCAGTTGCTGGCCTCCTCCGAAGTCTCAAAGAAGTAGGTCTTGCTACCATCCAGGATTTTTAGGCGGGCGGAAATAGCATCATGTACTTCACCCCCTGTTCGCGAAGAGCCCTCTTCACCCCCTCAAAGGATCGCCGCAGTCGCTGGACATGCAGGGTGAAGTCTGGGAAGAACCGGATGGTGGCATTGTCAAGCTGGAGATCTCACGCCACTCTTGACGCCTGCAGTATATCATCCCGGTCACTGTAGTTCAAAATCCAGGCGATGATAGTGCATGGAGGGGCTCCCGGCTTATGATTCCCGCAACGCGCGATGGGCCCTTTCAACCGAGAAGAAATTGGACAGCCACTTCGGCTTCAAATGGTTGAGGATCAAGTCTTCCACAAACCAGTCCATGGACGGCCCTTCTCTGCCCTCCGGGACCCCCACTATGCGGATATTATTGCGCCGCACCCTTCCCTCCTGGTCCTCAAGGCGGGCATGAATATCAGCTTGGTTCTTCGTCAGGGCGGCTACCTGCTCCTCCAGCCTTTTCGGCTTGGATTGGAGACTGTCAATCCCCGTCTCTGCCACCACCACCTTCTCAGACATCTTCCGGAAGTCAGCACGCAAGAGGTTGACTTCCTCAGTCATGGAGTCCAATTTGGGCTCCAGGGTGCCTCGCAACTCCCTGATGGTCACCATGATGTCCTTGAGCGATGGGTCTGGGTCATTATCCGCTGGCACCTCCTGCTGGCTTCCACCCGGATGGCCATCAGTCCTCCCCATGGCCACCGTATACTTCTCGATGTGGTTGGATTGGCCCTGGCCCAGCGGTTTGTTGCGGCCCATGTCCGACTGGGCAGAGCCTGGTATGACTAGGCATAACTGCCTCCGGAAGACACCCCCACCACCGATGCCGGTATCCAGCAGGCTTGGGAAATTGTTTGTCCTTGTCAGTCAGGGCTGGTCCCCCCAGCTACTCTAGGGGTCACCTCCTTCGCCCTGCACACTGTAGCTCGGGGCCCCTCACTCCTCCCAGGTGCGATGGTGTGCCTGCGCTAGGTTTTTTGGACTCACTCACCCCAGCCGCCCATCCGGCGCTCTCAGGCCTCCTCACTGCTGTCTAATGGTGGCCCTCTGAAGGCGCCCAGTCCGCAACACCTCCGCCGGTACTCAGGTTCTGCTGGCCGTGAGCATTCCACGAGGCAGGCTGCCCCTCCTTGCAATCTGTTGCCGGTCCGAAAACAGCCCGCCTGTTGCTGTAGATGCCAACAGCACTCGTGCACTTCCCCAACAGTCACGGTGTTCGCGCTGGGAAGGGTGCCGCTCTCGGACCTCGCCTGTGGGGGCGCTCCCCCGGCACCTCGGGCGGGCGAACTCCCCGCCACCGGCGCACTCCTGTGAAACGACGGTCACGGAAGCGCGCTCCGCCCGCATCGTCGCTGATGCCTCACCCAGGGGCCAGGAGGAAGTGCCGCTCCTCGGATCTGCAGCCCAAACCAGGCTCAAGCTCCACTGTCCGCGGCTGCCTAGGAGGAGGGCGCCATGTTGTGAGGACTGCCGGCCTGCCCGGACCTGCAGACGAGGTTGTGGGAGTGCTCCGGGGAGATCGCTTCTAAGCACCGACGATCCGCCCCGTCTCTCTGCGGTCACCGATACCGTCAGGTACTGTGCCTGCTCAGGGTAATGCCTGATTTTGGGCTATATTTTACTGACTGCTAGCGCAGCTCCACTAGCGCGCAGCCATCTTCGGTGGTTGCAAGCCACGCCCCAAGAGGTGACAAATTTGAAGTTTGAAGGGTAGTGTTGTTATCAATTGAAGGTTGCTGTGATTTCATTGTGTCCATTTTGTCATTATGGTCCATTGTGGTAATTAATGTAGTATCCACATGCTATATTAACTCCTTTGTCAAAGGCAAAAGGACTGTGGATTTTGGGGAACTTTTTCCAGACATCACCCCTGATATGCTGAATGATGTCTAAAACATTGATTATCCACATACAAGAAACACTGTATATTATTCTCCGCAAAAAATATTCTTTAGAACTTTCGTTGGAGAAACAAGATGTAAGAATTTTCCACTTTGAAAGGCAGTTTTGGTTTGAAAGCAAGGTTGCTGTCATTGTATTCTGTCCTTCCATTTTTACTCTTCAAATAGACAGTGTTCTATTAACTCCTTTGTATAAAACAATACCTATAGCACTGTATGTTCTACCACAAACAAATATTTGTTCAGCTTTGAAGTTTGTAATTTCCAGTTTAGACCCATCTGCTCTTCATAGTTGTAACATCAATTTAAGGTTTTCCTAGTACTTTGCAGATGCAGTGTAGCCATAACATCTGATCTGCTACTTGGGCAGGACATTTTTTGGTTTGCGTTTTTAAATAATCTATTAAAAAAAACACAGATTTGCAATCTGGTACTGTTAAGTAAAGAAATCACTCAGAATCTTTTTGATTGGTGGACGCAAATAACAATCTTCTCAGTCATGATTCCATTTGTAAGTGAGTCCAAATAAGTCATCAATATGTACTTCTTTCCCTTCTGGTACTACAAGCAGGACCATTGTAATATTCTTGTGCCTCCTGCTCAGTGTTGAGACTAAATATTAGTATGATCCGTTACATATATCTAAAAGGTTTTGAATGTCTGAAGCAGAATATTTTATAGATCTGTCACTGAATAAACATTGGAGCAAATGATACAGTGCAGAACACGATCTCTTCTCTGGTTTTTGCTCAATTTGATTTACATGATGTGGTAAATGAAACAGCACATTGAGAACAATATCTGAATAGAAGTTGACACCGGAACTGTTTTGCAAGTTATATGCTACAATATCTCCTTCGTATTTACAATTCTTCCTTCTTAAAGTCTTTGAGCCTGTGCGGGTTTGCTGTCTATTCTAGAACATCAGTCATCTGTTTTTTGAGCTTCTGCTTTGGACAGATTACCTAAGCCTCACAAATAGGGTACAGATCTATATGAAAAGCGTACAGACTTCTTAACTGATTGTACTCTTTTACACAGCTTACATCAGAACTAACTTTCTTATCATCAAATTCAACTAAAAACAAACCATAAATTGTTCTAACTAGGGACAATGCTACATATGACATACCTTCTTTAAATACTGTACTGCCAATATCAATAAAAGCTGAATTAATAAAAGCTGTATCTACACTTAAACTTTGATATTTATCGATAGTTACAGCATATACTAGAGAGACTCGAAACAGTTGCCATTGCACATATAAATCCTTCAAGTAAAAAATGTACAATACATTGGCCAATCTGCTTCACAACATCAATCTGATCAATCTAATTTAATTTGATGGCTAAGTACTCAACCTCATCCTGATGAATACAGGCCCCAGCTAGGCCCGCAGGACACAAGGGTTCGCTCTCCTGTAATGGAATCTATAAGGAAGTTGGCACGGAAACTGCAAAGTACAAAGACAGAGTTTATTAACCCTTAAGGGTGGTCCTACAATCCATGCAATACCCTTCAGTATTGCATAGAGTAGCACACAGAACTTGCGTACACGGTCCCCTTTTATACACAACAGAGGGGCTCATAAGTGGGAGGATACAACATGAGGCAAAGAATGTTACCTTTTATGGACATTTTCAATACAAGATCAATATGTGGGCGGAGCTGACATATTCCTTGAGCCCGCGAAAACATGGTCAAGCAAGGACTAACTGATAACAGATGTGGTCAAGTCTGGGCATGCGCCAGGCGGACAAAGGAACTATTTATAGACTGTTACTAGGCAGATTGCAAGAGCAACTAACACAAAGATAGAACTCTCCTCGTGTTGAGCACGTGGAGACATGACAATACAAAATGGAGTCCAAACTTCATTCAACATAACGAAAGAGACTTGTGTAAGGCAGGAGAATTCATGTCTTTAGTAAATGCTTAATCACATCGTAGTTTCAATTTACAACAGACGACCCTTTCAGCATTTACTGAAGACATCCGGTTTGTTAGGATAATCATCGTATATGTCAATTATCATCATCTCTTCTACTTCCTTAGCTAAACCTTTCTGATAAGTGACATTGGCGATAGCTTTCTTATCGGGGATACAGAATGATACACATAAGGAACAGAGCAAGGGACCACATTGAACACAGATGCAGCAAGAAAACAGAACTGCTATAATTATACAGAGACCAGTTAAAACCTTCCAACCCCAAGCAGTGATCAATGCCCAAAACCATCCAGAAAAGGACCAAGTGCCGTTTTCTGTATGGATTTCAGCTGCAATTTTATGCAACCTGTTGATTGCATTATAGACTGACGGTGTGTGGTCAGGAATAAACACACAGCAACTACTTCCGATAATTTTACAAGCTCCACCTCGATCAGCTAACATAACATCTAACACCATACGATTCTGCAATGCAACAATTCTGGTAATCTGTAATTCTTCCGTAAGATTCCCAAGAGCAGCAGCGGTTTGGTTTGTCACAGCCTCTACCACTCTTGTTAATCTTCGAACTTTCCTACTATTTAGGGCAGCTCCAACGAAGAAAAACAATCCTAAATTAAAATCAATATACTGCTGCAGACTGGTGTCAGTCTGGTCCACGTCATCAATTGATAGAGTACGTTTATACCTATTTACAGTCACATTATTTAACAACTTCAAATCCTTATGATAGGATGCAGGTGCCAAAAATACAGGAGGCAACAAAAATGCTACATAACATACTCCGGACCAACCGGCTGGCAAACGGTAATAACCTTTATTTCCGCATACGAAGTATGTATTATGGGATGCTAAGAAGGTACTGTTATTCAACCCATCAATGTTTAATATGGTAATACAATCGCTAACACCAACAGGAATATAACCCACACTTTGGACACACAGGTCCGCTTGAGCTTGTGCCACTTGAATCACAAATTTGTCTTTTCCCACAGTGTCTCTGGTGTTCGTGAAAACATATGGAATCGATTCATTGTCTGGTCGATACTCTTCCCATTCCCAAATTGTCCCATTCGCTTGCGGATATCCATCTTTATCCTGATGACATTCTTTATTGAGTCTGAAGAGTAATCGTCCCACTGTGGGTTTCCGAGTGGCAAAAAGCAAAGTGTACCATGCTCTACAAGAGCCATTATGAGAGAAAGGAAGAGGTATGAATGGCGTTCCTCCTTTCTTCTGATGAGCTGGCATCATACCACATATCCAACAGTTCGTAGCATTGGTGGCAACATGGGTATGATGTAACATCTGGATGAAAGTGTTATTCAAATAGGACTGACGATGCTTCAATTCTTGATACGGAAGGGTATAGAAATAGTGCTCCCAGGCACTGGAGTGGTCAACACAAGCAACTCTCGAGCAGGAGTCACATCCTCCACAAACCATGTGGTTATCCCAACAATAGCTACTGTGAGCATAAAGCCTGTTGCACAAAGGATCTTCTTTTTCTCCATGTCAGAATAGAGAATCAATATCTTCCTGAAACTAAAAGGTTTGTCAGAACTCTTCCCCTTGGGTAGCGGTCGATTTCTTCACCAACGGGCCAAGACGGGTGTCGCTACACTAATGCAGGGCTGATCCCCCCCCCCTTGCCTCATCGGCTCTCCGTTTCACTAACCCAAGGGCCGTTCTGACAACATGTCCCGATACTGAAGGATTCACTTTCTTGGCCTCAGATGATATCGCCTTCCTCCAGGAGTTGCGTGGTCCGGAAAGAGCTCCTCAGCGTCGTTCAATTCCACAGCACGGCCTTTCTCTGTGGTCAGAATCTCTCGTTGATCGGTCAATACAGCAGGCTCCACCAATCCGGGCGGTACTTTGCGGCAGTGCAGGGAATGGATCCAATTCTTCCTGTTGGAAACTCGCACAGCCGTCCTTGTTGCCAGTAAGACTTGCTCAGGGCCGACCCATCTCGGCTCCAGGCTGTTCGTCCTGTCAAAGATTTTCAGCATGACATAGTCTCCAGGCCGGAGACTATGTCCTTCGCCGGTGGACCGATCAGGGAGCGCCTCCCGGACCTGTTGATGAATGGAAACCAAGTTATCCGTTAACTGTGCCAGATAATCATTCATCATTACACAAGGTACATCATACACAGTCTTAGGTTTTGGTGGACCCCAAATATTCATTGGACGTCCAAAGACAATCTCATACGGTGTAAGACCGACTCGAGAGTGCGGTACCGACCTAATTGACAACAACGCCAGCGGTAAAGCATCTGGCCAAGTCAAAGACGTCGAAGCTTGAATTTTAGCGATCTTGAGCTTCAGTGTACCATTATATTTCTCGACTAGCCCTGCAGACTGAGGGTGGAATACTGCGTGGAACTTCTGGATGATGCCTAGACCCTTCAAAACATACTTTATAACATCCGCTATAAAGTGAGGTCCATTATCACTCCACAGAAGTCTACAAACGCCATATCGAGGGAAGAACTCCTTCAACAGCATCTTAGCGGTAGTCAATGCAGTATTGTCCTTCGTAGGGTATGCCTCAACCCATTTGCTAAAAGCACACACCACTACTAGAACATACTTCAAATTGTTACAACGCTCGAGCTGGATGTAATCCATCTGCAAAACCTCAAAGGGTGCAGTAGGTGTTACGAACCCTCCTGCTGGGGTCCGAGTACCCTTTCCTGGGTTGTACCGCAGGCAAATCATACAGGTCTGCACCACCCTCTTTGCCGTGCTAGCAATCTCTGGATGCTCCCAGACTTGGGTAAGCAATTTTACAATTGCGGAAGCTCCAACATGTGCTAGCCCATGTGCCATCTGAACCATAGGTTGTACAAAAGCGTGGGTAATTTCCATCTATCCATCTGCTTATTTCTCCAGCAGCCCTCATCATCCAATTCTCCCTCACTGGACCAATTCTCCCGTTCTTTGTCAGAAGCGGTCCTCTGTATTTCTCGCACTTCTTCCTTCGCATCATGCCATCTTTCTACTTGCGACTTCACTACATACATGGCAGTAGCACCAGGCTGCATCGCAGTCTCCCGCGCCACCCGGTCTGCTAACGCATTCCCTTCTCCAACTTTATCGACTACTTTCCTATGGGCGCTACATTTAACGATGGCAATTTTCTTCGGATATGTCAATGCAGTTAAAAGATTATGAACTAACTCCCCATGCATTATTTGTACTCCATGCGACGTTAAGAACCCTCTTTCCTTCCAGAGCAGGCCGAAATCGTGCGCTACTCCGAAGGCATAGCGGCTATCTGTATAAACATTCACACACAATCCTGTACTGAGCTCACATGCTCGTGTTAATGCTATCAGTTCCGCTGCTTGAGCTGATTTCTGTGGTATGCGCGCTGTCTCCACTATTGTTTGCAATGTGGTAATCGCATACGCTGCTGAAGTCGTACCATCTGGTAGCTTCAGGCATGACCCATCCACCCACAATTCTCCATCTACATCTGAAAAGGGCGTATCCTGGAGATCAATACGACCCTTTGTTTGTTCCTCGGTCACAAGGATACAATCATGTGCTTCTCGTGCCTCAGACCGAGTCTCGGGGTATGGCAACAATGTGGCAGGATTTAACGTCACGCACCTCTTCAACGTAATATGAGGAGCCAAAAGCGTCAGCTCATATCCCGTTAAACGGGCACTGGTCAAATGCTGAGTCTTTGTCTGATTAAGCAGGGCATCAACAGCATGGGGGACTAATACCAACAGCTTATGAGATAACACAATTCCCTCGCTCTGGCGTATTGACACAGCTGTTGCCGCAACCGAGCGAAAACAGCCAGGCAATGCTCGGGCAACAGGATCAAGTACAGCCGAAAAATATGCACAAGGGCGCTGCTTGTCGCCGTGCATCTGCACTAAAACCGATAATGCACATCCATCTTTCTCATGCACATACAGCGAAAAAGGCTTGGTATAATCAGGAGTCCCTAACACTGGTGCTGAACAGAGGGCCTGTCGCAGTTTCTGAAAGGCAGTGTCACACTCATTCGTCCAAGGAAGCGGGATAGGTGTATCTTTTGTCAAAAGGGCTAACAATGGCTTGGCTATGTGCGAAAACCCTAATATCCACTGCCTACAAAAAGAAACAAGACCCAAAAATGCACGCACGTCCTTCTGCGTGGACGGCGTCGGCGTGTCCAGAATCACCTGGACACGATCTGGTGTGAGTGCACGTCCCTCCTTAGACAAAAGGTGACCTAGATAAGTCACCTTTGGTCTACAGAATTGCAACTTTTTCCGAGAGACTTTGTGATTGTGGGATGCCAGAAAGGAAAGCAAAGACAACGTACTCGTTTCACACAACTCCGGGGTGTCAGCCGCCAGCAAGATGTCATCGACATATTGAATGAGGGCGACACCCTCGGGCAGACCAAAGGAGTCCAATTGTCTTTTCAAAGCTTGACTGTAAATACTAGGGCTTTCCGTGTAGCCCTGAGGGATTCTACAAAATCGGTAAGACCTATTATTTAGAGTGAAACCAAAAAGGTATCGACTATCGGGATGAATGGGAATTGAAAAGAAGGCATTTTTCAAATCAATAACTGAAAACGTGGTCGCCGTAGGCGGGACCAAAGTAAGCAACGTCGTGATATCTGAAACCACTGGGTACTGGGGTATCACGATCTTGTTTACTTCTCTCAAATCAATGATAAACCGATAGACTTTGGCATCCGTATCCTTTTTCAGAATGGGTAGAATCGGGCTATTACAAACATTATAGGGAACTTCTTCCACCACTCCCACCTTAATCAAATCCTGCACAATCTGTATAAGAGCCTCTTCCCCCTCCTGCGAAATACGATACTGTGGAAGGCGTGGTAACACCGCCCCCTCCTGGACACTAATGTGAACAGGCGGAATCACCATCTGTCCCACATCAGTATCCGAGGTGGCCCACAGAGCACGAGGGAGGGTAGCTAACACAGCATCTTCTGTAACCACACACATCCGTTCAGACAGGGGGTAATTGTCATTCAATATCACCCGCACTCCAGCAGGGGAACAGCGGATCGTAGCTCTGAAGTGCTTCAGCATATCAAGGCCCATAATATTGTCCGGCGTGTTCGGGGCAAGCAAAAACGGACAGGGTGCAGAAAAAGAATCAACCTGAAGTGTGAGGGGCTGCGAAAGAGGGCTTCGGGAGAGTGTACCATCAAACCCTACCGATGTAACCATTAAGCCAGATGGGGGAGCCCTCGGAACCAATTGTTTAGACAGCGCACTACGAGTCGCTCCTGTATCCACTAGGAACTGATCAGTAGAGCCCAAAACCTCAGCTGATACGTAAGGACCCTTCTGATCAACTGGCACCTCAACTGATTCTAACCCCCATCCAACGCATTCCTATGCATGCTGGGAATTATGATACCCAGAACGGTCAATCCCCGACACTTGATACTGATTTTGTCGATCGAAAACATTAGACCTATCTCGTTGCTGCCCGGCAGGGTCAAAACGAGCGTGATCATTAGAATTCCCTCTAAAATTCGAGAAACCCCCTCTCCCTCTAGGGCCACCCTGATTGTGTCCCTGACGCGAAGCATGCAACGCTGGGCAATCTCTGGCCCAGTGTCCCGATTGCTTACAATACGCACATTGATTCCTATTTAGATCAGATCGGCCCGAGGGAGGACCATAAAATCCTCCCCTACCTCTATTTACACCCCGTCGGGGCGGACCATATACTTGTGCTAACATCACCTTTGTTTTTAAATCCTTCGATTTCTTCTCCTCCTGCCCCTTCGCTTCTTGCTCCTGGCGCTCATAGTACTGAGCTATAGTCAGGAGGGCTGTCGGGGTCGTAGTGGACCAAGAACTTTCACTCGCTTTGAGGCGAGCTGCAATCGCCGGTAATAAATTCGCCACATATTTGTCAGCAAAAAGGTGCCGACCCGTATCATCCGTAAGAGACTGACCACTAAAATCATGAAACGTCTCCTCAAAGCGCGTAAAGAAATCTGCAACTGATTCATCGGCTTTATGCTTGCACGAGGCTAGCATATTCCAGTCAATCTTTTTAGGGGGGATGATTGTCTTCAACTTAGTCAGAATAGCAGCGGGGAGATCTAAGATAAGCTGAGGTGGTTTCTGCGCGGGCTTTCTCTCCCTATCCTCATCCTCAAGCTCAGACCATCGAGCCTTAAAAGTGGCCGCATCATCCACCTTCTGCACAGATCGCCACATATCTGGTGGTAGAATAAGCCCAAAGAACAAATCTATATCTGCTAAGGTCATAATACAAGAATTCAAGGCCCCCTCGACTTCTTCGTAAAAGGCCGCTGGATTCTTGCGGGGATCAGGCAACGCATTCTTTAAGGCCATGACGTCAGCCCTGTGCCAGGGAGTATAAACCCAATTATACACAAAATATCCCTTATTATCGGCGGAGGTAATATCCGAGCTAGTCCCCGCTCCTTTAGGAGGAACATACAAAGGCGCCGCCTCGCGCATTGGTTTAGCATGCACTAGATCGCTCTTATCTGATTGAGAGGTGGATGAATGGCCGCCTTCGGTACGCAAATCCGACCGCTTTTCCTCCTCAAGATGTTGGCGTGCTTTCTCTTTAAGATCTTTCGCCGCATCCCGCAACGCAAACAGTCGCCGAACCGCCTCCGGCGCCTTAGAGGGAGAGAAAACACCATTACGCAATGCTTTAGCATCTAATACCACATCGTCAGGTTCAAAGACACTGGAATATTTCCGAAAGGCAGCAATCACTTCATCAGAAAAGTGTCCCAAGAAATACAACCTTTCTCTATCCTGCCACGACTCCCAAGAATCCAACAACTCAGCAAGGGATAACTTGCCCTTACATGCACGATAGGAAAACTGTCGAAGCTCACCCATTCGCTCAGCCGATAACATGGACCGCGTGTCTACCTTACTCGAACCCGATCCAGAATCTTGTGGCCTCGGGGCAGACGCGCCAACATAAGGAGGCGGAGAACGATCTAATAAATAAAAATCATCGTCATGATTATTAAGGACAGGATAGAGTGGCTGACGAACAGCATATTGACCCGAGACTTGTAACCTGCGTTCTTTCTCTTGCTTCTCCGTCTGTTCTCTTTCCTCCCGACGCTTTGCTTCCTGCGCTCTCACATGATCATTCTTTCGTTGCTCTTTATCAAACAGCGCTTTCTCACGTTTCTCTCGCTCACGCACTTCCTTCACCCATAATCGCACACATTCAAACATGTCTTGACGAGCACGCCGTTTACACATACACTGTTCCACATACTCAATCTTACGTATATCAAACGACCCATACAACGGCCACCGTAACTCAGGATCCTTTTTGGTATATTTCCTCCATACTGTGCTGTACATTATGGAGGAAAGACCATGCTTCACATACATATCCCTATTAGGAGTCCCCTCTGGGAGAGCTGGAGCAGATTCCTCGAGGTTTAACCGGTTTCCAAAGCAGCAGCACCACTTACGGAGTGCGCTGAAAGCAGGCATGCTCAAAAATAATGCAGAATATGCAGTATTATCAAAAAATGGCACTTAAACGTTGTGCTGTTCAAAGTCACACAGTTCCGGAGAAATATCTCCACATTACCTGCCTATATGTGTTGCAACGCATATATTCTCACAATAATCAATTCAAGATATGACCGGTCATCACAAATCAAACTCAAATAGCCAACCCAGGCTTCAAAAAACTCGGAGCAAGTACCGTACAACGGTTCTTACCAATCAAGAGTCCAGATTCCAACTGCCAAGCTCCAAAATTCGCCCAAACGGCTGTCACGGCAGGACCGACAGAAGAGGTCTCAGTCGAGGACGGGCGCCACCCAGATGGTCAGGTCGGAAGGGAAGGAAGAAAAACCTCGGGATGCCAGGACTAAAATGCCTCTGGCAGTGATCACATCCCAGGCCAAATTCCTCACCTTCGTCGCGACCAATCCTTCGAGCATCCGAGTCGCCGATGAGCCCCACGTGACGGGCGCCAATTGATGAATACAGGCCCCAGCTAGGCCCGCAGGACACAAGGGTTCGCTCTCCTGTAATGGAATCTATAAGGAAGTTGGCACGGAAACTGCAAAGTACAAAGACAGAGTTTATTAACCCTTAAGGGTGGTCCTACAATCCATGCAATACCCTTCAGTATTGCATAGAGTAGCACACAGAACTTGCGTACACGGTCCCCTTTTATACACAACAGAGGGGCTCATAAGTGGGAGGATACAACATGAGGCAAAGAATGTTACCTTTTATGGACATTTTCAATACAAGATCAATATGTGGGCGGAGCTGACATATTCCTTGAGCCCGCGAAAACATGGTCAAGCAAGGACTAACTGATAACAGATGTGGTCAAGTCTGGGCATGCGCCAGGCGGACAAAGGAACTATTTATAGACTGTTACTAGGCAGATTGCAAGAGCAACTAACACAAAGATAGAACTCTCCTCGTGTTGAGCACGTGGAGACATGACAATACAAAATGGAGTCCAAACTTCAGTCAACATAACGAAAGAGACTTGTGTAAGGCAGGAGAATTCATGTCTTTAGTAAATGCTTAATCACATCGTAGTTTCAATTTACAACAATCCCTATTTGGTAAACTAATGAAATCAATAAATAACTGTGCACATTTACTAACCCTTCTTCCACAGTAAATTACGCAGCAAAATTACTCAATACTGCACACGCATAAACACTTTTTTAAAATCTGGCATCCTCGACACAGGCTTTTCCAAAGAATCCAATTTTTCTTGTAGTTTCTCAGTTAGTAGTATTGTTACTCCCAGGTATTTCATTTTATCGATAGTTGTAATTTCCGGACTATCATCTTTCTACAGCTTGGTAATTGTTTGTTGAAGTTGGAGTTCTCTTGATGTGTAGGCATAAAACAAACTATGGATTTGTCCTTTTATTTTTATTTTTTTATTTTATTTTTTTATTGTTTGAAAGCTTTATATAAGGAATTAATAAGCAGAATACAATAAGCATGCCATTACCAAGTTTAACAGCAAAGCATATAAATCACAAGTACAAAGAACTCTATACAGTTCTAAGTGAAATCCGGCATAAATCTGCCTTCTACGTTGGTGAAAAGAGGGTCTCTCGGCCTAAAAAATCCACATACTTTTATTTTTCTTATTTTTTTTTTATTTTTTTTTTTTATTAAGAAGCTTAGAACAGACAACATTGTAAAAAAAAAAAAAAGGAAAACACCAAAGCACACAAGAAAAAGGAAAAGGAGAGAAAAAAATTAAACATGGTATTTTTTTACAATACATGATAGATTCCCCCACAGATATCTTCAAAAATCAAATACAGGAGATGGTAAAGTCAAGCACAAGGAAAAAGAATTGAAACATAATACGATAAATGAATTCATATTTAGCCTACCAAATTTTGACTATTCCTTAATCCATTTTTCCAAAGGATCCCAAATACGTTGCCCCATCTCACGCCTTCTTCTACCCCATCTCAAAAAAATGGCTGATTCTAAATTATATAACGCCAAAATCCTTGCTCTCCAATTTAAAAAAGTAGGGGCATCCGGGCTTATCCACTCCGATGTTATGGCCAGCCTTACCACAGACATGGCTATAAACAAAAAAGCAATTTCATATCTAATCCTCTGCTTCAGACAGTTACTCTCACAGCTTAATATAACAAGCTCTGCCGATAAAACAACTGAAATATTGAGTTTAGAATTTAGAAAAACTTCTATATCATGAAGAAATATATACAATTTGGGACAAGAAAAAAACATATGCAAATCGTTAGCGGCTACCAGGCCGCATCTCGAACAATAATGACCTCCTCTACCTCCCCATTTAGCAATTTTAGACGGAGTATAGTACAAATAAAATAATTACATATAACTTTGGGACCGTAAACTTCCTGATGTAAAGACGCTGTTTGAAAGTTCTAAAGCCTGAGAGATATCTAGATCTGTTATACCTAACTTCATTTCCCATTTAGCATTCTGTAAGAGTATATCATCTGAGAAACCAGAGAGTAGATGTTGGTATAGCGTGCCTATTCTAGGGCGTTTCAATATCAGTTTCATAAGTAAATTTCTCTTGAAAAATCCAACCTCTTGCCCCTTTGCTTTCTCTACAAAGCTACGAATCTGTAAGTACTTAAAGAAGTCGTGTACATTTAAGCTGAATTTCTCCCTCAAGAACTCAAAAGAAGCCAATACTCCCTCAGTTCCAAGATCTCCCAGCGTCCTTGCTCCCTGTAGAGACCACCTAAAAATAATTAAATCTTGAAAAATAGGAGGTAAGAGTCCTGCTGCAGCAAAGGGTGTATAATTATTGATTCTAGGAATCAGATATTTACGACGAATCTTACGCCAAAGCGAGAATATTGCAATTATAACCTTGAACTTTGTCTTTTTGTAGTAACTGGGCTCCAAAACGCGAACTAATATCCCCTTAGCTTCTTCTCCCAGTCCTATTTCAAAGATAGAGGGCCTACAGCATAATGGTGTCCATGCCCTATCTCCAAAAAGCGGTATGGCAAAGTGTTGGGCAAGAGCTGACCAATAATACAGCATTAAATTAGGTATTGCCCATCCTCCCCTTTCTCTCGGAAGATACATCCATTTAGCTGCTCTCCGAGGGCGATGGTAACCCCAAAGGAATCTATTACAACACCTTTCAGCTTGAGCTAAGCTTGCCTGAGAAAACTCCAATGGAATGGTCCTGAAGAGATATAAAAACTTGGGTAGGACCAACATTTTCAATACATTTCCCCTACCATATAGAGACAGATGAAGATTATCTATCCTTGTCAATGTCGAGTTAATTACTTTGATTACAGGTAAAATATTCAGATCTGGGATGTTTTCTACAGCAGCCATTATTATAACCCCTAAGTACCCTGCGGTCTGCACCACCGGGGCATCAGACGGACCCATAGATGCTGACTGATTCACTTGAGTTTTAGTGACATTGAGTTTATAACCAGACAGATATCCATACTGTTCGGTGAGACTCTTGATAGCAGAAAACGCCAGTGCCACATTGCTAGTCAATATTACAATGTCATCGGCATATGCTAATGCCTTATACTCCGCTGTGGGAACCCTAACTGGAGATATTTCTGCACATTTCTCTATTTTGCTTAAAAGCGGATATATATACAAAGCAAACAAAAGGGGCGAACAAGGGCAGCCTTGTCGAGTGCCTCTTCCAATGCAAAAAGATCTTGCTTGATCGCAATCCTGAGACTGAGGAGTCACTTCCGGAGATATATATAGCGACTGAAGTGCTTGGAGAAATTCCAGACTAAACCCCTTCCATCGTAGAACTGCCCACAGAAACCCCCAGGCGACCCTGTCAAACGCCTTCTCTGCGTCCAACAGGATTACTCCGAGGGGAGAATATGTGGTTTGAGCCCAGTCTAAAAGAGCTATTACACGCCGAACGTGATCGGCTGTGTCTCTACCTGGGATAAAACCATGTTGTCGTAGGGACACTAAAGGAGAGATCACAGCTGCTAGTCTAGTGGCTAATATTTTCGAATATATCTTACTATCCACATTTATTATCGATATTGGACGAAATGAAGCAGGATCCAATTCAGGGTTGTCTTTTTTTTTCAATAAGAATTATGGTTGTCTGTCGCCAAGAATCTGGTATATGTCCTCCCTGTACTCCTCTAAAAATATTCAACATCTCTGCTTGAATTTCCGAACAAAACAACTTATAAAATTCAAGAGGAATGAAGCTTTCCCACTGGGTAAAGACTTAATTGCCAGCTCGACCTCCTCCCATTCTATAGGAGCTGAAAGAATTTTGTTTTGCTGAGCGGAGACCGCAGTAGTAGTGAGATCGTGTAAAAAATCTTCTATTTCTACCTCCATATTGGATAGGACATCTCCCTGTGAGTACAAACAGCAATAAAACTGCCTAAAGACCTCAATGACCCCCTCCGGCGTGTCCTGTATACAGCCTTGAGAGTCCTGGATCTTTAAAATATGATTCGCCAATCTTTTTTCATGCAGCCGCTTGGCTAGAACCCTGCCGGCTTTTTCCCCAAATTCAAACATCTGTGATCTAAATTGTACGTACTTTGCCGCAAGGTCCTGTCTAAAAAATTCCAGCAGAGAGGTCCTTACTCTGGCTATCTGTGACTGAATTTCCAGAGTCTCACGACCCTCTCTTATAGCACATACCAACTGAGTCTCTGCGATCCTCAATTCCTCGATACACCGTTTAGTCTGATCCTGGACTGACTTTCTCCTAAAGAATGAGAAACTTTTCGTTTCCCCCCTTACAGCTGCTTTAAATGTGTCCCAGACTATTGTATGTGTTGCTGTATTTTTGTTGATTTTTAAAAATTCCCTCATCCAATTTTTCATATGATCTATATAGGACTGTTCCAATAATAATTTCCTCTCAAAAGTCCAAATCCTTGGAGCCTTTTGGGAACCCCTTGTTGTACATTCAATTATTAAAGGATTATGATCCGAAAGTATCCTAGGTAAAACTGCAATAGATGTGGCTTCTACCACCTGATCAGATACAAAAACATAATCTAAGCGAACCAACTTATTGTGGGGAACTGAAAAAAAAGTATAACCATCTAAGTGTTTATTATTATAAAACCAAGAATCAGTCAGACGATGTTCTTGAACCAGAGCTTGGAGAGCCCTGAAAACTCTAGGTTTTTTTCCAGTATAAATTTGAGACCCTCCTACGTTAAAATCAGCTAAGAGGTTAACATTCATATCCCCACAGAAACATACAGGATAAGGCCAAAGTGCCAATTCTACGTTTAAGTAGTGTAGAACTGCTGGGTCATCAAAATTTGAGCAATAGACTGTGCAGACAGTCGTGGGACTACCATTAACCACCAACTCCGCTATTGCCCATCTGCCATTACTATCTTGTGCAGTTCTACTGCATACCCCAGATCCACATTTCAAAAGAATTGCAACCCCTCTAATCCTAACAGATTGTCGAGAACACACAACTAAGTCAAACCCAGGAATTTTTAAATATGCCCGATCATTCCAAGATACATGCGTTTCCTGCAAACACAACACCTCAAGGTGGAAGGCCCGAATAATCTTTGAGAATAATGCCCTGTTTTTGCCATCATTGAGGCCACAAATGTTCCAAGTCCCTATACAAATTTTGCCCTGTGCCATCTATGTTGAAAAGAAAAAAATCAAACAATAAAAATACCAGCTCTTACTCCACAGACATTTGCATTTAACAAGAAAAAGACACACTGTGTAAAAACCATGAGCACTTTGTTAGTTCTAGCTTCTTTTTTAATTTTTTTAACCCCGACCTTCCCTAGCCCCCCTTGATCTCTCCCTAACCCCTCCCTCCTGTTCCATGCCTCCCACCTCCCTCCCCCCCACACCCCCCCCAAATGAGGCATAAGGACATCGTCCTTTCGATGGAAGGGCTGGATAACCGCCCGTCCCCTCCTGCGCAACTGCGGAAACCAAAAAAATCAAAAAGAAGACAATTAATTGCACATGTAAGGATGTATGAGCACCGCCACCATACTTTCTGTGTGATACGGTGTTTCCTTAAAGAAACCAAACACATTCCCCTAAGATCCATGGACCCCTGGACCCTACATTGAGAAGAAAAAAGACATCAAAGTCGAGAGCAACCAGAGAAAACTATGACCTTACAATGAGTCCAAATATGCCTTAGCCTGAATTTCTGAGTCAAAAAACTTGGTCTGACCCTGAAAAATATTTTTTAGCTTTGTGGGAAACAACAAAAACACCTGAGCTCCCTTAGTCTGCAAAGGTCCGATTAACTGCCGGAGCTGCCACCTCCGTTCCACAGTCGCTGGACATAGATCAGGCCTAACAAAGAACTCACACCCCCTTCCAACCCTTTTTCTATCGGGTCTTGCCAGATCGTAAACCTTCTCTCTTGCTAAAAAAATCAAAAAGCATATTAAAATTGCTCGAGGCCTAGTGTCCTCTTGTCCAGGTTGTTGCCTGATCTTAAATGGAAAACGATGGGCTCTCTGCATTTCCTTTTGCCAATCCCATTGTTGAACTTCAGGGAATGCCTCAGTAAACAACGCTATAATAAAGCTTCTAACATCCAAGCCTTCGATCCCTTCAGGCACCCCCAGAACTCTTAGATTATTTCTCCGGGCTCTATTTTCAAGATCGGCAAGCTTCCAATGAATGTCGTCTCTTTGTGACTGAATTGCGTCAGTTACACTCCTCTGGACTATCATATCATCTTTCAAAGTAGATATTCTCACTTCTGCTTCACCAACTCTTGTAGTGATCTCAGAGCACGTCTTGACTACCCTCCGAATGGAGTTTTGGACACGACGACATACACCCTGAAGTCGAGCATTCTCATGGCGAGCTTCCTCACGATGTGCCATTAATGTCTGATAAATAATAGCCAGTGTTATCTCGCCTGACGGTGGAATAATCCCAGTACCATTATTAGTGTCATTTTGAATAATCGTGTTTCCCTCTGAGTCCGGTTGAGTGGAGAACGAGTAATCCCAGGCCAAAGAACCTGTATCCGCCCCCCGAGGCAAGAGCCCCTGATTGTTATAAGCTCTGCGGACTGTATCCAAACCCTTAGAGACTGCATCAGCATTTAAAACCTCATTGCTGCGCCAATCTCCTAGGTCACTTTCGTCATCTGTCCAGTCTCTGCTCAGAGCGGTATCACCGTCTGAGGAAGCTGTGTGATCCAACAGGGAAAAACAATTATCACCCTCAGCATCCAGTATATCATTATGAATCATTAGCTTTTCCCCCTGAACACTCTGCTGTTTAACGATTTGACCTGAGAGCATAATGGCAGAGGGGATAATTGCCAGTGGGACAGACTGGACTACAGCTCCCAGCATCCCCTTTGTTAGAGATATAGAATCCTTCTGAACTTCATTAACACAGAGATTATTGCTTCCTGCAAGTTCACCGGCCTCTTTTCTCACCTCCGCTTTATCCTTCGCTGCAGTTGCATTAGTGGTTACCCCGCTGAGAGAATCTAAAGGCAAATGCGAGAGAGCAGATACTATCTGATCCTGGCCCAAGGTAGTGACATTCTTCCTATTATCTGATAGTACCTGATCGCAATCCAAAGTGGAGATATTCTGTGTAGTGTCATTAGTGTCATTATTCAGAGCCACTGTCATTTTGTCTATTTTGTTTTTAAACATCTGTGGTACTATCTGTCTATTTTTTGGCTTGGCCCCCAGTCGTTTAGGCGTTTGCTCACCTCCTTGCTTACCCGCCTCCACATTACCACCTCCATCGCTCATATGGCATCCCGCCGTACCTGGGGACTGTACCGCAGCTCCCCCAGGCTTCGCTGCGTTCGTTGTATTCTTGAGAGCTGTAGTACGCGCCGCAGGAGCAGCACCCTGTGTCTGAGTCTTCGTAGGCATCTTCGCGGACAGAAATCCCGGCAAAACTACCACAGCCAACCGGGAGGCAGAGCCCTTGAGTCGCGTTGACAGACAGAGTATCCAAGCAAGACGGTTTCTACGATACTCAGAGAACAAACAATCCGCCCCTCGCATTGCCCGCAGCGGGACCGGCTACAAATGCAGAGAATCCAGGTCAGTTTCTCTCAATGGATCCGGGAGTTAATTTTCTAGGCAAATTGCAAGCGGAGGGGACCGAAGACGCTAATCCAGCTCACTCAGATGAGCTGCCGGCCGCCATCTTGCCTCGCCGCCATCATTTGTCCTTTTAAATGAATTTGTGCTTTTTTTGTGCTGCTGTGTTGTCAGATGAAAATAGTTTCTGAGTAAGTCGACGTTACAAAGCACATTTCCCCTCCTTTGTCAGAACTCCTACTCTACTGTCCTTTAGAATTTCTTTATTCCACATCAGATGATTGACACATATTCTTCACTAGTTGCTTGTATTAATTCAAAATGTAATCAAATATGTACATTGCCAATACTTCCCAAAGAATTTCTACGTTCATCATTCGGAAGTGTCTTCAAAACAAGCTGTCCTTTCTATGGAATGAGTTGCAGCATGTCACCAAAGTCAACTAAATGCTTTCCTTCAAACAACGAATTTTAAAAATCTGCTGCATTCTTAAGTCTACAAAGACAAGCATTAAGTTTAAAACCATGCTCACCTCATTGACATCTCCACCTTATTATCGTGTTCAACAGGTAGCGTAAGTAGTTGGTGCAAAGTAATTACTTTAATGTTGTGTGCAGCTAATCCAGTTGATGCTGGTATAACATATGATCAATTTGATTCTGTAGATAAGTGATGAGTACTTTAAATACAAAGCTTTTCCCAGTGCCAGCTTGACCACTGATGTGTAGTAGTATTGGTTTAAATTAAGAACATTCACATTCTTTTTGTCTCATGCAGAAATCCATGCTCTATTTTATCTTTTTTTCAATTTCTTCTGTTCATCATTCAGCTGTGGTAGTAAGGAAACAAAATCCACACTTCCTCTCCACCTTGTTTCATTGCAGTCTCTACCTCTCACATGGCTGCTTGATTTTGAATAATTGGTTGTCCAAGTGGAGCTTGACTCAGTGGTGCAGAATTTTGTCTGCTTTGTGAAGTCTCATTAGCTACTTCGGCAGCAATGGTTTCTTCCAATTCAATCTCATCTGTCAACATTTGCAAATAGTTCGAAAAGACTGAAGTCTGAATGTTGTTTTTTACAGCATTGAAAGAGTGTTTGTTGCAGTCATAGCCCACAAGTAGTTCTGATTTAGCACATCAAGGCTTGAAAAGTTGCAGAAGAGCCAAATAGAAAAACTATTTTCTATCTGAAGTTTTGCAACTCAGACGCATCCAACTAGCACACATTTTCCTTCTTCTGTTTTCTGTCACATTCCTTTTGTATCTGTTGTGCCTAAGTATTTCATAAAGGCACATTTCTTCTAGATGTAGACTTCTTCTTGGAGAGTACATATCCAAGTTATTTGTCTTCACAATGTCTGCAATCTCAAGGTTAATCTCTGCAAGATACTGAATTTCTGGGAAATACTTTAACACTCTATTAAGTGTACTTGCTAGGCCTAGACTTACCCAAACAATTCCAGTTGCGGCCTGAATGACTCGTGGGTGTTGGGGCAGGGGGTTACAGGGGGATGGGGTCATGCAGTGGGGTGGGGGGAGTGTTTAATTTAAAATAAAATAAAGTTAACTTACCATCGCTGGCCCATCCTGCGTTGTGTCTGCTCCTCTCCTGACATTCTGCTTCCAGCAGGAACAGGAAGCAGGCAGCCTCCCTCCCCTCGCCTAAGCCAATCACAATGCAATGGCAGCGCTGTGATTGATCAGGATGCCGATACGCCAGGCGCCTATGGGGAGGCCATTTTCTCCATGCAGGCTGCATGCAGCCTACATGGTGAAAAGGCAGAGTTTTGGTCAACTCCAGAGAGACGACCAAACAGTCAGCACCCTCAGCAGTGGGCAGGAAACTTCTCCCCTGCCCTAGAGAAGCCCTGACCAAACCAAAACATAGAATGGTAGTTTTACCATTTTATGTTTCTGTTTCTTGCACTATGAGAGAGCAATGGGGCGATGCTCCTCCGTCCTAGTGGAGGAGTCACCCCTTCACTTTGAGAGCAAACTGGCCGAGCTCAGTCAGTAACAGCACTCATAGGAGCCCATCTGCCCATGGGAAATCATTTTCAAGCCGAATTCTGTACAATTTCTTAGGTAGACTCTATTCTGCTGGAATCTCCTCCCACATCTCCTTCATCTCTGATTTAGTAATGTATGAAGTGATATACCGAGCAACAGCAATGGAAATGTCTGCAACAAATTGTAGATCGATATTTGCATTCCACATCTTTAGAATCTCAGTTGTAGTCATTTATATATTTGGAGGCTTCCCTTCTTCTCATGTTGATGTGTATTTATCAGTGAGTTCCGTGCCAAAGTATGTTTGACTGCAGACATAAAGCTGTTCACTCTTTCTTGTGAAGTCACAGGTCATGGGAATCCAAATCGCCATCTTGTTTAAAATTTTCCTTTCCATCGGTATTTTCGACTTTCCACATCTATGACTTTGAAACTTAGAACTTGTTGTCTCAAGCAAATTTCATCGCTATCACTTGGGATGTCACAAGCCACATACTGTTGTATGAAAGACAAGACAGATTCATCACTGTCTATTCCAGATTTCAGTGTATCCTTTATCCATAACAGCACGTGAATATGAGGAGCACCTCGTGCATGGTACTCGTTTTGCCAAAAGAAATCAGTTACTTCGCCAAGAGGAGGATTTGTTATAGTGCAGATAAAAGGCATCATAGCTTAAATCATATGGTTAAAATATCTGCATACATTAGTGAGAACCAAGGAGCAAAGTTCTCCAGCTGTCGTCACTGTGATGTTTTTAATGCTAGAGTTCGCTTTTCTCAAAAATTCAATCAGGTCATTCCATGCGTACTCAGCATATCTGAGTGTCAGAAACCAAGTAGGTGTACCTAGAGTTCTTAACATACATTTTTAGCTCTCCATGATGAGGATACCAGTACTTGTCGGTGCCATGTTGGCTTGTCATCCAATAATCAAGATGTACTCTAACCTTTCATACTTCCTATGAACTTTGTCAATAGATTCCTTTGCAGACTGATTTTAAAGATTAAGTCCTGTTTTCAGTATATGGTTAAGAGCATATGGAAGTCAAGACAAGTCACTCTCAAACAGAAGATACAATATGTAGGGAATACACTGTCAAAAGCTTGTATAATCTGATTGTCTGATATTCAGCTGCCGGAATCTGTACAGGGTGGCTACCTTCTCCAGTGGGAAACAGCTGTAAAATACAGCGGGCTTCCAAATTTTCTCCCACACTCTCATAGGAGCTTCTTTTGCTTGCTTCATTTGAAAGAGGTCAATTGTATCACATATGACTTCTTTAGAATGCAGAGGATGCATGTTGTCGTGGAATTAACTCTCTTCTGATCTGAAATGATCCACTTTTTTTATCTGTCCATTTGATGGTGATGGTTCACCCTCTACATGTGTCATATCTTGAACAACATCAACATTTTTATAATAAAGATTATTTTGTAACAGGTATAATGTTGCTTTTTTTTACTTTACTAACAACCACTAACTCTTGCCAGATTGTTTTACTCTTTGTAGGCACAACATTTACTAAAATGCCAACTTGTTCATAATCCTCTGTGTGTACACTGACCGTTTCAATATTCTGTTTAAAATCTAAAGGTAAGTAAAAAACTCTTCCTTTTTTCTGAAGGTCAGTTGGTGAATGATTCCCTGTTTTAGGCTCCATACGAACTATAGCCTGAAGTGTGTGTGTACACCTTTTATGAGAATGGATTCATAAACATTCAAATCTCATAATTCTTGTGGAATAAATATTCATTCTAACAAGTAATATACTGCTCTAGCTGGCATCTTGTGTTCCTCCTATTACATATATTTTACAGTGTGGACAATTCAAATCATTCGTCTACAAATACATAAAGAGCTAATTCTTGCTACTTACTTCTATTCTTCTGCTCAATTTGTGCTCATATAACTACATTGCAAGTTTGGCTTTTGTAGTGAGTGGGTCGAAAACAAATACAAACAGTTTGATTTCTCAGAAGAAACTGTGTTAAATTTCCTAATCTCTTCTCTAAAGTTATCAACTCTAATACCTGTCTCTTGTTCCTCTATAACTTCACATACCATCCCCGAATTTTGCCTACACTCTTGTTCAGCACCTAAGAAATAAAATTGAACATCTTCACAAACTTTTTCTACCTCTACTACTGTGCCATGTAAAAGAGCTCTATTCATTTCTCCTAAACATAAGGCAGGGCTTTTGACATAGTAAAGCCTCCTAAATTAATTTCCCATTTTTGAGTGGTGAACTGCTAACATTCTAAAGTGATGAAATGTGCTTTAGCGTACCTTCTTTAAAGTATATGCCAGTCAATATACATGTTAATTTGTATACTTTCTTACTTTGCATGGATTTAATCTTTGTAAAATCCCTATTTTTTGTTTCATACTTTTGCATGGAAAGTTAAGTAGGAAACCTCTTGATATATCAATGGATTGCTGCAGAACACTGCCAATACTGCTACAGTTCCATTTGCATACAGGTGCCTCTCTACACCTTCCTTGTACCTTTTAGCTATAACTTGTGAATACCGAAATGAGTAAGGGCCTGATTCACAGAACTAACTTAAGACAAAATCCTAAACGTACTACCATTTTGGTATTCACAGAAGGCACTTACTCATTTTGATATTCACAGAAGGCCCTTACTCATTTCGGTATTCACAGAAGTTAGGAGTCCTAACTTTAGGACTCCTAAATGACTTCTGTGAATACCGAAAGTCTTAAAATTAGGATTCTTCTCAGTTTAGGAATTCTAAAGTTAGGACTCCTAACTTTACTACTACTAAACTGAGAAAAATCCTAATTTAAAGACTTTTGGTATTCACAGAAGGCATTTAGGAGTCCTAAAGTTAGGAGTCCTAACTTTACTACTCCTAAACTGAGAAAAATCCTAATTTTAAGACTTTAGGTATTCACAGAAGGCATTTAGGAGTCCTAAAGTTAGGACTCCTAACTTCTGTGAATACCGAAATGAGTAAGTGCCTTCTGTGAATACCAAAATGAGTAAGTGCCTTCTGTGAATACCAAAATGTTAGCAAATTTAGGATTTTGTCTTAAATTAGTTCTTTGAATCGGGCCCTATGTGCCTTCTGTGAATACCAAAATGACTAAGTGCCTTCTGTGAGTACCAAAATGGTAGTAAGTGTAATATTTTGTCTTAAATTAGTTCTGTGAATCGGACTCCATGTGTCTCTTAATGTGCATGTAAGAGACTGCATGGATTGCTCAGTGGCTATGTTAGTGGGTTTGGGGATATTTAAGTGTGTCTCTGCCATTGTCTGACTGGGTGTATTACTGGCTCTAACCTTTTACACATAGGTATGTGAGTTGCAAAATGGATACAAGAGTGCCTCTGTAACTGAAAATATTGATCTGCAAGTGCACATGTAACTCAATCAAACTTGAAACAACATGTAATCTTTTAAGCTCAAATCTTCCTGTTTTATGGCCTACCAACAGCCTGCCTTAGGGCTGAGTCATAAGTAGTAGAATAGGAGTGTAAGGCTTAGCAACATGTCTTTAATGTTAAGTTGGCATAGCAGGGAAACTGCATTCACAGGCTCTCCAGTAGCAAGCTGAAACATCTTTAAACACCTACATATCTTCATGAGCGACTTGCAAGTGTCAGTTCTTCAGTACATATCTAAATGAGTGTCTCGGTCCCCATGTGGGTGTGTCATTGGATATGTAGGTAAGAATGAAGATATATGTCTGCCTCTCTTAGTTACTCTATGGGTCTCTAAATATATATGTAAGGGGCTGCATGATTGCTCACTGGCTGTGTTACCTAGTTATGGGGTATTTACATGTGTATACAACTCCATCCATTGCTAACGGTTACACAAGTGGTGTATTAGTGTGGTAGTGAATGTTTAAGTGTCTGTGTCACTATGTGACTGGGTATATTAGTTGCTCTACCATTTTACACATAGGTATGTGAGTTCCGGTATGGGTGGGAGAATGCCTCTATAACTGGACATATGGGACTGCAAGTACACATGTAACTCAATCAGATTTGAATCAAGATGTGTTATCTTTTAAGCTCATAGCTCCCTGTCCTATGGTCTACCTACAGCTCATAGCTCCCTGTTCTATGGTCTACCTACAACCCGCCTTAGGGGTGAGTTATATGTAGTAGAACAGGGGTTTAAGGCTTAGCAGCATGTTTTGATTGTGAAGTCAGCCTAGAAAGGAAACTGCATACACATGCTCTAAAGTAGCAGGCCAAAGACATCCTTACCTACATGTCTCCATGAGTGCCAGTTCATCAGTAGAAATCTAAATGAGTGTCCAAGTCCTTTACATAGGTGTGTCATTGGATGTGTAGGTAAGCATGTTGGTTTATGTCTGGCTCTCTTAGTTACTTTATGGGTCTCTAATTGTGTATGCATGGGGCTGCATGGAGTGCTTACTGGCTTTGTTATTACGTTTTGGGACATTTAATGAGTGCGCAAGTACCTTCTTTACTAGTAGATACATGAGTTGTATGTGTGTGTGAGTGAAAGTGACTCTGTCACTGTCTGACTCGGTATATTACAGGCTATATCCTTTTACACATAGTTATGTGAGTTGCAGTATAGGTAGGAGAGTACCTCTGTAACTGGATATATAATTCTCCAAGTGCACATGTAATTCAATCAAACTTGAAACAACATGTGTTATCTTTTAAGCTGATAGCTCCATGTCATATGACCCCCCTACATCCTGCCATAGAGGTGAGTTATATGTAGAACAAGAAATTAAGGCATAGCAAGATATCTTGAATGGGAATTCGCCCTAGGAGGGAAACTGGATGCACACGCTCTACAGTAGCAGGCCTAGATCTCTTTAAACACCTACTTGTTTCCATTGGTGACTTATAATTGTAAGTTCTTCAGTACATATATGAACGAGTGTCTCAGTGCCTATTTGGCTGCCTCATTGGAATTATAAGTAAGTATGTTGGTATATATCTGGCTCTCTTAGTAACACTCTGGAGTGCATTTAGGAGGTTGCATGGATTGCTTACTGGATGTGTTAATGAGGTCTGGGGTATTTAACAGTGTATACAACTCCATCCATTACTACTGGATATACAAGAGGTGTTTGGTGTGTGAGTGAATGTTTAAGTGCCTGTGTCACTGTGTGACTAGGTGTATAAGGTGCTCTATCATTTTACACATCGGTATGTGGGTTCCAGTATAGGTGGGAGAGTGCCTCTATAACTGGACATATGGGTCTGCAAGTGCACATGTAACTCAATTAAACTTGAAACAACTAACCACGGGTGGAGCAGGCGGAGTTGCTCTATGTGGAGCTCCACAGAGTTTGGCAAAAACTCTGTTGAGCTCCGCTCCATGCCTCCACCCCCTCAATAAATATTTTATAAAATAAAAATGAAAATTAATGTTAATAAAACACACTAACCTGTATTGCGCACCTCCGGGCAGCCCTCCTCACCATGTTCCTGCAGAATCCCCTACATTAGAAGTACATCATGTAGGACTGCATGCGCATGCGCAGTCCTACCATGACATACGTCTGACATAGGGGATTCTGCAGGAACATGATGAGGAGGAGGAAGGCAGCCTAGAGATGCAGCGATAAAGGTAAGTGTATTTTATTAAGCTTAATTTTCATTTATATTTCATAAAATATTTATGGAGGGGGGGTGGAGGTGGGAAGGTCCGCGGCTGAACTCTGCTCCTCTGCAGAGTCAGAAGTTTTGCAAGAACTTCACGTTCTCAGCGGAACGCAGAGTATGCAAAAATCCGCCAGCTCCACCAGCGGAGCAGAGTTTCAGCCCAGGGTTAGAAACAACACAGGTTATCTTTTAAGCTCATAGTTACCTGTCCTATGGCCTATTACAGCCTGCCTTAGGGGTGAGTCATATGTAGTAGAACAGGAGTTTAAGACTTAGCAACATGAAGTCGGCCTAGAAGGGGAACTACATACAGAGGCTCTACAGATGCAGGCCAAAGACATGTTCAGATGCCTACTTGTCTCCATGAATGATTTGTAAGTGTCAGTTCTTCAGTACATATCTAAATGAGTGTCCAAGTCCCTATATATGTGTATCATTGGATATGTAGGTAAGTATGTTGGTATATGTCTGGCTCTCTTAGTAACTTTATAGATCTCTAAATGTATATGTAAGGGGCTGCATAGATTGCTTAATGGCTGTGTTAGTGAGTTTTGAGCCATTATTTGTGTGTTCAAGTGCATCCATTACTACTGGATACATAAGTGTTGTATGTGTGTGAGTGGATGTTTAAATGCCTCTGTCACTGTCTGACTGGGTGTATTACAGGCCAAGTCCCTTCACACATAGGTATGTGAGTTGCAGTATGGATAGGAGAGTGCCTCTTTAACTGGACATATCGGTCTCCAAGTGCAAGTGTAACTCATACAAACTTGAAACAACATGTGTTATCTTTTAAGCTGATAGCTCCCTGCCATAGGGCCTACCTACATCCTAATATAGGGGTGAGTTTTATGTAGTAGAGCAAAAGCTTAAGGTTTAACAACCTGTCTTGAATGTGAATTTGGCCTAGCAGGGAAACTGCATGCACAGGCTCTAAAATAGCAGGCATGAGATATCTTTAAATGCCTGCTTGTCTCCATGAGTGACTTGTGATTGTCAGTTCTTCAGTACATATGTGAAAAAGTGTCTCAGTGCCTATGTGGCTGTCTCATTGGATTTATAAGTGAGTATATTTGTGTATATCTGGCTCTCTTAGTAACTCTATGGGTACCTTAATGCGTATTTAGGTTGTTGTTAGATTGCTTACTGGCTGTGTTAGTCAGTATTAGGCCTGGGCGGGGTTCAATAGTTCCACTAGACGGAACACTACAAAGTGGTTAAAAAAAATTCTGCGACCTAAGCGGAGTTCCACCAGCTACGCGGAGTTCCGCGAGCTGGTGGAGTTGCTTGCACGATCGCTCATGTTACGTTTTCCCATCAAATGTAACGCAATGTTCGTTCTCACATCAGAACTGGCACACAAACTGCACCACGTGGGTTGCATGGGCAAGGCCATCTTGGTTTTGCTGTGTTTTATGGTGCTGGGCCTATTTTTTAATCTCTATACAATATTCGTAATCCTACCTTTCTAAAATCTATCTACCCCTTATTTGTTATTTTATCCCTACCCTGTGTCTTTGTATTTTTGTATTTTACATTTATTCCTAATTTGTTATGTTTTTTTGCATGACTTTTTGAACTTTTTTTGCTTTGCTCTCTTTTTTTTCCTTCCTTCTTTTTTTTCCTTCTACTTTCTTCTCTTCCCCATCGCCCACGCAGCACCATGGCAGAGCAGGGGAACGGCAGCGCCAGGCCCCCCTTAACCACTAGCGTAGGGGTGTAGTCCCGTGCACTATTTATGAAGGTAGAGTTGGCAGCACTTGTCTGTTACATGCAGCGGCACCTCCCCTCCACCCTGGCAGCTGGTGGCAGGCCTGGTACTGGCTATACCCTCCGGGAGTGAAAGCAACATTGAGAGAGGGTACACCTGGCTTTTCCCCGCTGTTATAGGATCCATAGCACCCAACAGCTGATGCACCGGTGGGTGGGAGGACATACTGGGTCGGGAGCAGAACTTGTTATACCTGCTGGGCGTGGTGGTTGTGGGGCTTAATGAGTAATAATTATTTATTTATTGTGTTATATCTATGCTAATACTTTTTCCCAAATAGCAAAGATGCTGGTCATACTCAGGTCATTTAAGTTCATGGTAAAATATTGTGATGAGTATCCTAGAGAAGACGGGTGCTCAGAGGTGCAACCTAATCCTACTTATGTCGTTGGTACTTGCTTGGACTGTTTACTTAAGAATTCATGCAGAGTCTCCTCTGTCCTGTCACTGAGATAGTGATAGTTATTGTATTAGTGAGCCCGTTCTCTCACTTCTCTGTGCCTTTTGTTTTTGTAGTCATACAGTCCCAAATCCCAGTTCCAACACAAAGCAATTTTCTAGAGATGTGTAGTTAGTAACTAGTAACTTTGCATGCATCAGCATGCATGCATTGAAACAAATGCAGGCTGAGGTGACCCTTCAAAGATTGAGAGATTAAGAATGAGGTCAGAAGCAAAGATAAATCATTGCAATTTATTAGTAGTTCTAATGTAGTTTAGGAAATTTGGAATTGGGTTACTAAATTAAGGAATAGGTCCATGATCGTAATAGGAGAAGGGATATGATTAATAAATGTTAGATCAAATGTTACTGCATTTGCCTCCCCCTGTTAAAACGTTTTTTAGGGAGAATAACCATACCACTAATCTTTTTTAAATTCTGTTTTGTTTATTTATTACATCAGCATCCGGGGGGTGGAGGGATATGGCAAGTACCACTACTGTGGCATAGGCGGGGGGCCCGGAGGTGCCTCCTCAAGTGCAGATGGCTCTCCTGGGTCCAGTAAGTCCTCCTGTTAATATTATGTATTTCCCTATCTTGATATTTCTTTTACTGCTCCACATTTAAAAAAATAAATATGTTTTTCTTTCTCTATACCTGTCTTCTTTTTGTTTCTAACTCCACTTTGATCTGTTTCCTAAATCCTTCTTATGCCTACATTTATTACTTACTTTCTCTATATTTCAAGTTTCTGTACATGACTTCAAGACTATCTGTACTAGTCTGTAGCTTCCTTTTTCCTCTGCTGTGTCAATAAGCTTCCATTTTCTCCTTATAGACTGGTGGTACAGTATGACCCAGAGAATCCATTTTAGGTCAGGTACTCTACTGTAAAAACTACATGCAGTTAAAGTACTCTATGCATGTTTGTTAAGAAGGCTTTCTTTCTCATGCTTATGCTCAAACGGTCCTGTAAAACAAGAGAATGTCCATGGGCATGGTGGAAACTGCAGTGTTGTAAATGTATTATTATCATGGTATACCAGCAGTTAATGACTGGGAGTCCGTTATTGCCACTCCGGGTAGCCGGTGACTACAACCGCAGCCTTCCTCACGGCTCTCACGCCTCCAACATCACCGCAAGCCGCCAGAATTCTAGGAGGCACTTCATAAGCAGTTTGGAGCTTCGGCAGTGCGGGACAAGGGCGGGCCTGTCAGAACCAGGTAGAGGCAGGGGAGGGCCACACCCCTTGGTTGTGGCCGTGGATGTTGTGGAAGTCGAGCTCCCTTCAACTTTCTGCCCACTACCTCTAAGAGCCGATTGTTAACAAGGTACTGATTCAACTACGTGGAGCCTGCTGTTGACTGATTGTTCATCATTCAAGCATTGCTTTTATTTTACCTTTCCCTGTCGCTGATCTGATTGAAAACTGACACTTGTGCAACTACAGGGGACCTTTGTTGTAACAAGTGTTGCCCCTGGATGGGTTCATAAGTCTATGGGCAAAAGAAAGGGCCAGGACAAAGTCCAGGGTGCCACCACTCTAAAAAGAGGGTACAGGTGCAGTCTGTCATGAGTCGAAGTATAGGATTGAGTGCCTTCTCACCAAATGTCATAAGATAGTCAGTTCAGAAACTCCTTTGTGCCCCTCCCAACTAGTAAATTTCACTAGTTTTGACACCAACCCTGGAACCACCCAGGAACCCCCTCCTCCCAAAAAGTTGGCCATACAAATTCCTTGATGTTTAAGAATTCTCAGAAAGGGAAGAGGACTAGAAGCAGTTCCCCTTGCCCAATGCCACAATTAAAACCAACCCCACCCACTAGTGACCCACAGGACGCCAGTGAGCAGGTGTAGGTACACCAAATAGAGTACCATAACGGATTCAAGGTTTTTACAGTGACAGTGACAAAAAAATGCATTGGTTGGTTTACTGCAGGCTCTAAAAAACACTATTGAGTCCCTGAGAAATGAGGTAGTCCTTTTGAGGATGGAAGTTAAAGAACTATCAGGGAGGGGCAAGAATGACAAGTGCACTGCTCTTGAGGCCAGCCTTGATTTCCTGCCTACCATCTCTACGAGCCCAACATCTATGTGCCCGGGCTCATCAGGGGTGGAGCGAGGCAGATTTGATCACCCTAGCCCATACTTTACCCACATCGTCCCCCAAGGACCATGCCAAATCGCCCTAGCTGCCCGAAAAATGTCGTTGGAAGCAACGTATATTTCAACAAGCAGATGGCCTCTCAGTGCATATTCCAGGGAAAAGGGTAGGTAGGGGTGACAGTTGGGAGTACAACCTCTCCACTAGGAGGGTGACCTACTATGTCTGGGATCGGGGGCTATTAGGGAAGGGGATGATAATGGATGGATTTTATTCTGGATCTCAGCACCAGGACAATAATCATGTAGTATTTCTAACTGAGGTACCCAAACTCCCAAAGGATGGTTGCGAAGATTGTGACTCCCTCAAAAATAAGGTTATCTACTGGTTCAGGGACACTCGGCACTGCTATTCAATTATAAGAGATTATATTAAGTACACCGAATGAGTAACGGTCTCGGGGTCATCAAAGGATGTAGTTAAAGTCTCATTCTTTTGTATGGCCCCTGTTGATGGTTTAATGTCAATTGATTCTCGCACTATCCCATTTGTTAATAACTCCATTACAATTAGATACAGATCGCTGACAGGAATGGACAGAGAGCTATTAAGGCCACCCAGGTCTGCAATGAGAAGGGGGCCTCCAACTAAAATAAGTGGTGTAGGAGCACAGGTATGACTAGAGAGAGGAGGATTGCTGCCCCTAAATGAATGTGTAACCCCCCCTGGTCAAAATTTGACCAGGTCCCTAGCACAAGTACCCATAGGGATGGGGCTGTCTGTAAACATCAAGGGAAATTATGAGCATCTGAATGTGGACTTAGGATGAGAGGGGGTCAGCGGTCTTTCCAATATTGAGCAATTGGAAGTATCTGTTAAGAGCAGTATCGACCATATCCAAATCCATATTTACCCCATGCACCTAAGAGTTTTTGTCTGGAATGTGGCAGGGATTACCAAACTTTTAGCTGATCCTGATTGGAGTTCTTTTGTGGGCTCGCACAATGTGATACTCTTCCAAGAAACGTGGAGTCTGCACACCCCCTACAGGAGTGGTTGCTCCACTTATGGTCTAAACGCCACCAGGAAAGAGAAAGGGATGCCATCAGGAGGTCTGTCGATTTGGGTCAAGAATGGTCTTGGCATAAAATTAAAGTCGGTCTACGCAGATTCCCCCAATATTTCAGCTATAGTACTTAAATCATGTAGTAATCTGAAAATTAGAATCTATAATATTTACAACAGAGTTGTTCGGGGCTTTGAAGATACTAACACTATCAAAGTATTAGATCATGTACTATCCAAAATCTATTGATAGTGTCCCAGTTTTGGTAGCAGGGGATTGTAATTGTACGTTTGTACCTTTAGACTTGACCCCCCTTCCCCCCGAGACCGAACCGAGGAGTGTGACAGTGTCTGGCAGGTCCCACAGCTAGATCTCCCCCCAGTTAGGTGGACAAAGAGAGCTAGCCAGGTGCTGGCCCTTACATTGCAACACGACCTGAGAGGCACTAATAGGAGAGCAAAATCAGACCAAAAAGGGGAGCTAACTTTCAATCAACCTGGCTATGCCAGTAGGATCGATTAGTGCCTGGTTGTTCTTAGTCTTTGGCCTTTGGCTCATGATATGGCAGTGGCCAATCGTTTATATAGCGACCATAATGCCCTGATCCTTTCCCTAATAAAGCAGGGTGGCATCACAACCGAAATGGGTAGCAGGGGACAAAAGAATCTGGGAGAACTGTCCACAAATATTTTGAAAATGATTAGATGGGATTGGGTGGAGGTACATCCAGCGTCCCTGGAAATAGTTAACGGTAAAGTAGGCCTGAATGTGGAAGAGATGTTAAAACTCCCTAAAGATACAATGGTTGAGAAACTGACTACCCGCCATGAAACTCTATTCAATGAAATTTGGGATCTGTGTGCTAAACCATGTACAGAGCAGAAACCAGAGTATAGTCGGATCCAGCCTAAGCATAAATCTCAGGCAGATTAGTACAAGCAGGATTGCAGGAATGCCAAGGTCGGCCTTGTATGGGCAGCAAGAACTATCGTCCACTCTGATCTGGTAGCTTAAAGAAGACGTTATAGGAAAGCACTAGAGGTAGCCAAGAAGAGATGGGAAAGGTCACTTTGGTCCTCCCGGCAAAAGGCAGTAATAGCCAAGCATTCTACATCCTCAAAGTCTCATTTTTTTGTATGGCCCCTGTTGATGGTTTAATGTCAATTGATTCTCGCACTATCCCATTTGTTAATAACTCCATTACAATTAGATACAGATCGCTGACAGGAATGGACAGAGAGCTATTAAGGCCACCCAGGTCTGCAATGAGAAGGGGGCCCCCAACTAAAATAAGTGGTGTAGGAGCACAGGTATGACTAGAGAGAGGAGGATTGCTGCCCCTAAATGAATGTGTAACCCCTCCCTGGTCAAAATTTGACCAGGTCCCTAGCACAAGTACCCATAGGGATGGGGCTGTCTGTAAACATCAAGGGAAATTATGAGCATCTGAATGTGGACTTAGGATGAGAGGGGGTCAGCGGTCTTTCCAATATTGAGCAATTAGAAGTATCTGTTAAGAGCAGTATCGACCATATCCAAATCCATATTTACCCCATGCACCTAAGAGTTGTTGTCTGGAATGTGGCAGGGATTACCAAACTTTTAGCTGATCCTGATTGGAGTTCTTTTGTGGGCTCGCACAATGTGATACTCTTCCAAGAAACGTGGAGTCTGCACACCCCCTACAGGAGTGGTTGCTCCACTTATGGTCTAAACGCCACCAGGAAAGAGAAAGGGATGCCCTCAGGAGGTCTGTCGATTTGGGTCAAGAATGGTCTTGGCTTAAAAATAAAGTCGGTCTACGCAGATTCCCCCAATATTTCAGCTATAGTACTTAAATCATGTAGTAATCTGAAAATTAGAATCTATAATATTTACAACAGAGTTGTTCGGGGCTTTGAAGATACTAACACTATCAAAGTATTAGATCATGTACTATGCAAAATCTATTGATAGTGTCCCAGTTTTGGTAGCAGGGGATTTTAATTGTACGTTTGTACCTTTAGACTTGACCCCCCTTCCCCCCGAGACCGAACCGAGGAGTGTGACAGTGTCTGGCAGGTCCCACAGCTAGATCTCCCCCCAGTTAGGTGGACAAAGAGAGCTAGCCAGGTGCTGGCCCTTACATTGCAACACGACCTGAGAGGCACTAATAGGAGAGCAAAATCAGACCAAAAAGGGGAGCAAACTTTCAATCGACCTGGCTATGCCAGTAGGATCGATTAGTGCCTGGTTGTTCTTAGTCTTTGGCCTTTGGCTCATGATATGGCAGTGGCCAATCGTTTATATAGCGACCATAATGCCCTGATCCTTTCCCTAATAAAGCAGGGTGACATCACAACCGAAATGGGTAGCAGGGGAAAAAAGAATCTGGGAGAACTGTCCACAAATATTTTGAAAATGATTAGATGGGATTGGGTGGAGGTACATCCAGAGTCCCTGGAAATAGTTAACGGTAAAGTAGGCCTGAATGTGGAAGAGATGTTAAAACTCCCTAAAGATACAATAAATGAGAAACTGACTACCCACCATGAAACTCTATTCAATGAAATTTGGGATCTGTGTGCTAAACCATGTACGGAGCAGAAACCAAAGTATAGTCGGATCCAGCCTAAGCATAAATCTCAGGCAGATTAGTACAAGCAGGATTGCAGGAATGCCAAGGTCGGCCTTGTATGGGCAGCAAGAACTATCGTCCACTCTGATCTGGTAGCTTAAAGAAAATGTTATAGGAAAGCACTAGAGGTAGCCAAGAAGAGATGGGAAAGTTCACTTTGGTCCTCCCGGCAAAAGGCAGTAATAGCCAAGCATTCTACATCCTCAAAGTCTCATTCTTTTGTATGGCCCCTGTTGATGGTTTAATGTCAATTGATTCTCGCACTATCCCCATTGTTAATATCTCCATTACAATTAGATACAGATCACTGACAGGAATGGACAAAGAGCTATTAAGGCCACCCAGGTCTGCAATGAGAAGGGGGCCCCCAACTAAAATAAGTGGTGTAGGAGCGCAGGTATGACTAGAGAGAGGAGGATTGCTGCCCCTAAATGAATGTTTAATCCCCCTTGGTCAAAATTTGACCAGGTCCCTAGCACAAGTACCCATAGGGATGGGGCTGTCTGTAAACATCAAGGGAAATTATGAGCATCTGAATGTGGACTTAGGAGGAGAGGGGGTCAGCGGTCTTTCCAATATTGAGCAATTGGAAGTATCTGTTGAGAGCAGTATCGACCATATCCAAATCAATATTTACCCCATACACCTAAGAGTTTTTGTCTGGAATGTGGCAGGGATTACCAAACTTTTAGCTGATCCTGATTGGAGTTCCTTTATGGGCTCGCACAATGTGATACTCTTCCAAGAAACGTGGAGTCTGCACACCCCCTACAGGAGTGGTTAATCCTCTTATGGTCTAAACGCCACCAGGAAAGAGAAAGGGATGCCATCAGGAGGTCTGTCGATTTGGGTCAAGAATGGTCTTGGCTTAAAAATAAAGTCGGTCTACGTAGATTCCCCCAATATTTCAGTTACAGTACTTAAATCATGTAGTAATCTGAAAATTAGAATCTATGGGCCCGATTCACAGAACTAACTTAAGACAAACTCCTAAACTTAGTACCATTTTGGTATTCACAGAAGGCACTTACTCATTTTGGTATTCACAGAAGGCACTTACTCACTTCGGTATTCACAGAAGTTAGGAGTCCTAACTTTAAGACTCATAAATGCCTTCTGTGAATACCAAAAGTCTTAAAATTAGGATTTTTCTCAGTTTAAAAGTCCTAAAGTTAGGACTCTTAACTTTACTACTACTAAACTGAGAAAAATCCTAATTTTAAGGCTTTCGGTATTCACAGAAGGCATTTAGGAGTCCTAAAGTTAGGAGTCCTAACTTTACTACTACTAAATTGAGAAAAATCCTAATTTTAGGACTTTCGGTATTCACAGAAGGCATTTTGGAGTCCTAAAGTTAGGAGTCCTAACTATACTACTATTAAACTGAGAAAAATCCTAATTTTAAGACTTTCGGTATTCACAGAAGGCATTAAGGAGTCCTAAAGTTAGGACTCCTAACTTCTGTGAATACCGAAATGAGTAAGTGCCTTCTGTGAATACCAAAATGAGTAAGTGCCTTCTGTGAATACCAAAATGAGTAAGTGCCTTCTGTGAATACCAAAATGGTAGTAAGTTTAGGATTTTGTCTTAAGTTAGTTCTGTGAATCGGGCCCTATAATATTTACAACAGAGTTGTCCGGGGCTTTGAAGATACTAACACTATCAAAGTATTAGATCATGTAATATCCAAAATCTATTGATAGTGTCCCAGTTTTGGTAGCAGAGGATTTTAATTGTACGTTTGTATCTTTAGACTTGACCCCCCCCCCCCCCCCCCCCCGAGACCGAACCGAGGAGTGTGACAGTGTCTGGCAGGTCCCACAGCTAGATCTCCCCCCAGTTAGGTGGACAAAGAGAGGTAGCCAGCTACTGGCCCTTACATTGCAACACGACCTGAGAGGCACTAATAGGAGAGCAAAATCAGACCAAAAAGGGGAGCTAACTTTCAATCGACCTGGCTATGCCAGTAGGATCGATTAGTGCCTGGTTGTTCTTAGTCTTTGGCCTTTGGCTCATGATAGGCAGTGACCAATCGTTTATATAGCGACCATAATGCCCTGATCCTTTCCCTAATAAAGCAGGGTGACATCACACCCGAAATGGGTAGCAGGGGAAAGAAGAATCTGGGAGAACTGTCCACAAATAATTTGAAAATGATTAGATGGGATTGGGTGGAGGTACATCCAGAGGCCCTGGAAATAGTTAAAGGTAAAGTAGGCCTGAATGTAGAAGAGATGTTAAAACTCCCTAAAGATACAATAATTGAGAAATTGACTACCCGCCATGAAACTCTATTCAATGAAATTTGGGATCTGTGTGCTAAACCATGTACGGAGCAGAAACCAGAGTATAGTCGGATCCAGCCTAAGCATAAATCTCAGGCATATTAGTACAAGCAGGATTGCAGGAATGCCAAGGTCGGCCTTGTATGGGCAGCATGAACTATCGTCCACTCTGATCTGGTAGCTTAAAGAAAACGTTATAGGAAAGCACTAGAGGTAGCCAAGAAGAGATGGGAAAGTTCACTTTGGTCCTCCCGGCAAAAGGCAGTAATAGCCAAGCATTCTACATCCATTGGCAAGCCAAAATTGGAGTTTACAGTCCAGCCAGAGGAGTGGGTGGCCCACTTTGGGAATCTCTACACGCTAGGTGGTACTGAGGTTGAGGCTCCACCCAGAGCGTGGGGTGAAAATTTGCACGATACTACGGAGGACCTGGTGTTCTCCATGGAAGAAACCCGGTTGGCAATTCATTCTAGTATCCCAGCTAGAGCCCCCGGCCCTGACTGAATTCCAAATTATCTGTATAAAGAGGACTTAATTGTCTGGGCCACTTTTATTAATATGATAACAAATGCCATCACAACAAGCATGAATATTCCACCCACGTGGAACATAGCGGAAATAATCTGTATTTACAAGAAGGGAGATAGAGCCAACCCAGCCTGTAATAGACATTTAAGCCTAATTGACTCATAGCAGAACATTGTCTGCAAGCAGGTGTTGCTACAGGTCCAGGACTGGATATCAAAGTACCATATTCTGAGTGACTTTCAAACAGGCTTCCGTGCTAACATCGTCACATTGGACCAGGTCTTCCGTTTTTTGTGTATCTACTGGAGAGAGGTCAGTATTAGAGGGAGTGAACTATACGTTGCCTTTGTGGATTTATAAACTGCATTCGATCTAGTACCGAAAGCCAAGTTGGGGAGAGTAGTGGCATAGATGGGCCTACCTCATAATTTACTAGAAATTTTTATTTGGTTGCATTCCTCAAATACAGCCCAAGATAGGTGGGGAGAAACAACCAACTCACTGAGCTATTCCCTGTTAAATGTGGAGTGAGACAAGGGTGCTTTTTAGGTCCCACGTTATTCTCTCGCTTTATAAATGGGTGGTAGATTACCTAGATAGGGACAAATGTGATGCTCTGAAAGTAGGGGAGAGAACAGTACCAACCTTACTCATTGCGGTTGATACCCTATTAATCTCTAAACCTCCCCACCAAGGACTGCAACAATTGTTGAATGATTTCACTGGGTTCTGTAAGGAGCATAGCCTGGTATTAAATGAGGCTAAAATGAAATATATGATCTTCTCAGAGGGGAATAAAAAAAAATCTAAAAGACCAATGTATGTAGGAAGTAGCCCCCTAGAGCAAGTTTCTGCCTTTGATTATCTGGGTATCCATTTAACCTCACAGCTAAATTGGGCATCACACATCGAAAAAGTCCAACTGTAACTAATCCAGCAAACTGCTCATTAAAGTAAAATCCATAAACGTACAATGTCTAGCCATACATTTGTGTGTAATAATTCAGCCTCCCTAAACCGGTCTTTTTTTAAAAAGTGGTCCAGATTTTAAAAGCAGCCTGAAGAGTTCTAAATTTAGTTCGCTTGAAATAGCTTGGCTCACTGAATTTCATAAAGCAGTTTTTAGCATCTTCCCCCACCAGTAACCTATATACATCTGGGATCTTATCTTCCATGCTCGAGTTTTCAGAACTGCCACAGAGTAGTCCAACCATGTATTGAAAAGCAGCAGCCCAATAATATAGTTTGAAGTCTGGGACTGCCCAGCCTCCCCTCGATTGGGGTAGAGTCATGAAGCATAGGGCCCTCCTGGTTTTACCATGAGCCCAGACAAATCTATTAGCCAAATTATCCAGTGCGGTGAACCACTTCTTCTCAAATTCCTAAGGTATTGTTCTAAACAAGTACAATATCTTTGGGAAAAATACCATTGTTATCACATTGCAACAGCCAACCAATGACAAATGTAAGTTATGAAGTTTATCAAAGTCTATGTTGACCTTCCGGATAATGAGATCGATATTAATAGCCACTAGGTTGTTCAGATCTGGAGTAATAGTGATCCCAAGATATGTCACTGAATCTGTCATCCGTGGATCGGAGCGTTTTATCTCCCTGTTCACGTCAATCTGTGTCTTCTGTTTATTTAGGGCATATCCGGAGATCGAGCCGAAGGCTAAGGCAATTTCCTCAACTGCCACAATCGCTGCTACAGGATTAGGAGTAACTAAGACGACATCGTCAGCATATGCTAAGACTTTTGTGGCAGCCCCGAGAGAAATAACAGACTCGATCTCACGACATGCCCCCAGCTGCCAGATTAGGGGATCAATATATATGGTGAATAATAGGGGTGAGCAGGGGCAACCCTCCCTGGTACCCCGCATAATCGCGAAGGGGTGACTATACTTCCCATTAACTCTAAGGCGAGCTGTTGGTACGCTATACATGGTACGGATAGCTTTTGTAAATCCCTGCCCAATTCCAAACCATTTCATTGCCTGCCAGAGATAGTCCCAGGAGACCCTATCGAAAGCCTTCTCTGCATCCAGAAGAAGCATAGCCATAGGGTCCCCTGAGACTTCTGCTGCATCAAATAGGGTTATTACCCGTCGGATGTGCTGGGTAGTCCCTCTACCAGGAATAAACCCATGTTGATATGGGTGGATTGCTTTCCTTATTATGGAATTTAATCTAGTTGCCAAAGCTTAAGACATATGTTTACGTCGCAGTTTATTAAGGTGATAGGTCGATATGATCCGGGCTCCTGGGGTGGTTTGCCCTTTTTTAGAAATATAATGATATCGGCTCCTGACCAAGAGTCGGGGACCAACCTCCCGAGTTGCGCTAGGCAGATCGTATCCACCAGAACAGGTCTGATTTCATCCCAAAAAGTTTAGTAAGATTCCAGGGGAATCTGATCGGCTTTACGTGAGGGGAGATTCTTCAGGGCACAATAGATCTCATCATATGTCAAGATAGCTTCAAGTCTCAATCTAGCCTCATCATTAATACAAGATAGTGGTATGCTATTGAGATATCCTAATGTTGATTCCTTCTGGACCGGGGGTCCAGCCGTGAATAATCGCTGGTAAAACCACTGAAATACTTCCTGAATCTTGAGTGGGTCCTTGACTAAATTGCCGCTCTTGTCTATGATCTAATTTATTTCACTCTTAACACTCCTTTGTCTAAGTCTGGCTGCCAACGTATGACCAGCTCTTTCACTAAATTTATAGCAGTGTTCTCTCTTAGTTAAAAAAAGTTTGGCTGCCTTCGCAGCAGCACGATCTCCTATTTCTGCCTTGGCCCAAGCCATCCGAAGTAAAATATAATCGAGTGATAAATCAGCGTTTACTGCAATTGCCAATTTCTCCTCAATACTAGCCAGTGATTTGTACTGTGCTTCCACCCGGCATGCTTCCATCTTTTGTCGAGAAAGGCTGAAGCTAAGTGTCTCCCATCTAATTCCCGCCTTAAAAGCGTCCCACACCCTTCCAGAGCTTGCACTATATCTGTTTGTGTCCCAGTATGACATAATCCATCCCTTCACATGGAAGACATATTCGGGGTCTGTTAGGAGCCCTCTTTCAAAAGTCCATGTCCGCTCGCTACACAGACCATTAGTAAAAGCCAAGGTAAGAGCCAAAGGGTTATGGTCAGATAGTATCCTAGGATACTTTTCTATCCTTGCCCGATATGCAAGTGAATGGGAAATAAAAAAATAATCAAGTCTGAAAACTGCCTTATGTGAAGCAGAGAAAAAAGTGCTCCCGGGATCGTTCTGTTTTATATGATTCCATAAGTCAATAAGTCCATCACCCTGAGTAAATATCTCCCCCACTACCCCACAACCTCCCCAGCCCATTGATATTAAAATCGGCACAAACTATTAGGGGGGTGGGCCAGTTTGCTAACTCCGTGTCAAATACCTCTGGTTCATCAGCAGTCGAACCATACAGCGAACAGACAGTAAAAGCCTCCACGGCAAACACACATTCTAATATCGCCCACCGGCCCCATCTATCTGATAATTTCCTTTTAACAGTTATGTCATTCCGTCGAGAAAGAATAGCAACTCCTCTTGTCCTGGTGCCCTGTTTAGTAGCAACCAATAACCTAAACCCAAGTTGTTCAAGGACTCCGTCCCTGAGGCCTTCTATATGGGTCTCCTGTATGCAATGCTAATTCTAGCCGCACATACCACCAGTGCTGGGGGACAGCGGTGCCAGTGGAGGGGATGCGGCTGCAGTGGTCACAAGTGAGGGGGGAGAACTAGCGGCAGTAGGGGCAGGCAGTGGTAAGTCAAATTGCTTCTTTTCGACAAACAGTAATATACTCACTATGAGGGCTTTGACTGACTCATAAGTAACATCCGGCTCTAGCAATACAGTGAGAGTTGAGTAATTTTGTCCTCTTCTATTTGCAACTCAGCAGTCAAATGATCTCAAATGAGCTTTAAGAATGACAGGTTAATGATAAAACAGGATGGAAGGAGACAGGACGGGTAACATATGTAATGCATGAGTGAAAGGATACATGTGTGAAACGATACATATAGGTGGGTGATGATGATACGAATCAATCTGCATGGTTGGGTGAAGGATGGTTGAAAGGAATGCTTGTGTGGGTTAAGGCAAAGCAGGATGGGTGAATGAAATGGATGAAAGCAAGGATGCATGAGTGAGTAAATGGATATTGGTGAGAGGTTTGTTTGGTGCTATGGATGGATTGATTGGATAATGATGACTAGTATTATATAGGAAAGAGTGGATGAGAGAATGTAAAGCTCAAATGGTGCATATCAAATCCAAGGGTAAAGATTAAGATTACTAGAAGAACTATGCCATTCTGAATGGATAATGTAATTTGATTAGCTTCTGTGGATGGGAAAGTCTGTGACGAGCGTGCCAAAGCTACATCTCGATCCTTCATCCTTTCAATACTGAACTGCAGTACATCGCTTTTCCTACTGTCTACTTCTTCAAAAGGATGTAGGTTATAGCTGAGGAAGTTAAAGTTTAAATTAACCCTGGGCATAGTTTGCGAAGTAGCGCTACGCGTAGCTACGCAAAGTGCACTTTGCACTACGCGAGCTACGCGTAGCTTCGCAAACTACGTAGTGCACTGTGCAAGATGCTGTTCGCACTGATTGCACAGTGTGGGTGCTTGTCCACACTGTGCATTCAGTGCAAACTGCATCTTGCACAGTGCAAGCGGTCGTTTTCTGCCGCTCGAGTAGATATCTACAGAAGCGGCAGCTTTCTCAAGGCGGACTGGTAGTTTCTCATCGTGAGCAGTCGCAAGCATACGCGACCACTCGCACTGAGAAACCTGACCTCCCCGCGTTGAGAAGCTTGCCGGGAAGTTAATTTTCCACGCGCGATCGGCAACTTGATGCTGCTGATCGCGAACGAGGAAAAAGTCTCACCAGAATGTCATTTTGCTTGCTCGCGGTCGTCAACTGTACATTGAGGACCGCGAGCAAGCAAAAATTGACCGCTGCACTACACTACGCTACGTGTGTTTGCACTGTGCTACGTGCAATTCGTGTAGTGCGAAGTAGCGCAAACTTCGCAAACTACGTGAGCGTAGCGTAGTGCTTTGCCCAGGCTTAGTTTAAATAAACCTGAGGCGATAACAAAATTAACATTCACATAGCAACACAAGGATTCTTGTTTGGCATACCCTGTTGGAAGCTTGTATGGCCAGCTATTAAGATAAAATCAAAATACCTTGATCCACTAGCCAACAGGCTTCCCAAACCATGCAGAGAGTGAGACAAAGGTTCAACCACATTGAACAGATTGTAGTGGACTGATCACCTATGAAAAACATGCAAATGAATAGGTCAGACTAGAGATGCTAAAAGAAAATTCAAGTTGATCATGTCAGAATCATTATTGTAGCTAAAACTAGACCATTCATTAGTAAATGGGCTTAATTCTTGAAGCCCCAAACCATTTAAGCACATTACTGGAAAATCCTTCAAAAGAAAAAAAGCAGTTTTATAAAACTGGTGTGTTGCAATGTTTATTCTGCCTTAATTCTTTTCAGACAGTCAGAGCTTTTGACGTTTGCCTTTAGCTTTATAAGAGCAGGAAAAGTTGCTTGTGACTCTAATCATATCAAATCAAATGGCCCAGGGGACCATCAATATACTGCTACTGCGCCTCCCACTGCATAATTTTAAACACATTTTTGGTGCAAAGTGACAGAGCCTTGTTTACAATTTGTTTTCTTTCTTTCTAGCTGCTCCTGGTCAACAGGGACCAGGTTGTCAGGATGCAGCAGCCCGGATGTAGCAGCAGCAGCTGGAAGCAATACAGGCCAAATACCAGCGGCTGGTATCCCAGGAGGAGGCAGTTGCCCAGGGCCTCAGCACCTCCAGTTTCCCAACAACAACATCAGCACCGCAGTCTGCAGGCAGCTGCCCGCCATCACAGAACAAACACTGCTGCCCCACTCTCAGTCTCAGACCGCACCCTACTTCATTGTGTCCTGTCAAGGCTGGTGCGCATTGAGGCCAAGCAGAGAAGAATGGACCGGCACCCAAGGAGATCTTGCACTGTGTCTAGGTCCCTCTGCCTCTTTTGTAACTTTTATTTTGGTGGGTGGGACTTGTTTGTTGTTGTGGGTGGGGATGTGGGTTTCGGTATTGGGTTTTGATGGACAATGGTTTGGGATGGGAAAATGTCATTTGTTTGGGGGAGGGGTGGGCCTATTGTTGTAGTTGGGTGGGTTTTTTGTTTGACTAGAATATTATATATTTAAGTTTCTTTATTTATGCCTCTAACCAAGGACTTTGGGGGTGTTTTAATGTTCAAAGCTGCCTTTTAGAGCAACATATTTTTTAAACGTTCTGATAATGTGTAACAACAATTAGGTATGTGGTATGCATATGTTGTACTTTCGACCCACTACTCTCCTAGTCTCCGCAGTCTGCAACTATATTGACCACTAAAAGGGGGTGGTCTGTTGTCTTTCCTACAACAACTTAGAAGAACAATAAAATATAGTTCGCATACTGAACAGGCTAGCACACTAACAACAATGCAGGTATATTAATCAGGTCCCTCTCCCACCTAGGTGAACTCCAACTGTAAGATTTTATTCAGAAGGATTATTCATCGCAGGCAAGTAAATGGAAATTAAAAAAACGCAGTTAGTGTGGTATATATTATTAGCTTTACAAACACTTGAGACTAGAATAGAACACAACAAAGAATACCTGATGCAGAATAACAAACAGGAAACAATACTAAACTAGTCAGAGCAATGGTTGGTGAGCTAATATTTCGAGGATACAAAAGTAATTTGCATTGTGATTCGTTAGGAGGAAGACTTAAAGTGTGGAGTGGAAATGGTAATTATTTAAGTGGTTAATGCAACGCACAATGCGTGAATGATGATACTGACGAATGATGTCCTCCTATAACTAAAATATTGATCACTTTTTTGCGTGGGTAGGTAAACGGTTGTTTCAGTAATAGGAGTAAAACCGAAGATCCTGCACTGAGTTGGTATTGCTTTCACCACATCCGCCCTACCAATTGTGTGATCCATTAATGGTGTAAATGAAGCCCCTCCTCAATAAATCAAACAGCCTGGGGGAAGGGGATTAGGGATTTGATGAATGAATGGGAAGGGGGATTTGGGGAAAGGTTTGACAAAGACAAACACTACACAAGGACAACATTCATCTGGACAATGAGCAGCCAACCATCATAAATCTATGAAGGGAGGAAAAGAAAATGAAGAAATGAATACAGGTAACTTAAATGCAATGCAAACCAAACAGTCTATCTGTCTCCAGAGAGACCCAAGTTACATTATATTTAAATGTTCTGTTACCGAGCTTTGAAAGATAAAAATTATAGTACAAATTATGAAGGAGTCAAGCGAACAACACATACAGTTCTAATTATTATTAAAAGAAAAAATTATACTGTATTGCTAAATTGGGATTTGCATCTGCATTTTCTTAGACTGTCTGTCAATCTTGGATGCATGGCTGATGCGGTCCGGAAAGGCAAGCTTGAGTGTTATGGTGCTTTTCCAGTTTGGAGCAGGATAAGAGAAGGCCTGCGGATTGTAAAACAAAAATGATTTTGTGGAATCAAGGAGAAGGAGAGAGGGTAAACTTCATAAGGAGTGCACCGAGAGAACTCAGAGGCAGAGCAAGAGAAAAGAGAAGAATAGTCCTTTTTGCACTCATTCATGTTATGATTGATGCATGAACACTTAGGTGAGAGCAATTTTACAAAAAACAATCCCGATCATAAATCATAACAATAATATGTAGCGTAACAGCATATACATGATGTAATGATCATTCATGAACACGTCTGTCTACAGTTACCTACAACAGCAGGACCCCCACCCATCCACCACTTAGCTTCAAATCTGAGCCAGACAGCACTGAACACTCAAGTAAAATCAATGTACTGCTTTCACCACCATTCCACAGAGTTGGGTAGGCCACTTTAAAGTCATCACCAAATTGGTTGGTTTCAGTGATGCTAAAACTTTCTTCTTCTGGTGGCAGTTCTTGAAGTGTTCATGCTCATGCTCTGAGTCCTTGATTCATCATCCTGACTCCGAATAGGGTGTCCAACTCCGTACCGGCTGAGTCCCCTCATTTTTTTATGTAGCCTGGATTTGAGTTTCTGTTACCTAAAGGGACTGGTCTGGTCTTTGAGGAGTGTGGAGCAGAAAACAAAGCTGTGTGTAGAGGACCCAGTGAAGAAATATTGCTAAGTCACAGAGGGAAAGGGAAAAATCACCTTCAGGAGAAAAATGTATCAGCCGTTGTTACTGAGGCCACCAGCATTGTACATCATCACAAACACATTCAAGCATAATAGTTACGGATAAACAAACACCCTGTGTCACTCCCTGCCACCACATGAATCATCTCAACACACTCACAAACAACAATCACTCAGCATGCAATGCATGCCATTTACCTATCTTTCCAATACAGGCATGGTCACCGTGGTACATTGATGATCCATTATTCACAAAACAGACATTGGCCAGTCTTACTTTTTAAATGAAATAGCAGGGGGGCAGTCCGGCGAGGGGAATAAACTAGAAAAGGATAGATAGGCACAGGATGGAGGCAAGATCAAATTTGTATGTCCTTGAGGGAAATGGGTTGGATGGGGATCTTCACTGCCATTTGGTGCAACTCCAATATTATGAATTGCAATATAGCCTAATAAAGGACTGGGTACTCTTCTAACCTTTCACGTACATTTACCATGTCATTGTACTGCATAACGATTGTTGGTTCTGCCCTTTTACCTAGTTAGGTGCTGAATAAATGTAGTGAGAATTCTTATATGAAAAACTAGCCTCATTTATTATGCATGAGGATTTTCAGAATCACAGCAGGATTACCATCGTCTGCATAATAACTGTGTATTAAGTTCATAACTATCATGTTCCTCGGCCAACATGACACAGCAAGGTAGAACCCCTAAGGGCACCTTTTGGATATATAAGCACCACATCTCCACTGAGCAAGAGAGAGGAGAAAGACTTCCTAGCTGACATGAGACGCTAAGGTTCCTGCACGCAGACACACCAGCATTCAATGTTCTGACATCGCCCTCGGGGTATCCATCTGGAGACTAAGACAGGGACCTTCATTTTCTCACTTCAGGTAATGGGGTTGGCTTTATACTAGAGGGATTATTGGCTATACACCTACATACATGCTTTTAGGTACATCTAGTTAGGGTTAGTATCGTAGTAGTACACATTATTACTGTCATGTATTTCTATGCCTGTATATATCCTGTTTTAGAACTAGGGTAGAATTCTACCATCCATTTACTCTATTGGTGCTTATAACCATATACATCTGTTTCTGTCTTATGGTTGTTGCAGCACATGTATTTTAGACTAAAATGACGCTGGTTCAATAATTGCTTATTGAAAACATCCCCATCG